>NC_057812.1:723444490-723817309 GCF_018294505.1 Triticum aestivum | reverse complement strand
TTCCGTAACACATCATCCCGTGATCAACTCCTTGGTCACATTGCGCATATGATGATGTCCTACCGAGTGGGCCCAGAGATACCTCTCCGTCACACGGAGTGACAAATCCCAGTCTTGGTTCGTGCCAACCCAACAGACACTTTCGGAGATACCCGTAGTGAACCTTTATAGCCACCCAGTTACGTTGTGACGTTTGGTACACCCAAAGCATTGCTACGGTATCCGGGAGTTGCACAATCTCATGGTCTGAGGAAATGATACTTGACAATAGAAAAGCTTTAGCATACGAACTACACGATCTTTGTGCTAGGCTTAGGATTGGGTCTTGTCCATCACATGATTCTCCTAATGATGCGATCCCGTTATCAACGACATCCAATGTCCATGGTCAGGAAACCGTAACCATCTATTGATCAACGAGCTAGTCAACTAGAGGCTTACTAGGGACATGGTGTTGTCTATGTATCCACACATGTATCTGACTTTCCTATCGATACAATTATAGCATGGATAATAAATGATTATCATGAACAAGGAAATATAATAACTAATTTGTTATTGCCTCGAGAGCATATTTCCAACATGAATATCATTTGAGCATTTGCTGAACTCTTTTATGCATGATTGTTATAGCTTCGTATTTCTTCTCCGAAATTTTGGTTTGGTTTGGCCAACTAGATTGATTTTTCTTGCCATGGGAAGAGGTGCTTTGTGATGGGTTCGATCTTGCGTTGCTCAATCTCAGTGACATAAAGAGATATGACATGCATGTATCGTTGCTATTAAGGATAAAAAGGTGGGGTCTATTCCTACATGAATAGATCTTGTCTACATCATGTCATCGTTCTTATTGCATTACTCCGTTTTTTCATGAACTTAATACACTAGATGCATGCTGGATAGCAGTCGATGTGTAGAGTAATAGAGTAGATGCAGAATCGTTTCGGTCTACTAATCTTTGATGTGATATCCATATACATGATCATTGCCTTGGATATCGTCTTGATTATTCGCTTTTCTATTAATTGTCTAACAGTGATTTCTTTACCCACCGTATGCTATTTTCTTGAGAGAAGCCTCTAGTGAAACTACGACCCCCGGATCTATTTTTCTATCATATTAAACCAAAAATATCTTGCTGCAATTTTTCTTTCTTTATTTTATTTTGTGTTTTAGTTAGATCTATTTATCAAATCTCATACAATTTAATATATCACTACTGGAATCAGCTTCTTTGCCGCCCGTCATGGCGGACGGCAAAGGCATGGTTCACGGACGGCAAACTTCTTTGCCGTCCGCCAGCAGACGGCAAAATGTCTGGATGAACACGTGCCAGCAAATGCCTTCTTTGTCGTCCGCTTCGTAGAAACAGACGACAAAGGATTGTGCCGTCCGCCGTTGGTGGCCAGCAGACGGCAAAGATCGTGGATGGCAGTGAGGTGGGGTGAGAGCCGTTAGAGGTTAACGGCGTGCTTCTTCTTCTTCTTCTTCTTCTTCTTCTTCTTCTTCTTCTTCTTCTTCTTCTTCTTTTTCTTCTTCTTCTTCTTACATTCTCGCTAGGAAGGTGAAAGCAAGCGGGGGGAGAAGCTAAGAGAGAAGAGCGGGAGGGCACGTCACGGACGAGCTCAGTCTCGGAGAGTGCAGCAAGCTACCGCGACTCCCACATGTGGTTGCTCTCTGCGGCCGCGTGAGGTGGGGTTTGGCCGGCGGCGGGCGCCATGAGAAAAGAGACGAGGATTCCCTAAAAAAAAGAGACGAGGAAAAGAGAGAGGGGGGGGGACACTGGGTCTGAGAGCTTCGATGGGCCCAATTTGCGTCGCTCACAACACCACGAGGCCCTTCTTTTTTTAGGGGTCCACGAGGCCCATCTAGAAAGTGTTAAACCGGACATGATCGATGGTGTTTTTTTTTTAAAAAAAAGGAATATGATTGACGCTAGAAAAAAGGTCCAAGAACGGATTAGAAAGGATCAGTGGGTCCAGTGGGTCTCTAGAGCAAATAATTAAAGATTACCCCTCGCACTTTGGGTGCCTAGGAGCATGCCAAGTGGTGCCTTCAGCCGCCGCCATATGTCGTGTGCTGGAAGCTCATTCCGAATTTCTCTTTTTTTATTTTTCTGTTCGTTTTTGTCAGGTTTTAGAGGAATAAAATTGTTTTTTTTGTGCCCTCCCGCTTCTGTGAATGTTCTTCCTGGAAAGGAAACAAAAATTAAGCTTTGCTTCTCATGAAAGCACATTTTTTCTTTCGCGAGAAGCACAACTGCGCTTTTCGAAAAGGGATGAAAAACCTCAACCGTGCTTCCGGCTCCAGGTTTTTCCGTGAAAAAAAGTTTATAGAAACCTTTTAAGATGGGATCTAATTTTGAAGTTCTTGACACGATAAAATCAAATGGTGAAAACCGTTAGAAATTTAAACGCATGGTTCAAGAGATAAAACATTTTGAATAAACAAATTTTCAGGGGAAAAAACTCACAGATTGTGACGAGTTACACACGTGTTGTCAATCATTTGACAGCGCCTGAGAAGGTGGCAGTGGCCTTTGCAAGGGTTAACCCTTAACTAGTGATTTTGGTAGGTCTCCGACCGCGAGAGTTAGGTCTATCGCTTCACACGAGACTAGTTTCTGACACACCTAAAGCACCCCATAGGCGCACACGTGTATTTGCTGGCGTAGTATCATGTTTCTTAGTCGGTCATTCGTTCAACCGGTTCATTGTTCGATTTTTATATTTTTGGTTTTCTTTTTTTTCTCTGTGGTTTTCTTATTTCTTTCTCAGTTTTCTTTGTTATCCTATGGTTTTTTTGCTTTTCTTTTCTGTCTTTTTTGGTCTTCATCGTCTTTTTTCTTTTCATTCTGATTTTTATTTTTTTCTTTGGTTTCCTTTTTCTCTTTGGCTTTATTTTCATTTTCATTTTTCTTTTTTCTTTAGCTTTCGTCTCAGGGATGGCTATATATAACTGGTCGAGGTGAGAGGATAAGCATGGCCGAGGCAATGTGCTGGCCGCACGCCGGAGCTCAGACACAACTGTAGGATACTGCTAACGCGACACTACGATCAGAGACCCTTTCTCGAAACTATGTGCGATGCAATAATCACAAACGGTGGTATAAAAAATCGTCAAAAAAGGTGCAAAACGTTTGCAATGGTGAAGCCATCAAACACGGTTCAGATTTTAGTTGCGTGTGCGATGCAGGACACACGTTTAATCCATTTAAACTGTCTGTGATGCGGCAGAACAACAGAAACGGGCAGCCATAACAATATGTGTGCGATGCAGGACACGCGGTTAATCCATTCGAACTGTTTGCGATGAGGTAGAACAACAGAAACGGGCATCCATATCAATGTGTGTGCAATATACGGCATACGGTTAACTCGGACGAACTTTTTTTGATTAAGGAACACAACAGAAACGGTTCAACTTAACAAGATGTTTGTGATATGCGGCATATAGTTCATATGGATGAACTGTTTGCTTGAGCCAAAAGAGCACAAACGAGTCATATAAACAAGATGTGTGTGATACATGGCAAACAGCCGACTCGGATGAACTGTTTGCGATGAGAAATTACAACACAGACGGTCAATGCACTTACTTCGTGTGCGATTCTGTGTGTACAAAAAACTTTAAAAAATGTAAACTAGTTGCTTGCGGTGGCGGAGTATCACACACGATGCGTCTGCGAGTACTCGTGTGCGATGATTAGTATGTTGCACATACATTTTCTTATGTTAACATGTGTGTGACTTTGCAATATGGACAGTTAATATGCAAATGCCTTCTAGTCATCGGACACACACAACTCAATTGACTGTGTACGATATTAATACTTTCCATGAAAATTTATAAACTTGGGTAACAGCATTAGAGTAACATATATATAGTGGTTACACTATTCGACAAAAGGAGGATCTTTGTAACACGGTTTTGACAACCATATGGTCCATATCTACATACTTAACATAGTAACAACTATCACATTTTAAGAGGCTAAGGGCCAACAACCATATGGTCCATATCTACATACTTAACATATATAGTAACAGCCATAACCACAACTATCCACTGGAAGCAGTTTGATCACGGCGACTCGGCATCTCGTCAATGAAAAAGAAGAGCACTCCTGTGCCTTGGTAGATCATGAGTAGAACAATGTCTCCAATTTTCCAATATGGATGCATTGCCACGAGAAGCGAGAACTTGTTAATTTGAATGGTTCCATTTCTGCGGGAAATGCATTACCTTGCAATCACTTTGGCGTTATTAGCAGGCACAAGTGTAATTTGACCACGCCGGGAAATCGATTCAGGAACTGCTACAGGGGCAATTTCTGTTGACATGTAGAATAAAAAACAATTGTAACATATCATTGAAGATATATATAGTTTATGAGCATCAACATTAAAATAAGACTTTTTTACCAGCGTTTTGTGTACACAATTGGTCTTGTTCTGTGTGCACCATAGGTCTAATTAATCCCATCTAAAATCCATAGTATTACTTCCTCAAGTGAAATTTTGTGTCAATTATTTCCATCACATATCCATCCATAATATGAATAATTCCACATCAAGTGAAATAGATGATAACCATGTTGAATAAAATTTTTAAAACCACATAAATATCCAATCCAATCAGTAAATGAAGCTCCATAAGTAACCATATTTTGAAAGAAATTCCTGACTTTGGTCAATGAACCGCCATCATATTAGTACTTCACAAAAAAATGGATTTGCATACCTGGACATATCTCTCATCTCGTAGATATACTAATAGCTTCCTCAACGTGTTTAACTTTAATATAAATTACAAAACAAGTGACAGGATGTGATGCCCTTTCCACAATCTTATATGATGTGTGAGATTCCCTTAGCTTCTCGTATGTCCTTTCCACTGCTTGAATGCAGCATCAATTCCGGTAGCTAAGGTATGATAATATAAAGAAGATACATACGAATTCCAGTACCATTTATTATTCCATTTTCCTTAGGAGGTCAAATATAATTCCTCACTGAGTATGATTCCCTTCATCAAAGGTATTTTGACATACTTGCAATTTTCCATAGAGAAACACTTCAAAATATTTTCTATGTATTTTCACTCCCGAAACATTGGAAGCTCCACAAATTCCTTTCATATGAAAGTTAGAAAATGACCAAGCTTACACTTCCATAAATTTAATTTATCAATGCACAAACAACCAAAGAATGTTAATGTATACAATAATAATGTAAACTATTTTACAGTTACATTTGTAGATGGCTGCCTTGCTTCATTTAGAAAACTATATGAACTGATATTCCATTGATGTGAAGCTTGTTATAAGATCATACATTAATTTATTCAATTAGCAAACCATGTCTTTAGTTCCTCTTTCCCTAAATTACAGGAGAGGGAGTTTCCACAAAGTATATATTCCTGTGTGTAAAGAACTGAATAGAAAGAGTGAGATTATAATATTCCAATGAGGCAAATGTCCTTACAAAATAAGTAAAAACACTTACAAACAATGGCCATGCGGTTGTTTAGTTGATAATAAGTTCCCAAACTATATATTTCCTCACTGAATTTATTCCTCCCCGCATTTTTTCCACCCATAGTTGACATTGATGGAAAATTTATGCCTTCTTAAGAGACTAGTTATTCCTCTAAAATTTAGAGTGACTTCCTCCAACAACACATAACGATTATCAAAAATTGATGTTCCAAGCTAATTCCTCACGTCCGTCAGCTTGGCTTCAGCGAGCTCGACCTTGCGGGCGCACCCTCGGCATCGGCGCTTTGTATCTCACACGCGAGCTGGCGCGAGCCCGGCTACGGGTGAATCGAATGTGTTCAACGCCCTAGTGCAGTCTGACGTGCTCACTAGCCGTGCCGACGACATTCGGTGTGCTCACTAGCCGTGCCTGCGCCTGCTAGAACACCGACAAATGCGCCGGTGCATGATGCACCTACGCCATGGCGGCATTGTAGTGCGCTTGCGAATGGTCCATGGTGAGATCAGCGTGCACAGGAGGCATAGGAGCAAGGACGGTGTCGTTGGAGTCTATCATGGTGTCGTCCTTGTCGTCGAAGACCTCGGGTGAGCTGGCCGGCAAGCCGGTCTCGATCTGCCTGGCACGGCAACTCTGCCAAGCGGCGGCAAGGGCAGCCATGGAGTGCTTCATCTCCGTGCAAAGACTCTCCCACAGAGCTTCGCCGCTGACAGTCATGGCGGATGTAGTGCAAGGGAGGAGGATGGGGAGGGGCTTGTGTTGTGGTGTGGAGTTAGTCGGGTGAGGCCACCTTTAAATAGCAGATTCCGGTGTGGCGTGGCGTCCGGGTGTGTCAATGCGCGACGCTAGAGTGGGTTTCTCGGCAGCGAGCCTGCTTAACGGTAGCATACGGATGGACAACATCATTGAACGGAGATATCCATCCCGTCCCGTCCAGTCAAGCATCTCCAGCATTGAGCAGGCGTGGACACCGAAGATGCATCGCGGATGGCACCCTCAGCCGGCGCGACGCTTCAATGGTGGAGGCAGTGAGAGGTCGCGTCCGCCCTAAGCCGTCTTCAATGTTGAGCAGTGTGCTTTACAGCGGCATGAATGCGGGTAGCTGGCGCCGG
Organism: Triticum aestivum; assembly: GCF_018294505.1. Taxonomy (NCBI): domain Eukaryota; kingdom Viridiplantae; phylum Streptophyta; class Magnoliopsida; order Poales; family Poaceae; genus Triticum; species Triticum aestivum. Next base: position 723,810,699 of record NC_057812.1, on the reverse strand, counting down.
ACGGGAACGAGCGCGAGCAAGGGAGGAGGGGTTTTGATAGGCCAAAATGGTCAGAAGCAGGTGTGGGATCGGCCCGGACTCTCGCAAAGCCCCATGTTTATCTCTGGTTTGACGCATGTTGAAGGTTTGCGAGTGGAGATGCCCTAATCGGTGACTGTTTAGAGTCCAAGCCGAACACAGCACCCATGTATAATGAAAGGTGTGATATGTCAGCTACCCTTGTTCAGTGGGCTAACGTGGCCGGGCAGATGAGCGGTGCGATCCCTCATTTGGTTGAAGAACGTTTGTCTATTATTCAATATGCGGATGACACTATTTTTTTTATGGATCATGATCTAGATAAAGCAAGGAAACTCAAGTTGCTTTTATGCGCTTTTGAGGAGCTCTCTGGTCTAAAAAATTAATTTCCGTAAGCATGAGCTTTTCTGTTTCGGCGATGCTGTATAGTCTGTATGTGCGTATGGTGATATTTTAGGCTGCCAGCTCTGGCAGTTCCCTATTCGGTAATTAGTTATTCCTAATTAGTATCGGCGTTTAACTATCGCTAAGTGGAAGCACATGGAAGAAAGACTCGAAAAATGTCTAGCCAGTTGGAAGGACGAACTCTTGTGGTATGGGGGACACTTGATTCTGGTCAATTCCGTCCTCGGCAACATGGTTCTATCACTTACTGAAAGGGATTCTTCAGCACCTCGACTATTTTATATCTGATTTTTCTAGTGTGATAATGAATCCAAGAAATATCGGCTGGCTAGGTGGAGTGTTTTATGCCGACCTAAAAGTCAAGGGGGCCTTGAAATTTAGGATCTTGAGATTAAAAACATTGCTCTTCAGAGTAAATGGGTATACAAAGTACTCACTGAGGATGGAGTGTGGCAAGGAATCATTCGTAATAAGTTTGTGGGGTCCAAAGCCATTTCTCAAGTTCTTTGGAAACCCGGTGATTCGCATTTTTTGGAGTGGCGTGATGAAAGCTAAGGAATTCTTTTTCCAATTTGTCACTTTCTCAGTTAGGGATGGTTCTTAGGTTCGTTTCTGGGAAGACACCTGGCTGGGGGCCACTCCACTTATGGTGCAATACCCTATCTTGTACATAATTGTCATACATAAATTCATCACGATCAAACAACTTCCAAGACAAGGAAGCCCTGATATTTCTTTCCAAAGGGGCCTTTTTGGGCCTCGTCTGATAGCATGGAATGAATTACTCATTCGTTTGGAGGCCATTCAGCTGTCAGGTGAACCAGACAAGTTTCGATGGAATTTGCATCAGAACTGTAGCTTTTCTGTCAAATCTTTGTATGATGCATTAGTTCATAGTGATGTTTCAGATGATAACAAGAAATTGTGAAAGCTCAAAACTCCTCTAAGAGTAAAGATATTCCTCTGATTTCTAAATAGAGGGGTGATCTTAACTAGAGATAATCTGGCACGACGTAACTGGGAAGGTAGCAAAACATGTGTCTTTTGCCAACATGACGAGTCAATTAAACACTTATTTTTTTACATGTAAATTTGGTTGTGTAGTCCGGGCCATAGTTCAAGTAGTTTCAAATCTATGTCCCCATATAGTGCATATAACATGTTCGGTAATTGGTTGCGGGGTATTGATAAACAATTTTCTACACATCTATTTGTAGGGGCGGCTGCCTTATGTTGGACATCGTGACTTACCAGAAATGATGTGACTTTTAATAATAAATGTATTTCATCTTCTGTGCTGGTTATTCATGCGGCTATGAGGTTTTTCCTCAACATGGATGGCGGAGTAATCTCTACACGGCCGGCCTATACGGCCGTGAGGTTTTTCCTCAACATGGATGGCGGAGTAATCTCTAGATAGGATGTGCTCCACCCTAGACTGAACTGATTTATTTTTTGTTGTAAAACAATTTTTAATAGATTTATTGGACTTGTTGGTTGTGTGCATCGTATTATGCAAAGGCCGGATATTCTCAATGCGGTTGTATCAATTGTTCAATTGAATAAAATGTTCTTTATCGAAAAGAAAACCGTATAATGAAAGGAAATGGATTCTAGTCGGGCAGCGACGGGGAAGCCCTGCAGGAGGTGGTCGGCTTCTACACTACGGAAGGGGACGAGTGGTGGGGTGCCGTCCGATCTCCCGACCTTATCCTCTCGCCAACACAGCACAGCCACGTCTTCTCTCTCTCCTCGTTTCTTCAAGCTGATTTCTCCTCCATCACGCACCGTGTCTCCAACTTTGATGTGGCTCTGCCGGCTGCCACTTCCTTTCTCAACCACGGCGATCCGCCACCATCTCCCTTCGCACCAGCAGCGAGCCTTCTGCACCCCACGCGATCCATCGCCACCACTGTTTCTCGCCCCAGGGCGCCCCGGCCTCACTCCAACCTTCCCACTCCCCACTCTCCACCTTCGCCGGACCCCTCCTCGCCGACTTACCCCACATGGCGAGGCGTGCCGTGATACCGTCGCCCGAGCTCCGACGACAACATCCCTGTCCTCCTTGATCTCATGTTCTCAACCCCCAATGCGCAGGAAGGAAGTGGTCGGCTGTTTGGGTGTCGTCGTTCCTTGCCAAGTGCCCGGCACGCATCTAGTGTCCCCCTCCAACCAAGCTCCACTCCGCCGTAGTTGGGGCTTAGAATGCCCTTTGTCGACCGGGAGGAGTCATAGCAGCTTGCTCTGCAACTGCACTGTCAAGTCAGCAAGCCATTTTCATGTGGTAGCTTGGCGTTGGTACCACTATCAACCAGATGAATAACAACGAGGTACGTACTACTACTTCCGTCCGGGTTTATTGCGTAGTACCCCATGCATTAACTGCGTTGATCATTGCATTATGACCCTCTAGGAAGATTGTGTGGCCCAACTTTTCGCCTACCACCTCTTTTCCTGTTTAGAAGCTCAGCGTGTACCCACTAGGTCCGCAAATTAACAAACTCAACATGATTTTTATATCACAAAAAAATTGACTGTTCTAAATCGAACGTGAGATTCTTTTTGCATGGAAATTAAACGCCCGAGATGGCAAATTTTGTTGTTCCCATAAAACCGTTCGTTTTACCATGCTTAAAAATTTGACATCAAACTTTTAGTATTTCCGTTTTTATAATATGTATTTCATTGGTTACATAGACCACTTAGATATAAGTGCGGGGCCTGTAAACCAGAATGGAGAGAGTAGTTTTTAGTTAGGCTAGCTTTGCGATTCATTGGTTTGCTTCATTGACAGAGTGAATCGGAAGAAGCTAAGGTTGCTTGCTTGGTTGCCATGCAACTTGGTGATTGCCATGTTGAATGATAGTTGCATGTGCAAATGAGGCATCCCTCAAGTGAGTGACATTGGTAAATTACTAATTTGGTACAATGATCTTAGTGGTGTTCATAATATGTGCTACATGATGTGATATGTGATACGACGAATACGCCAGTTAGTAGTCTAGGCTTTGTATCCTATATGGCTACATTCTTGTATATTATTATTTGTTCATTGGTCGCAACAAGGGTGGTTATTTTCTATAATAACCGTTATCTGGTTCTTTAAGTGGTAGGATAATTAAGTTCCAAACACATGATAATCGGTTACCAAAATCTTAGTTGTGTAGTTGCCTGGGTGTTCAGCAAACAGCTACCAGCGATCCACCACCATCTTGGTAATGCGATTGTCAAAATGTCTATCAAACATACTCCCTCATTCCATCTATATAGGGCCTAATACGTTTTTTAAGACCATCTTTGACTATTGACAAGATTAATAGTACATGACATGCACAATGTGAAAATTATATCATTGGAAGCTCCTTTCACACACGAATTTAACGGTGTGCTTTGTGTAAGTTGCATGTCATATATTATTGCTCTAACATTTGGTCAAAGTTAGCCTCGAAAAACGCATTAGGCCCTATATAGATGGAGGGAGGGAGTAGATCAATAGTGTCCATGTCACCACATGTACGACTAATGTAGTTATGCAGCTGTTTAGGTAGCATTTACCACCACAATTCAATATGTTTATGTTAATAACTAGCATTAACTTAAAATGTACATACACCAATTTATTTGGGACCATGCATGAGTTCACTATGCACGCAAACTAGTTGAGCACATACTATAAACAAAGAAATGTTAATACGCAAATAAAATAAATTCATAGATTTGACGAAGATCACACCTAAATGTCGTTTTCATTGATATCCCTGGTGCAGGTTTGTTGCATTGGAAATCCAATTAACAATGGGGACCTTGTTGCGACTATTGAATGAATGGGAGATCCAACTGCTTGTGCTTCTCAGTTTCATGCTACAAATATTCCTCTTTTTTACTGGCAGCCTTCGACGACGTGGCGCTAAGTTTCTTAGTGGCATCATTTGGATAGCTTATTTAGTGGCAGACATGGTAGCAGTTTACACCCTTGGTTTACTCTCAAAACAAGCGGAAAACACCACCCAACTGACAGAAAACCACCCACTAGCTTTCTTTTGGGCACCCTTCCTACTGCTTCATCTTGGCGGACAGGACACCATCACTGCTTTTTCCTTGGAGGACAACAGTTTGTGGTTGAGGCATTTGTTAAATTTGATAGTCCAAGTGGTCCTAGCCTTGTATGTCTTCTGGAAGTCTACTGCTTGGCGAAATGTGCAGATTCTTGTTCCGGGCATCTTTATGTTTGTTGCTGGAATCATTAAGTATGGGGAGAGGACGATCGCTCTCATGTACGGGAACTTACAAAACATCAGTGGCTACAATAGTAATGAAGAAGAAAATAGGTTGACTCATCCAGAACTAGAGGAGGATGCTAGCTACTCTAGCATTATTAGTTTTTCCTTGGATTCAGCTCCAATAGTTCGACACTTATTTGCTGGATTTACACTCTTCCAGATACCAGAAGGCTTCCGCGCAACAACTTGGACGAGAGCTATGCTCGATCACATCAAGTCCAACAGGCCAAGTTGGCCAAGTTGGTTCATGTTGAACTAGGTATCATGTATTGTGATGTCTATACAAAGGCTGCAGTGCTTCGGACAAGGAGCGGCATCATACTTCGGTGCACCTCTCAAGTATCAGCTTTCCTTGCCCTTGTGTTCTTCTTCACAGTTGGCAACAAACAGAGGTACAATAGAGTCGACATTGCAATCACATACATGTTATTTATGGGATGCTTTTTTCTGGAAGTTTGTGCAATGTTTATGATGGTCATTGTATCACCTTGGACGTGGGCTTGGCTTAAGGCTAATGTTAGAGTTGTGTCGAATATTATTGTATAAAGGTAGGTTACAATTGGACTTGGTTTTGAATTGTGTGTAGACAGGATAGAAGTTGTGTCCTAATAGGACACTTGTATCCTAGGCCTCTCATATATATCGGAGGTAGACGCACGATGTAACCTATGCCAACATAATAGCACGGACACGCGGGGGGAGCCGGCGGCATGTGCCGGCGCCCGGGCGGCCGGGGTGCGGTATTGTGACGGTGTCACGGGAAGGAGCGCCCGTAGTTAGGCCCCGGGGATGTAGCCATATCGGTGAACCTTGTTAACAAATCTCGGTGTCGTGCTTGTGTGATTGCTTGGTCCTCGGTAGATCGACGGTACGCCTTGAATTTATTCTAACAAATGGTATCATGAGCAAGGTTACGAGGAGGTTACGGTTGTGTTTGATCTAGAGGAAGGAGCGGAAGAATCGAGTTGGTCGCGTGAGGTGATGAAAAGATTCGATGGATATCTGCTCGAGAAGCAATCGGATTACAGAGGCAGCGGCAGATCGGATCGGTTTGCAGCAGCAATTCTCGACGAGATATGTCACGGGCGTGGAGGCTGGCTGGCACAGGCGATCGATGAAACACATAGGCAACGCGATGCAGTGTACAACAGCGCCGCATAACGCATGGCCCAAGGCCCAAGCGTGCAGAAGGACCAGCAGCGGAGCAGCGCTAGGGAGAGCAAGGCGTAGCCTGGTGCAGCCCAGGAGTAGCGGCTGGCTGTTCAAGGCCCAACGAAGGGCGTGGTCGAGGTGCGGCGCTCGAGGCTGGGTGCAGGCGTGTGATTGTTGATGGGTTGCGTGTGCAGATGTTGTGCAAAACCGAAGGAAAATCTGCTAATACATTCGTGATTTGTTAAAGAAAAAGAGAAACCGATCTCGTCGAGATTGGTGGCGTGCAGCAGTGGCGGCGAATCAATCGACTTGTTCGTTTACATCAAACGGTGAAGCAACAGTGCATGGGGAAGATCAGGCGCGGACGTGAGCAGGCCAGCAGGCCGAGGCGATTGCCCGATGGCAGGAGGCCTGGGCAGAGAGCAGGTCTAGCAAGGCCGCGCTGGTAGCAAGCGAAAGACGGGACAACGAAGTTGTGCATGTGTGCGACAGGGTATTGACTACTGAGCGTGGTCATCAAAATCATGATTGGAAGCGTGAAAAGATAAAGAAGATGGAGGCTAGTCACATATCGTGTAGTGGATGGAGTCTCTGTGTACTTAGGGCATCTCCAGCCGTTGGTCCCCCCGGACACATAAAAATCGCCCCCTGGGGGCGAACCGGCGATACAATCGGCGCTGGGGGCGGTTTTGCGCCCAGTCGTCGCCCCCAGGCGCCGAAATTGACCCACTTTGCAGGCTCATATGGGCGAGAATAGGCCCATATTCGGCGTGGTTTCGCCGTGTCTCGACGTTCAATTATCAACACAATTATTTCTTATCACATATTTTATCACAGAAAAATCAAATACTTCAACAAAATAGTACAACAACAAATAGTTCAATACAAATTATATAGTTCAACAAATAAAAACTCGTATTTCATCACACGGCGTCCCCTTGAGCCTCCGTAGGTGCTCAATCAGATCTTTCTGCAGTTGATGATGCACCTGTGGGTCTCGGATCTCCTGACGCATACTGAGATAGGCAGTCCAAGTTGCCGGTAGCTGGTGATCAACTTCGGCTAGAGGACCCTGCCTGTAGTATGGTTCAGTGTCAAACACTGGGTCTTCTTGCTCGCTCTTGATGATCATGTTTTGCAAGATGACACATCAAGTCATAATCTCCCACATTTGATCTTTGGACCAGGTCTGAGCGGGGTACCGAACAACAGCGAATCGAGATTGGAGCACACCAAATGCCCGCTCGACATCCTTCCTGCAAGCCTCCTGAACGTTCGTAAACCAGGCGTTCTTGCCTCCTGCCGCAGGGTTTGAGATCGTCATCACAAATGTTGACCATCTCGGATAGATGCCATCTGCTAGGTAGTACCCCTTGTTGTATTGGTGCCCATTGATCTCGAAGTTCACCGGAGGAGAATGGCCCTCAACGAGCTTGGCAAAAACAGGAGAGCACTGCAGCACGTTGATGTCATTGTGAGTTTCTGGCATACCAAAGAAGGAGTGCCAAATCCAAAGGTCCTGTGTGGCTACCGCCTCAAGCACCACACTGCAACCGCCTTTGGTGCCTTTGTACATCCCCTGCCAACCAAATGGGCAATTCTTCCATTTCCAATGCATACAGTCGATGCTTCCAAGCATCCCAGGAAATCCTCTTGTTGTATTCTGGGCTAGGATCCGAACAGTGTCTTCCGCATTGGGTGTTCTCAAGTATTGTGGCCCAAACACTGCCACAATTGCCCGACAGAACTTGTAGAAACACTCTATGCTGGTGGACTCGGCCATGCGCCCATAGTCGTCGAGTGAATCACTAGGAGTTCCATATGCAAGCATCCTCATCGCTGTCGTGCACTTCTGGATGGAGGTGAATCCAAGAGCGCTAGTGCAATCCATCTTGCACTTGAAGTAGTTGTTGAACTCCCGGATGGAATTCACAATCCTGAGGAAGAGCTTTCGGCTCATCCGATAACGGCGCCGAAATGTTCTCTCGCCATGAAGTGGAGCATCGGCGAAGTAGTCGGAGTAGAGCATGCAGTAGCCTTGGAGACGATGCCGGTTCTTTGCTTTCATCCGCCCCGGCGCCGAGCCACCTCGCCGCGGCTTTTCATTGCTCGCCAGCAGCTGGCCGAGGGCAGCGAGCACCATGAGATGCTCTTCTTCCTGGACGTCGGCCGCGGCTTCCTCCTCCAGCAGCGCGGCGAGCTCTTCCTCCTCATCCGAGTCCATCGCCGAGGCAGGCAAAACGCCGAACACCTTGCGGTCGGTGGGCATGTACCCGCCGTTAAACCGCGCCTCTGCGGCCGGAAACGGCGGCCGGAAACGCCCAACTGCTGTGGGAGGGGCTGCCGCGGCAAAGCGCTGCTATTTTCCGGCGGGGAATGGCTATCTAGCGGAGTAGGGCGGCGGCCGTCGCTGGGATATAGCTAGTGGTGGCCGAGGGCGCGGGGGGTGCGAGGCGAGTCGGGGGAAGAAAACCTTGACTTTTCCGCTGCCGGTGTGGGCCAGGCGTGCTTTTCCCTAGCGCCGGAGCCCCCAACTGCTCCCCAGCGCGCCGGGTTCGGCCTGTGACCGCTGGGCGGAAAAAAGGTCCGAACCGGCGATTTTCGGCGTCCTGGGGGCGCGACTGGGCCGTTTTTTCGGCGCTGGCGCCGAAAAAATGGCCTGAGGGGCCCTGTTGGGGGCGCGGCTGGAGATTCCCTTAAACAAAGCAACTCGTTTATGCTCTATGGTACACATGCATGCGGGAAGGCTAGCAATGCTGTTGTTTGGAATTTTCTTTGCTTCGTACGAGGATCGTGAAGAAGGATGACAACATGCACACTAGGTTGTGAGAGGTGCGCGGACAAGCTGCGGATGCACGCGGGACGACGTTCGCATAAGGTTCGAAGGAGTCTGGAGTGCATCGTGGCAGGATCGTGCATACACAGGGCGTCAGGCAATGCACTGAGATGTGCGAGGCGGACATGACGCAGGGTGGAGCATGGTTGCAGTCGGATAATTTCGGCTGGGTCGGACTGGACTGTCTGACGGATCGACGGGGATGTCGGTCAAAGTAGAAGACGGCGGTGACTTCAGCGACGACGACATAGGAGCGTGATGCCAATGATGGCCGACTTCTGGGGCGTGGAAACACGTGGTGCAGGCCTGAGGGCTTGTGCGGCTTCGACAAGACTATGGCGCGGGGTTGATTCAAGGCAGTCTACACATGGGAACTTGAAGTCGACAGGGCGCGGGGTAGCAAGGCGCAGCTACATGGAGTCATGTTGAAGGTGGAGCTGGAGTCTAATGAACGACTTCACTCTGTGCTGATGGAGGGGCTATGGTGTAAGATGTCGGAGAATCAAAGCCTATTTCAGCGGGATAGCGAGAGACACGTGTATCGGACTGGGTACCAGTGGTCTGATGGAGACGTGATACTCGACATCGGTCGGTGATGATCAATGGTACTCTGCAGTGGGGGTTGAGACAGTGTGGGCTAGCTACCCAGGAGACTCGATCAGGACAGCAGAGACTCGACGCGGTGATAGCGGCGAGGCGTGCGGTAAGCACGGGACACAAGGACAGACCAAGGCACTGGCGGTCAGGCATGCGGTCAGAAAAAGTTGTGCAGGGGTGCTGAAGCAGTGTTGATGAGTACCAGATTCAAGTTGGTGACTGGGTCTATCGGTGCTAGTTGATGGACAGGAGTTGACCATGAAGAATCTGAGAAAGTGACGGAAAGTCTGAAATTGTCAAAAGCTGGGAGAGTACGTGTGTCGGTGTCAAAACCGGCGGATCTCGGGTAGGGGGTCCCGAACTGTGCGTCAAGGCCGGATGGTAACAGGAGACAAGGGACACGATGTTTTACCCAGGTTCGTGCCCTCTCGATGGAGGTAATACCCTACTCCTGGTTGATTAATATTGATGATATGGGTAGTACAAGAGTAGATCTACCACGAGATCAAGGAGGCTAAACCCTAGAAGCTAGCCTATGGTATGATCGTTGTATATGGAGTTGATGTCCTACGGACTACAACCCTCCGGTTTATATAGACGCCGGATAGGGTTAGGGTTACACAGAGTCGGTTACAATGATAGGAGATCTTGAATATCCGCATCGCCAAGCTTGCCTTCCACGCCAAGGAAAGTCCCATCCGGACACGGGACGAAGTCTTCAATCTTGTATCTTCATAGTCTTGGAGTCCGGCTGAAGGTATAGTCCGGCTACCCGAACACCCCCTAATCCAGGACTCCCTCAGTAGCCCCTGAACCAGGCTTCAATGACGATGAGTCCGGCGCGCAGATTGTCTTCGGCATTGCAAGGCGGGTTCCTCCTCCAAGTCCTTCGTAGAAGATTGTAAACACCAAGAGTAGTGTCCGGCTCTACAAAATAAGTTTCCACATATTGCCATAGAGAGAATAATATTAACACAAATCAAATCTGCTAACGTATTCCGCAGTGCGTCATCACACTACGGCCAAGTCCTTTACTCGAATCGTTTTTACTTTTCCACCTCAGCATGTTTTGCGAGGCGGTTTCCTTGGCACGTCTTGTCAAAGCAGAGATCGTGTACCCCTTTTACGGGATTCCCATCAATACGGACGTGGATAACCCAACCGTGCCCGTTAGCACGTTTCCTCGATTAAAGACGAGTCCCGAACGGTTACGGGGAGGGCTCTTGGTATTCAACCTCTTATAAAGAGACCAAGGCCTTACTCCTTTTTTCAATCTCAAGCGAGTTCGCCCGTCGCCTCGAGTTCCAACACCCTAGGCTCCAGATTCCAGGCGCTTCGGACCTTCGACAATGTCCGGTTCTGACCTTCAAGGCCGATGGACGCCCTCCTCCGTCACGGAGGAGGACGTACTAAAGTTGAGGGAGGCTAAGTTCCTGACCAGTGAAATTTCGCATAGGTTGCCTGCTCAAGGGCAGGTCATTCCCAGTCCCCAGCCCGGTGAGAGCGTGGTGTTCATGTCTCACTTCCTTCGGGGGTTGGGCTTCCCAGTGGATCCCTTTGTGAGGGGATTGCTGTTTTATTACGGGCTGGAATTCCATGACTTAGCTCCGGAGTCCATTCTTCATATCTCCTTGTTTATTGTCGTGTGTGAAGCGTTCCTCCGTGTTACCCCTCACTTCGGATTATGGCTCAAGATCTTCAAAGTGGAGCCGAAGATGATCAAGGGATGGCACGCAGAGTGCGGAGGCGCTGTTATAAGCAAAAATGCTGATGCTCCATGGCCCGAGGGCTCTTTTCAAGAGAAGCTAGGCTTGTGGCAACGAGAGTGGTTTTATATCACCGCTCCCCGGAGCACCAAGTGGGTGGCGCCTCCTGCCTTTCGCTCGGGTCCCCCACCACGGCTAGCGTCATGGGTCAACAGAGGGTTAGATTGGGGTTTGCCCAAAGACGTGCCCTTGCTGCAGGGCCGCATTAAGGATCTCTTGGAAGGAGACCTCAGCCTGGTCAAGATGATGCAGGTCATGCTAATTCGCCGAATATTGCCCGGCAAACGTCGCTCCCTTCGCCTGCGGGAGTTTAATCCAGAGGGACCGCGAGCTCTCCAGAATTTCATGGGCGCAATGCCCGCGGAGATGTATAAACTGTTCTTCGGAACACAAGAGATGTGTCCGGATTTAACCGAGGACGCAGGCCTAAGCTGCAATCGCCCGGATACTCAAGTAAGCAACCTTGTGCCCGGACCTTCTATCCGTATAATTGTCATAAACTTGCCCCTAAAAGAGTCGTCCTTTTAAACAGGAGTGGATAGCGAAGGCAAAGCTGATCAGGTGTCCGGCTCCCCTTCCCGAAACCAGGCCGGATCCCGTGCTGGTAAGGATGCTGGAGATAATGCCTTTGGAGGGAAGCAAGGGGGAGGACAAGGAAACTATGGCCTCCTCGAAGGAGGCTGCTCCGAAGGGAGGAACCGACAATTCCTCTCCTAAGGGGAAGAAGAGGGCCGCCTCTGACGACCCGGAAACCATGGCCTCGAAGCGGGGGGAAAAATCCTCGTCAGAGGGTCCGACGCCAGGGAGTTCCTCGGCCGGACTACGCCCTCAAGGGGATCAGCCCTCCAGCGAGCCATAAGTAGAGAGAGATTTTCCTTTTGAGGGATGAGGGAAATCCTTGATTTATATCTGAGAAGATTAACCAAATTTTTACCTTGTAGCTCGGACCTCAGCCCTTCTCAGCAGAGCTCGTCTTCGGGGGATCTCCTTCCGGAGATGATGGAGAGCGGGACGCCTCCCCCTGCCGTGCCGCCTAGCGAGGCGGGCGACCCTGAGGTGTTGTCGCGGAGGGTTTCTCCAAATCCGGCAGGGGCGGAAGATAGCTATGTGGCCCCCCGAGGTTCTCCGCATCTGGCCTTCGAAAGAGGTCGTGGGACAAGTCCGGCACCGTCTGGTGCTCGGCCAAAGGAGCTAAAGATTCTGCTGGGGCGAGCTTCTATCACGGAGGAGCACCGTGCATTGATGGGCACAGTGATTGAAAGGATCTCATCCGCAGAGAGCGGATTGCATGAGGCCGTCAAAAGTTTACTGACGGGTTTTGAGGTACATTAGATAATGTACACTTTTGTCAGTTGCGCATGAATAAGATGTGCCCTGTGTAGATAGTAGCCCCTGAGACTCTGCGCGTCGTCAAGAAATGACGGGATGCGGAGGATCATAATCCCAGGTCTAAGATGTCGTGTTTGAATGTAGGCGGCAGGGTGTCCGGAATCGAGCCGAACTGATGATTTTGCCGAACTAAAGCGGCAACTGGACGTGGCAGATGCCGACATCGCGCTTGTCAACAAGCGGCTTGATGAGGCTCAAGGTATGTAATTCCTCGGGCGGCATCAGGTAAGAAGAGTTTTATGCAAGTGTCTTACGATGTGTGTGCTTGACACAGATGGTGCGGCCGCCGTGGAGAGTCTTAGGGCAGAACTTGCCTGAGCTAAAGAACAAGCCAGAGAAAGTGATGCGGCTGCCAAGAAAGCCCTTGAAGAGCTGAGAGCCGAATAGGCTGCTCATTGCCAAAGCAAGGAAGAGATGGCTGAGATGGCCGAAAAGTTAAAGAGTGATGCAGACCGTTGTAGACTTCTTGAGAAAGAAGACCAGGCGAAACAGACGGACTTAGAGAAGGCCGTTGCCAATGCCGAGGACGCGCGCTCTGCGATGAGAGCTGCGCAGGAGGAGCTGCGTCAGGCCGAACAGATTGTGGCTGGAAAGCCCTTTATGCTGCGAAGGAAATTTTGCGATCCGAAGTTTGCTCGTTGGACCGGATGTGGAGTGTGGAGGATACCTATCTGGATTTGGCAGTGAGTGCTGCTGATGCGACCGAACACTTTCGAGATTAGAAAGATCGCGAGGTGGAAAAGCTTTTCTGGTCGCAGTTTCACAATCCAGAGCGTCCACTGGCGGTGGACGATCGTTTGGCTCAATGGGCCGAACTGAATAGGTTGTCCGGACTCGCCATGAAGTACGTCATGGGTCATCTGTGGCCGGGGAGATCGGAGCCGAAGAGTTATTTCAGCTTGGTGCAGCAATTCCTTGACACGGTGCCGCGTATTAATGCAATGAAGAGGTCAGCATGCATAGAGGGCGCAAGGATGGCTCTTGCCCGTGTCAAGACATACTGGGCAGAGATGGAGACCATCGTTGTTGCGTCCTGAGATTCGGACAAAAGCCGAGTACCCTCCGAGCACTATTTTCAGGAAGTCCTTGAAGGCGCTCGTGTAATAGAGACGCAGTGCTCGAAAGATGCTATGTTATGATAGCATATGTAATTATAAAGTAATATTTTGATAAACTCTAGTGGCCTTTTTATACTTGTGCCTTCAAGTATTGGGAACACCTCCTGTGCGGCCGTTTTAAGATATATATATATACAAAATCTGAAAGATGGCAGTCGTTGGCTTCATCCCCCACGCGCATAGTGCAGGGGGTGCTCGAAGAAGACGCATTTTCACACTTAACCCAACGTCTTGGTCCTACAAAGGAGGTGATAGCGCAGCGGGCCAGGCAACCGGACTATATGCTTTAACACTTTCACTTAGCCATAGGAGCTTGACAGTGAGACTATTTAGGTAGCCCCTTGGTGGCGACTGCGCTCGCCCGAGTTCGGGGTGCGTATGTGCCTGACCGGGAAGCGGCCCTTCGTTAAAGCGGAGGAATCCGATAGATTCCAATAGGTCATCGAGTGGCTGACTAGTCTTACGCTGCATCATGACAGTCAGTTTTCGGCTTTCTCTACTGAGGTGCTCGCCAGGCCGAACCGGGGCACAATCGCAGTAGTTCTCCTGGTGCTACCTTAGCCGATAGAGCGGAACGTAAGGTAGCCGAACTCAGGAGCCGGGCAACCCAACATTTGACCAAAGACATGATTCGGAGCTGATGCATATAATGCCAAAACTCGCGACGCCGAACACTCCCTAAGGTGTTCGGTCTTTATGAGTGCGGGCGAAACAACACTCTTTATTAAAATAGCCCCTAGTGTCTAGGTACGTGCAAAAATTCTAACGTGGCCACATGCCAAGACGCCAGCCTCCTCCTTGATTATATCAGAAAAAACCAGGGGATGTGTAGCAACAAGAGACAGTAAAAAAGGTTTACGCAGGGTCTTAATCTAAAAAGAATCATTTAGGACGGGTCCCTACTGCACATCTGCGCCTGTGTCTCCGTTGTGCCGTATCCTGGACGGGCACCGCATGACGTTCATCTGTAAAAGAGAGGAACTGAGTTGAAAATGGGTCGTGCCGAACAAAAGTTTAAAATAGACAAAGTATAAAGTAAAATATATAAAATTGAGCTTTATTGTCTCTTATTGTATATGCATGGAGCCCCTAGTGGGGGTATATGGCCACTAAGACTGCATCAATGATGATTTTGTCCCAAACTCATCTATCCGCGTTCGTGGTCTTTAATGACCTATTTCGAAGTTTTTTGGCCGGTGAGGCCATTTTACTGTGGGGCTGTCAAAGCGGCCGCACAGTCCTCTGCTTGGGGAGGCGCACTTTAGTGCTTCCCCTTCAAAGAGATGATGCCTCGTGGACCGGGCATCTTAAGCGTGAGAGATGCATAATGCGGTATTGCGTTAAAGCGGGCGAAAGCTTCGCGTCCCAGTAGTGCTTGATAGCGACTTGAGAACGGGACGATATGGAAGATCAGCTTTTCGCGGCGGAAGTTATCGGCAGAGTCGAATATAACTTCGAGCCGGAGAAAACCCATGCAATGGGTGTTCGGACCAGGCGTTACCCCTTGAAAGGAGGTTTTGCTGCGGCGGATTCTTGCTGGGTTTATCCCCATGTGATGGATTATATCCTGATATATCAGGTTTAGTCCACTGCCGCCGTCCATAAGGACATTTGAAAATCGGAGTCCGCCAATTATTGGATCGAGTATCAAGGCAGTCCAGCCTGCATTCTTGATATTTCTAGAATAATCTAGCTGATCGAAGATGATTGGTTTTGGCAACCAGTGGCGGGACCCTTTGGGGATAGGTCGTGTGGTGCGTACCTTTATGGGCGCCGCATGTTTTGTTATGTGAAGTAAGTTCACTGTTTTTACTTCTTGTGGGAAGTTCTTTTGTTTCCTGGTGCTCTGCTTTTGGGGTTCGTCCTCGTCTTCACTTGGTGTGTCGAGCCCCTTGTGTTCGGCATTGAGTCTGCCGGATTGTTTAAAAACCCAAAAATCTCTGTGGGTATGGTTAGAAAGCTTCCTGGGAGTACTTTGTATCTGACATATCCTGTCCAGGATTTTATTTAAGTTGGATGGATCGTCCCTGTTATCCTGGAGGGGTGGTTTTGTCTGATTTTGTCGTGAACCTTTGAATCCGGCATTGACTGTCGTGCTCTTTGGACTTTTTTCCTTAGTCTGGCGACGGTCCTTGTTGCGTCGCGGTTTTCCGTTCCCATCCCTAGTTTCGGATGTACTTGGGTCGCTGAGGCTGCACCTTGCCAACCAGCTGTCCTCTCCTGCACAAAAGCGGGTCATGAGGCTTGTTAGTGCGGCCATTGTTCTTGGCTTTTCTTGGCCGAGGTGTCTGGTGAGCCATTCATCTCAGACGTTATGCCTGAAAGTTGCTAAGGCTTCGGCGTCCGGACAGTCGACTATCTGATTCTTTTTAGTGAGGAATCTACTCCAGAACTGCCGAGCTGATTCTCCGGGCTGTTGAGTTATGTGACTAAGATCGTCTGCATCCGGAGGGCGGACATAGGTCCCTTGAAAATTTGCTCGGAAAGCATCCTCGAGCTCTTCCCAACTTCCAATTGTGTTTTCAGGAAGGCTTTTGAGCCAATGCCGGGCTGGCCCTTTAAGCTTAAGGGGTAAATATTTTATGGCGTGGAGATCATCTCCTCTAGCCATGTGTATGTGGAGGATATAATCCTCGATCCAGACTCCAGGGTCTGTTGTTCCATCATATGCCTCTATGTTTACGGGTTTGAATCCCTCTGGAAATTCATAGTCCAGGACCTCGTCGGTGAAACATAGGGGGTGTGCGGCGCCTCTGTATTTGGGTGTGCCGGATTCTGATGATGGCTTTATTGCATTGCTTACGAGAGCTTGCTTTCTTGGCCCATAAATGGACCTAACTGGGCCACGATGCGAATCCTTAGGTGGGTCGCATGCCGATTTAAGTGCGGCGCCGCTTGCCGCTTTATGGGGTTGTCTATCCGACCGTGTGGCTTTCTTATTTTTTGAATGCGAGGGCTCTAGGGCCTCTTCGTCGAATTCAGGCAGTAGCTTTCTTTTCGGATAGCTTTTAGTGCGGCTACCGTCGCCGTATTTATCTGCGGTATTGATTACTTTGCTCCATCTAATCCGGAGTGCATCTTCCGCTGTTTTTAGCTTCTGCTTCTGCTTTTTCAGGCTGCGTGCAGTTGCAACGAGCCTCTCGTGGAGATTCTTCTGCTCCATGGGTTTATCCAACGTGAGGTCGTCCGGAATGCCGTTTTCGCCGGAGGAGGGTTGTTTGGTTTCTCTATCCGTGTTGCCCTGTTCGGACAGTTGCTCTAAGGCCTGCTCGTCGTCTACCGGCTCGTCCTGCTCTATGGCTGGGTTTTTATTGAGGCGGGGCTTGGGTCGGCGTTTACGCCGACGCTTTGATTGCTTTTCGGGGGGTCGATCTCCCATTCCATCCCCTTTTTCCTCGTTGTCGCTTCCTTTAGGGGTATCCACCATGTACACATCGTGAGATGAGGTGGCTGTCCAATGCCCTATGGGCGTTGGTTCATCGGTATCTCCTGCATCGTCATCCATGCTGTCGATGTCTCCGGAGTCGAAGTTGAGCACGTCGTTTAAATTGTCGACAGTGGCTACCAAGTGGGTGGTGGGTGGGCTTTGAATTTCTTCATCGTCCGTATCCCATCCTCGCTGACCGCAGCTCGGCCAGGGCTCTCCTGATAAAGAGAGAGACTTGAGAGAATTCAGGATATCGCCAAAAGGCGAGTACTGAAAGATGTCCGCGGCGGTGAACTCCATTATTGGCGCCCAATCGCATTCGATCGGCAGGGGTGCGGGGGGTTCGGAGTCCGGAGAGGAGTCTGGATCCTCGGAGTCGTGAGTCACGCAGAGTGTGGGGCCGGCGTTCGGCTCGATCGCCTTTGAGATCGCAGCCCCCGAGGTGACGTGCAACCGCTCATCCTTGATTGACACAACTGGCTCCGAATTAAGGGCCAGAGCTGGTGCGTTTCCGGCCTCCGGGACAATGTTCGGTGACAGAGCTAGATCATGCCCCGCGAGACAGTGCGGCGCGCTTGGTTGTGGCTCAAATCCGTCAAAGATCAAATCTCCGCGGATGTCTGCCATGTAATTTAGGCTTCCAAACCTGACTTGATGGCCAGGGGCGTAGCTTCCGATCTACTCCAGGTGGCCAAGCGAATTGGCCCGCAGTGCGAAGCCGCCGAAGACGAAGATCTGTCCGGGGAGAAAAAGTCTCACCCTGGACCGCATCGTTGTTGATGATCAAAGGAGCCATCGGGCCTAAAGGCGACGACACAAAGGAACTCTCAATGAAAGCACCAATGTCGGTGTCAAAACCGGCGGATCTCGGGTAGGGAGTCCCGAACTGTGCGTCAAGGCCGGATGGTAACAGGAAACAAGGGACACGATATTTTTACCTAGGTTCGGGCCTTCTCGATGGAGGTAATACCCTACTCCTGCTTGATTAATATTGATGATATGGGTAGTACAAGAGTAGATCTACCACGAGATCAAGGAGGCTAAACCCTAGAAGCTAGCCTATGGTATGATCGTTGTATATGGAGTTGATGTCCTACGGACTACAACCCTCCGGTTTATATAGACACCGGATAGGGTTAGGGTTACACAGAGTCGGTTACAATGGCAGGAGATCTTGAATATCCGCATCGCCAAGCTTGCCTTCCATGCCAAGGAAAGTCCCATCCGGACACGGGACGAAGTCTTCAATCTTGTATCTTCATAGTCCTGGAGTCCGGCTACCCGAACACCCCCTAATCCAGGACTCCCTCAACATGGCCGTATATTCCGTGGTGTTCAGTGCACATGGCAAAGTGCGGATGACAAGTACAGAAGGAGGCGAAGTGTTATAGCTGTGGGACATGTCAGAAGACTATCCTGGAAAAAGGATGAGACAACTGCAAATTTGACTCGGGGTGACACAGGGCGACGGTGAAATTCCTTCAAGATTCAGACATGCGGTCAAGAAATAGCGGTGATGTTGAGTTCAGGTAACTCTTATATGTGGCATCTAATATGTGAGTTGTTCACTTTCATGCAGACAATGGTTGATGTGTGATGGTGTTGAGCGGATACTCCGAAAGTTGGAAGCACAAGGTAGAGTAATGAGGAATTTAATTTTTCTCGGGTGTTGACTGTGAAGAAGACGAGAAGGGACTACAGTTGCAGGTGGAGTCACATGGACGACCTCACACCGGAGTGCATCTTCCGCTGTTTTTAGCTTCTGCTTCTGCTTTTTCAGGCTGCGTGCAGTTGCAACGAGCCTCTCGTGGAGATTCTTCTGCTCCATGGGTTTATCCGGCGTGAGGTCGCCCGGAATGCCGTTTTCGCCGGAGGAGGGATGTTTGGTTTCTCTATCCGTGTTGCCCTGTTCGTACGGTTGCTCTAAGGCCTGCTCGTCGTCTACCGGCTCGTCCTGCTCTATGGCTGGGTTTTTATCGAGGAGGGGCTTGGTCGGCGTTTACGCCGACGCTTTGATTGCTTTTCGGGGGGTCGATCTCCCATTCCATCCCCTTTTTCCTCGTTGTCGCTTCCTTTAGGGGTATCCACCATGTACACATCGTGAGATGAGGTGGCTGTCCAATGCCCTATGGGCGTTGGTTCATCGGTATCTCCTGCATCGTCATCCATGCTGTCGATGTCTCCGGAGTCGAAGTTGAGCACGTCGTTTAAATTGTCGACAGTGGCTACCAAGTGGGTGGTGGGTGGGCTTTGAATTTCTTCATCGTCCGTATCCCATCCTCGCTGACCACAGCTCGGCCAGGGCTCTCCTGATAAAGAGAGAGACTTGAGAGAATTCAGGATATCGCCAAAAGGCGAGTACTGAAAGATGTCCGCGGCGGTGAACTCCATTATTGGCGCCCAATCGCATTCGATCGGCAGGGGTGCGGGGGGTTCGGAGTCCGGAGAGGAGTCTGGATCCTCGGAGTCGTGAGTCACGCAGAGTGTGGGGCCGGCGTTCGGCTCGATCGCCTTTGACATCGCAGCCCCTGAGGTGACGTGCAACCGCTCATCCTTGATTGACACAACTGGCTCCGAATTAAGGGCCAGAGCTGCTGCGTTTGCGGCCTCCGGGATACTGTTCGGTGACAGAGCTAGATCATGCCCCGCGAGACAGTGCGGCGCGCTTGGTTGTGGCTCGAATCCGTTAAAGATCAAATCTCCGCGGATGTCTGCCATGTAATTTAGGCTTCCAAACCTTTCTTGATGGCCAGGGGCGTAGCTTCCGATCTGCTCCAGGTGGCCAAGCGAATTGGCCCGCAGTGCGAAGCCGCCGAAGACGAAGATCTGTCCGGGGAGAAAAAGTCTCACCCTGGACCGCATCGTTGTTGATGATCAAAGGAGCCATCGGGCCTAAAGGCGACGACACAAAGGAACTCTCAATGAAAGCACCAATGTCGGTGTCAAAACCGGCGGATCTCGGGTAGGGAGTCCCGAACTGTGCGTCAAGGCCGGATGGTAACAGGAAACAAGGGACACGATATTTTTACCCAGGTTCGGGCCTTCTCGATGGAGGTAATACCCTACTCCTGCTTGATTAATATTGATGATATGGGTAGTACAAGAGTAGATCTACCACGAGATCAAGGAGGCTAAACCCTAGAAGCTAGCCTATGGTATGATCGTTGTATATGGAGTTGATGTCCTACGGACTACAACCCTCCGGTTTATATAGACACCGGATAGGGTTAGGGTTACACAGAGTCGGTTACAATGGCAGGAGATCTTGAATATCCGCATCGCCAAGCTTGCCTTCCATGCCAAGGAAAGTCCCATCCGGACACGGGACGAAGTCTTCAATCTTGTATCTTCATAGTCCTGGAGTCCGGCTACCCGAACACCCCCTAATCCAGGACTCCCTCAACATGGCCGTATATTCCGTGGTGTTCAGTGCACATGGCAAAGTGCGGATGACAAGTACAGAAGGAGGCGAAGTGTTATAGCTGTGGGACATGTCAGAAGACTATCCTGGAAAAAGGATGAGACAACTGCAAATTTGACTCGGGGTGACACAGGGCGACGGTGAAATTCCTTCAAGATTCAGACATGCGGTCAAGAAATAGCGGTGATGTTGAGTTCAGGTAACTCTTATATGTGGCATCTAATATGTGAGTTGTTCACTTTCATGCAGACAATGGTTGATGTGTGATGGTGTTGAGCGGATACTCCGAAAGTTGGAAGCACAAGGTAGAGTAATGAGGAATTTAATTTTTCTCGGGTGTTGACTGTGAAGAAGACGAGAAGGGACTACAGTTGCAGGTGGAGTCACATGGACGACCTCACACCGGAGTGCATCTTCCGCTGTTTTTAGCTTCTGCTTCTGCTTTTTCAGGCTGCGTGCAGTTGCAACGAGCCTCTCGTGGAGATTCTTCTACTCCATGGGTTTATCC
Source organism: Triticum aestivum (assembly GCF_018294505.1). Taxonomy (NCBI): domain Eukaryota; kingdom Viridiplantae; phylum Streptophyta; class Magnoliopsida; order Poales; family Poaceae; genus Triticum; species Triticum aestivum. The sequence goes on along the minus strand of NC_057812.1, from coordinate 723,789,782 downwards.
GGCGTGAGGTCGCCCGGAATGCCGTTTTCGCCGGAGGAGGGATGTTTGGTTTCTCTATCCGTGTTGCCCTGTTCGTACGGTTGCTCTAAGGCCTGCTCGTCGTCTACCGGCTCGTCCTGCTCTATGGCTGGGTTTTTATCGAGGAGGGGCTTGGTCGGCGTTTACGCCGACGCTTTGATTGCTTTTCGGGGGGTCGATCTCCCATTCCATCCCCTTTTTCCTCGTTGTCGCTTCCTTTAGGGGTATCCACCATGTACACATCGTGAGATGAGGTGGCTGTCCAATGCCCTATGGGCGTTGGTTCATCGGTATCTCCTGCATCGTCATCCATGCTGTCGATGTCTCCGGAGTCGAAGTTGAGCACGTCGTTTAAATTGTCGACAGTGGCTACCAAGTGGGTGGTGGGTGGGCTTTGAATTTCTTCATCGTCCGTATCCCATCCTCGCTGACCACAGCTCGGCCAGGGCTCTCCTGATAAAGAGAGAGACTTGAGAGAATTCAGGATATCGCCAAAAGGCGAGTACTGAAAGATGTCCGCGGCGGTGAACTCCATTATTGGCGCCCAATCGCATTCGATCGGCAGGGGTGCGGGGGGTTCGGAGTCCGGAGAGGAGTCTGGATCCTCGGAGTCGTGAGTCACGCAGAGTGTGGGGCCGGCGTTCGGCTCGATCGCCTTTGACATCGCAGCCCCTGAGGTGACGTGCAACCGCTCATCCTTGATTGACACAACTGGCTCCGAATTAAGGGCCAGAGCTGCTGCGTTTGCGGCCTCCGGGATACTGTTCGGTGACAGAGCTAGATCATGCCCCGCGAGACAGTGCGGCACGCTTGGTTGTGGCTCGAATCCGTTAAAGATCAAATCTCCGCGGATGTCTGCCATGTAATTTAGGCTTCCAAACCTTTCTTGATGGCCAGGGGCGTAGCTTCCGATCTGCTCCAGGTGGCCAAGCGAATTGGCCCGCAGTGCGAAGCCGCCGAAGACGAAGATCTGTCCGGGGAGAAAAAGTCTCACCCTGGACCGCATCGTTGTTGATGATCAAAGGAGCCATCGGGCCTAAAGGCGACGACACAAAGGAACTCTCAATGAAAGCACCAATGTCGGTGTCAAAACCGGCGGATCTCGGGTAGGGAGTCCCGAACTGTGCGTCAAGGCCGGATGGTAACATGAAACAAGGGACACGATATTTTTACCCAGGTTCGGGCCTTCTCGATGGAGGTAATACCCTACTCCTGCTTGATTAATATTGATGATATGGGTAGTACAAGAGTAGATCTACCACGAGATCAAGGAGGCTAAACCCTAGAAGCTAGCCTATGGTATGATCGTTGTATATGGAGTTGATGTCCTACGGACTACAACCCTCCGGTTTATATAGACACCGGATAGGGTTAGGGTTACACAGAGTCGGTTACAATGGTAGGAGATCTTGAATATCCGCATCGCCAAGCTTGCCTTCCATGCCAAGGAAAGTCCCATCCGGACACGGGACGAAGTCTTCAATCTTGTATCTTCATAGTCCTGGAGTCCGGCTGAAGGTATAGTCCGGCTACCCGAACACCCCCTAATCCAGGACTCCCTCAACATGGCCGTATATTCCGTGGTGTTCAGTGCACATGGCAAAGTGCGGATGACAAGTACAGAAGGAGGCGAAGTGTTATAGCTGTGGGACATGTCAGAAGACTATCCTGGAAAAAGGATGAGACAACTGCAAATTTGACTCGGGGTGACACAGGGCGACGGTGAAATTCCTTCAAGATTCAGACATGCGGTCAAGAAATAGCAGTGATGTTGAGTTCAGGTAACTCTTATATGTGGCATCCAATATGTGAGTTGTTCACTTTCATGCAGACAGTGGTTGATGTGTGATGGCGTTGAGCGGATACTCCAAAAGTTGGAAGCACAAGGTAGAGTAATGAGGAATTTAATTTTGCTCGGGTGTTGACTGTGAAGAAGACGAGAAGGGACTACAGTTGCAGGTGGAGTCACATGGAGTCTGGGAGTAGCAGCGGTGCTCACGGTGTATCTTAAGTCCAATGTACATGGAGGTTCGGCGCATTGATGAATCCAAGGTGGTGGAGAATATTCGCCAAGGTGAAGTTGGTTAGAGTTGTGTCGAATATTATTGTATAAAGGTAGGTTACAGTTGGACTTGGTTTTGGACTGTCTGTAGACATGATAGGAGTTGTGTCCTAATAGGACACTTGTATCCTAGGCCTCTCATATATATCGGAGGTAGACACACGATGTAACCTATGCCAACATAATAGCACGGGCACGCGGGGGAGCCGGCGGCGTGTGCCGGCGCCCGGGCGGCCGGGGTGCGGTATTGTGACGGTGTCACGGGGAGGAGCGCCCGTAGTCAGGCCCCGGGGATGTAGCCATATCGGTGAATCTCGTTAACAAATCTCGATGTCGTGCTTGTGTGATTGCTTGGTCCTCGGTAGATCGACGGTGCGCCTTGGATTTATTCTAACAGCTAAGAAGTGGGTTCGGCTCACTCGCTTGTCCTGGACGCTTTTCTCCGGTAATACTATTGGATGGCCAGAGGAGAAGATGTTGTGGTCAAACAACATGGGCCAGTACAATTTTCTGATCTATGTGGGCTGCGAGGAAAAGCCAAGTACTCCGTCCATGTCGGAACGAGTGATGACCAGGATCAGGAAGATCACAAAAGCAGTTGGTGCTGGAGAGGACAAGTTGTTTTGGTTAAGCAAGTCATTAGATACGAAGTACGAGGAGGTGGATGCGGATATCACAGATAGTTTTCTGAAGGACATTGAAGTCATTCTCCAATCCCCTTTCGGAGGAGGACCGAGTAGGCTGTGGCAACATCTTAGTGTGAATAACATGGCACGGGAATTTTCTAGAGATTTTAGTGCAGTCATGATCAATTTGCATATATCAACAATAATACACCTCAGTGAGGTTTCAAGTGTGGATGTGGAAATAGTTGCCTTGGTTGGTGTCTGCCGGAAACTATCCAATTATATGATGTATCTCCTTGCTACACACCCTGTTATGTTGCAGGTCACTGCAACCAGTGCCAAATCAGTACTACAAGGCTTTCGTAAGAAGTTTATGATGATGATGACTGGCAGCATCAGCAAGCCTGTGGTTCTACAAAATCTCAAAGAGTTGATATCGAAGGAGGATTCCAGGTTGTCTTTGCCCGAACCATGCAAAGAAACACTGGAGGAGATGAGAGATATGTGGGTGAGGATTATCATATATGCCGCTGGCAGGTCGCGGCCAGAGACGCATGCGACACAGCTGGCCAGAGGACGGGAATTCCTTACCTTCATCTGGCTGCTCTTGGCACACAAAAATCTTGGGTCTTCCACGTCCTTTCCAATCGAACTTATTAGCCCACCTCCAAATTTTGGGCCTTACAGTGATGTACGAAGTTATGCCTTTGATTTTCGCCAAAATTGACAGCATATAGATGCCATCGTCTGAGGTAAATTTTAAAATTCATCTGAGGAACCTTTTAAAATTCATCTGCCAACATATAAATGCATATACAAACCCTTTCTCATATACTCATCTATCAACATATAAATAGCATATTATCCAATTAATTTAGCTTTTACCATCAACCACATATATTTGCTTATCTAATGTTATTTGTTTTGTCTATTGTTTCTTTCCTTAGATCGGTTCCTCATGGCACATAGAGAGAGCTCGGGGGTGACATGTTCCGCATGACCCAACTTCATATATTATCCTATGTTCACACTTCCCTGCAATGTTTCTACTACTAAGCTTGATGATTTTGCATGATCTTCATTCATGCCTTAGTTAATCATGGCTACAGTTGTTAATACGGCTACTTACTTAAAGTACATGTTGGATAATTAGGCAATTCATGGTTAATTCCATAATGTAAATCATGATTAAAGCAACCTAGCGTGTGTATCCAGCATGCTAGATTATTTAAACAACATGAACAGCAACATCACACATGCATCAATCATAAGTTCATAACTAAAAATAGGTCGGGTCATGTCGTACCTAGTGGTAGTTTGCAAATGTGGTAGTCGTAGCTGCTGCAGAGGCGAAGCTGTTGGCAAGACCGACCAAAGCAGACATTTACAGAGACGGTGGTGCGCAGCATCACCTGACTTGGATCTCAAGAAAAACTCATTAAAGAAGACATAGAGAGAAATGCTTGATTGATAATATGTCTTACAATAGTTGTCGGATGTGAAACACGATTATAAGTATGATTAACAAGGAGATGAATTGTTGTCTCATTCACTCGCTCGATCGCCTTGTTCGCTCGATATTGGTTGACCGTTCGACAGATGGCCAGTTGACCAGTCAACTTTTGAAAAAATAAGGAAAAAAATCTAGAATTCAAAAAATCTTCATGAAAATTGAAAGAACGTCTACAAACTTCAAACATGTTCATGAATTTTTAAAAAGGTTCATCAATTTTTAAAAATGATAATAAAATTAGAAAGAGTTCATCGATTTTAAAAAAGGAAGTTCATTAAACTTGAAAAAAATTGATCGAATTTGAAAAAAAAAGTTCTTGGAATTTTAGAAGTTCATCTATTTTGAAAATATTTCATCAATTATGGGAAAATTTTCATTGATTTTGAAAAAAGTTCATTGACTTTGAAAAACAATCATCGGATTTGGCAAAAAGTTCATAGGTTTTGACACAAAGTTCATCCGTTTTGGAAAAAAAAATTCATCAATTTTGAAAAAAGTTTATTGAAATTGAAAATGTTCGTCATATTTGAAAAAAAATCACCGGTTTTGAACAAAAGTTCATCGATTTTGAAAAAAGTTCATGAATTATATAATCAAACCATCGGCATGCGTGACAACTGGTGCGTCGTTTGGAGAGAACTAATAGTTTCCACGACTAACCATCAAGTCATTGTTTCTCTCGTCTCTCAGATCATCTAGTCGATCGAATCCAGTGGAAGAATATTTCAACCACTCTTTCATCATATGGCTTTCTCATCCTGAAATTTTACACACATAAGCCTCACATCCTTGTTTACTTGTACAATTTTTTAGATTTTTTTCGAAACCAAAGTTTTATAATTTTGAATTTTTACAAAAAACGGCCTCCATCCATAACGCCATTCTCGACCACATAGACTTAACCTTGGCCCCATTGATCGAGATCGTAAACTAATCTATCGTGGAACAGCTCATTAACGGTGCATGTGCCCCGGCCGGCCAGCCATAATATCTTATGACAAACACGAGGTTGCAACAGCTAGCTCATTAATGTGCATTGAACCAGTGTGATCTCTATCGGTGGGCTCTGACCCCTCTCCAAGTAAAAAACTGTGGTCTCATGTCAAGAAAAGAAATGCCATCTGGATCCGTTGTTGTCATCTACTCTATCCGTTCCTAAATAGTTGTCTTTCTAGAGATTTCAACAAATGACTACATACGGAGTAAAATGAGTGAATCTATACTCTAAAATATGTCTATATACATCTGTATGTGATAGTTCATTTGAAATTTCTAAAAAGGCAAATATTTAGGAACGGAGGCAGTAGATACGACTTCTGGTGAGGCAGATGGGAGCGTACATAATTGGACAATTAGGCCATCGTTCTGCAAGACTTGGTCACTTGGATAAAAAGGACGAAAGAAACAACTAACATGCACATTAGTTAGTGTAATCGGAGTTAGGAGCAGGCAATTGGGTGTTAGGATGCCAAAGGAGAGCCTATTGGACCAAACATAATTTTGAGGGTGCTGTGGAAGATTGTGAGGACAACAAAATATCTATTGATGATTGTTAGTGTGTGTTCTTTATACAATACATATATATTCCACCTATCACAGCTAAGTTTATCTCTGTCAGACCTTTCCCCTCCAAATCACTGCTTTCCTCACCCTCTTTCTGCCGTAAGGTTTACTTTGTCTCTTCTTCTTAGCCCTAATCAGCAGGTATCGGTGCATGCAACGCCGGGGACGGATGTCTTGGATTTGATATTCTAATATGTGTCGCTCATACTGAATGATCATCCTTGTCGCTCATATCGGACTTCCATTTTGGCCTTGCTATCAACAGGTTCTTCATTATGGATCTCCACCATTGATACTGCTGAACCATGTCCAATGATAACCCTGATACATAGAGTATGTGCTTCAGTTTACATGCAAAACATCATATAGATGGGGAGAATTGTGAAAAATAGGTGGCAGGGAAATGAAAAAATAAATAAAGCTAGCACTGAAGACCATTATTTTCCACCTATAAAACATAGTACAATGTAACAATGCTAGGCAGTAAAAAAGACAATATCAGAAATATCGATTACCTTCTTGACCCCATCAAAGCGGCGAGACCACGGACACCTTGATGACAACCAATGTGAAGAATTCTCTCAAGCCTGGAGAATATGAATCATCACTAATTACTTTCCGGTTACGTTAATTGTATCGAATGGGAGACAACATTTCGAAAATAAAATTGTGTGACACGAGCATCTCAAGTGATGCGCGTGCTAGCATTAGTTGAAACATGTGCAACGACACATGTTAGGTGTGCCAAGTTTGTGAACGTCGCAAGGACATACTCCTACAGTGCCGATTACCTGAAATTAGTCAAGCTCCACAAATGAACGATGCCGTTTCTTGTACCTATAATTACAAGTGGAAGTCTGGGATGGGAAACAATAGACACAACTGGAAACATGAAACCTTTTAGTGTCTCAATACACATCTCTTTCCGCAGGTCCCATATCTGGTTGGAACAAACAAACAAGCATGTGTTATTTTTAATGTTATCTGCATAATACATTGCTGCCTGTTTTAGTGAAATAGCAGACCTTGGCAGTCATATCCTCAGAGCCAGTAATCAAATACTGCTGATTATCACGCGTGAAGAAATCTAGGCAGTTCACTTCGTCCAAATGCCCGGACAGAGTATACATAGACCTGGAAGAATCAAGGCTCCAAACCTGAACACCAAACAAACGAGTTTGCAATCAGTTGGTCTAGAAGAAAGCCAATTTTCGGTTAGCATAAGAGACAAGTCCGAACCTTTGCTGTGTGATCTCTTGAAGCACTAGCAAAACTGTTGGTGTTCCATGGGTTAAATGCAACCTGTTTTACAGTATGGGAGTGTTCCATAAACGTTCGTCTGCACTCCCAATCCTTGTCCCAGTCCCAAAGCTTTATTTGTGTATCAGATGATGACAGCACATAAGGCTGCGTAGGATGAATGGCCATCGATTCAAGAAATCTATCATGAGCACGGAAACTATTGACTTCCTGCACTTCTGTTTCATAGTTGTACACATGGATAAATCCTTCGTGATATGACCCAGCCAGAAACCATTGACGCCGTTCAATAAATTTAACAAGACAACCTACAGTGAGAATGGTCATCTTATCAGCATATCAGTGTTTTACGCAAGAAACATAGTTATGTTAATAAAACAACCAGAGATTTCATATCATGCCTGATGATCCTGTGACTTTAACCAAAGCAAGAAATTTCTGCCAGTAAATACAAATGAGCCCTTTGTTAGTCCAACAATGCAAACAAAAGCATGGTACATTTGTCTATAAAAAAATAGCTTTTTGTGATGACCCATCAAATGTATCCAGAAGTGGAATATCATCACTAGAAAAGAGATGTATAGTGTGACGGTTTTTCAGGTTGATCAGAAAAGCTTTTAGCATTTTATTATGGCTTACGTGGAACAACAACAAACTTATCTTTTCCTCACAGAAAAATATCAGCAATTACCAGTAACTTTGTATGTTGAGATGTTAATTCGACTGGTACTAACTGCTGAGAAACTACAGTAACCTGCCTGTGTGTCATAGTCCCATAAACCAACACGTCCGTCGTAATGACCAGTTATAATCCTGTGAAGAGAACAAATTTAACGCGTCATAATCACATTCAACGTACTCAGTTGAAAGAGGTTTAGCCATTCTAATGCCTATAGGTACTATACACGATACACACTCTATCACTCACCATGGCTCTGTCTGGTTTGCATCCAGGGAACACAATGCTGCATGGGTTTTCTCCACGAATGTCATCTGATCGAACAAACTCTGGTAAAATTATACAATCCAAAGGTTGAAAGATCTATGAAGAGAAAGGAAAACAGACCTTAAGTAAAGGTGGAATTGCCTGTTACATCGTGGATGCATGAAGAAAAAGAGAAACAAAAAGAAGCATAAGTGCATATCAACCCGCTTTCCAAGCAACAGTATTTCATGCCACAAAGCAATTGGTCTCTCGAATGAACTCAGCTGAGATCTAAACTGGCATTTCCAAATTATATTAAACAAAATAAAATAGATCATATATCGTACCGGCCTAAATCTCACTGAATTTAGGTGGTTCTGTTGGCTATTCATTTGCTTACTTTTTTCCGAAAATGGGAATACCCCGGCCTCTGCTTTCTGACAATTTCTTATACGCTAACCATATTGCTCCGCCAACCCTGTCCAAAACCAGGACAGGCGAGGCAAGCAAACATGCCACATGAGCAGGCGGTTCTATTCTTTCAAGTGCTTTACATACTAATGTGGTCTGTACTACTTCACATTTATCCCCATCGGGCAACTGCTTACTAGAACCAACTTACCTCACATGCCGTCTTTCCTTCGGGTGCATAAACAACTTTGAGTATCACATTATGCACCATATTCCCCGACTTTGTTGCTTTCTCAAAATATTGGTCACAATCATATTGGTTTCTGAAAGGCTTGAGGCGCTCATCACCAACACTGTTCTGAAGGACAAAATCAACGTCTCTTTCTTCTGGTAGGTTTTCCCTTTTATCCGTTGTCACAACGAGAATGTAGGTGGAGCTCGGGGGGACAATGCCATAGAGTGGTAGACTTAGAAAGAGCCTCCTTTTGTCCATGAGCATGCTCTTCTCCATAAGCTTAAACGGCACATATTCATCTGTGTAGTTTGTTAGGTACAGTGAGCAGGGGATCAACTTGTTGGGTTCGAAGGTGAACCAAAGCTCGGGCGGGTGGATGTCAAGAATCTTGCTGGAGCCTGCAGGAATTACCTGCAGAGAGAGAACTTACCCGTTTAACATTTGCATAAATTTCCTGAAGAAAGGGTAGCTATTGTTTATGTTCGTTAGGTTGCATGCATGTAACTTAACTAATGAGATTGTACTGCAGATACTCATAGAAAGAGATATTTCGCCAAGCGCACCAGTTGTGGATTGTCTAAAACATCGGTGTTCTAATTACAGTACCATACTGAGCCTCCTTTATGCTTTCATGCATATTGAATAAGCTCACCTCAGAGACTGTCCCTTCTGACCCTGCGTGTGCAGATAACCGTGGCACATTAGATGCCCCTTGATTTCTCGGATCATTCGTACCCAAAACTGCTACTGGTGCAAGTGATGTATGCTTTGGTACTTCAGATAAGTGTGGGGCTTGTAGCTGTCTGTCAAAAACAACATCCAAACTCACCTCATCAACCAAGTTTCCTGCCTCTTTATCGAACATATATGTAGTTATATCCTCAGCTGCAAGACCATCACTCACTTTAGTGTTCCGAATAATTAACCCGCCAGCATGCCATGGTGCCTTCGTATGTAGTTGCAATGTTATGTCGATACTACACTTGGATCTCGGTGGCACAATGTCTCTGGTTGGATGTACGCAATATGGCAGGGGGGACGTTGTTTGGATATTGAAGGCTATACAACCATCTGTTTCATTGGTTAACTGTAATGAGCATGCCATCTGCTTGTTCAGGTCAAAAGGAAAATGTAGTTCGAGTGGCTCAATTCCAAGCATATCATCCTCCAAGTAAGCACTTATCTGAGAGAAATGAGCAAAATACATTACCATGGACATGTTTAATCCATGCATACCATCTCCTAATTAAGAAGTATTTTGAGTCATGCAAGAATATGTGTTTAAAAGTTTGACAATAATGAGGGGAGCTCCTTCCTATAAAGTTTTCTAGCAGAAGAGATATATATATAGCAGTGTCCATATATATGCTGGTCATGCATGAATGATTAGAATGTACATGGAAATAAATAAGGCAATACAAGTAAGCTAGTGTTCAGTTCAAAGAAACAAAGATGGAAGAAGTAAGCCTGTGGAAACCTGGGAGGAAAAAGAAAGATGAAAGAAGTAGGACAGAAAGGGGAATCCAGCTGGAAAGGAAAGGTCAGCAAACCGCACAAGGCGGGGAGCTCTCCACGTGAGGTGCAAGTTAAGGGATTATAAACATCTTTATTAGTAAGTTAATGTTAGCTTCTTAGAGAGAAAACAAAACAATGCTAGAAACTAATAGGCGGTTGAGGATTCGAGTAAGATATGAAACTCAATTACCTCATCAATTGTAGACCCATTGTTACTGCTGAATTGCTCATTTGCACCTTCCATGTTTGTGAAATCGCATAATATATCACTAATGAAAGGTCGTTTGTAGGGGTCATTTTCCTGGCAGCGCAGCCCTATTTCGATGCATTTAGTTACTTGTTCGTAACCTAATGGCATTTCATTCCCTGATTTTTTCCATCTGTGCCTCCATCTTCTGACTACCTGTCTTTACAAACTTAACTTAGAACAATGGAAGAAAATATTTGACTCAAAATCTAAACGGTGCATGCTTGCCTATTTATCCTATTTCACGGAACCAAAGCCCCCCCCCCCACCCCCCCACCCCCCCGTGTCCAGAATTCCTTCTCGCAGAAATGGATGTATCTAGGCGTATTTTAGTTCTAGATACATCTATTTTTACCCATTTATGCGACAAGTAATTCGGGACGGAGGGAGTACAAAACAAGGTTGGACAAGTCTCGGTCTCATTACACTAGTCTAAGCCATGCTGGTGGACCATGCAAGCAAGGGAGGGGTGTCTAAGGGAACATTTTCTATCACACTGGTGTCATACTCTACGGGATAGGTGTCCAAAGGAGAGTAAAGAGGAATCGGTGCTACTACAAGCACATGGTACAAGAGAAGAGAGGGAAAAGCTCTCAATTGCCATGCATCCTGCCACCTGTTGGAACCCACTCTTCTGCCAAAAGGAGCTCGACTCGTCTCTTCTTCTAACACCTAGAAAGGAGCTATCCCATATGCTCAAGGCCAGCAATGGGCCGTGTATACAGGTTATTTGAATCAGCCTTAACGTGTAGAGCCAAAGCATGCCATCCGCATGCGTGAGCCACCTGGATTGGAGTTGCACCTCCTTCGACCTACGCAAGACGAGGCCCATGTCGTGGATAGCCTCGCTGCTCTCTCCTCTGCGGCTCCACATCACAGACACATGCTTTGTCAGGATGATGTGGAAGAGAGAGAGAGAGAGAGAGAGAGAGAGAGAGAGAGAGAGAAGAGGGGGAGAAATTTATGACATTAAAATTGTGCATTCAATGAGACCTCTCACGCATCTATGCTCTTGGACCGTTTGATCTCACGCTTTGTTCGTTCTTGGTTGTCAGGTGCAACTTATCTCGTAAACTGGGTAAGATGTCCTAAGAGGTCACTATTCAGCATAGATGCCTTAGTGGAGTATGATTGACTGGGCCTCTCTCCCGTATGAAACCCATGTGCTTATTTCTAGATCCAACTCAAGCATCAAAAGGCCGACAACCAACCCAATCCAAACATGTATCACAATGGACCTGCCCAAAGATTTTTTTTTCCTATTACTCACAAATCAATAAATCTTGGATCACTCATGGGCAAGCAGTCTTTTTATTTCAATTGCGAGAGACTGGAACACAAGTCTTCTTAACTCTAATACATATTGAATTGCATGCACTAGCCAATTCATCCAAAAGGTTGAACTCATAGAGAAGGGTGGGGAATATATTTCAACACTCCTCCTCACATCTATGCTCATCTAAGCCTTAGATGTGGGGTTAATTTAGGCTGCAACTATATTTATTAATAGTGTGTTGGTCAAATCTTGAACTTTAGAGGCTCTGATACCATATTAAGTTTCATACAGCAACCAGTAAACCCAGAAGTTTGAACTGGTGAGAAGGTTGGCAATCCACATATACTTCAAAAATTTCTACCATTCTATTGTGTCAACTGATGGGTGTAGCAACACGCCATCATGCTCTAGTAGTACTCGTTTTTGGTTGGGACTATTGCAAGGAGACACACTGTAGATACTAGATGATGCCCCGTACGTTGTTGCGGGAATATTTTGCAGTATTTTAGTGAGACTTTGGTTATATGGAACATGAATATTTGAACTAATAGTTTTTTAAAATATATAAGAATTAAATTTAGTACCATAATAGAATGGATTTTACATGCATGCATTTTTAATATGCATAGTTGTATGTTGAGGTGGGCCTTTTCTATGCATGTTGAATGATGAGGTGGCATGCTTGCATGTTGAGAGAAATATGTTAGTGGAGGCTAGCTATTTAGATATAGAAGATTTTGCTAAGCCTGTACCTGACGCATGTCAAAATAGAGACTCATACCCCACATTGTGAAGGTAGACACCCCTATATGTGTAATAAATGTCGCACGCGCAGTATGTATCACTGGTGGGGTCGGCCATACAACTTCCTAGGCAAGGGCATGTCAATTCCTTGTTAGGTATCATTCTTAGGCAACCTCGACTTAGAGGCTGCATATAGGAGCCTCACATATATATTTGAATTAATTACCCATCAACCGCATTCTCAATTGCAGTGTCCAGACACTAGTAGAAAAGGGGGCAAAGGTCCAGGCCGGGTCAGCCCATTAGTCCCGGTTCAGTCCAGAACCGGGACCCATGGGGGCATTGGACCCGGTTCGTGAGCCCAGGGGGTCGGCCGGGCCACGGGGGCCATTGGTCCCGATTCGTCTGGACCTTTTGGTCCCGGTTGGTGGGACGAACCGGGACCAATGGGCCTCGCTCCTGGCCCACCACCATTGGTCCCGGTTGGTGGCTTGAACCGGGACCAAAGGCTCCCCTTTAGTCCCGGTTCATGCCACCTTTGGTCCCGGTTCAAGCCACCAACCTGGACCAATGAGGTGCCTATATATACCCCCTCGCGTAAGAGCAAAACACACTGCTCTGTTTTTTCTGGCTGCCGAGGGGGAGAGGGCTTGTTGGTGCTCTAGCTCACCTTCTATGCACACAAGGTGTTCGATGGAATGCCCGAGCCACACTACTTAAGCTTTCTCCTCTCCAAGCTCAACCTCCAAGCTCCATTTTCCTCAATATTTGTCTAGTTTTAGCGGTCCGTCACACCCCGTCCCCGTCTTCACCGCCGTCGATCACCCGCGCTAAGATCATTGCCGGCACCACCGTGGTGAGCCTCTTGTTCTTATCTTCTTTCTGAAAGGAAAAATATTCTTACTTGTATGTTTAGATAGATACTTGTATTATTTTCTTAGTTTTATTATTGCATATTATATAGTGCGATGGTTTTGGTATCCGCCCCCGTCGGCCCTTGTCCTGTCTATGATTCGGATGTGGTATATATGATCTTTATAACTATTGGTTCGTTTATTGTTTATGAAAATTATGCCGACCAATGTGACATAGATTTTATTTATCTAGGAGGTATGTGAACCGGAAATTCCAACCGACCCTATTGTCGAGAGGTTAAATTTAGTTGAAGAAGAAAACAATTTCTTGAAGGAAAAAATAAAAGAAAATTGAGGAGAAGATGATATTGGAGTTGCATGTTGCGGATGTCGTCGATGATCACAAGATCAATATGGATGCAATACGCTTGAAGATTAGAAAAATTAGAAAATATGCCATTCATACCGAGGCTTGGTATCATTATGTCGTTGGATCAATTGTTACCTTGGTTGCGATTATGATCGCATTTGTTTTCGCATTGAGATGTTTTACATAGTTTCAATGTATGGTTTAATTAATTAGATGCTCTGGAGAGCTATATGTTATTAGATGAGAACTATGTATGTACTTTGGTTTTAATGTGATGATGAACTTCTATTAATTTGGTCACTTAATTATCTATTCATGTTGTTCTGTAATGGTTTTTGACACACTTAATTATATATAATGCACGCAAGATGAACCGGCAATGGATGTACGGTGACAGACACACCTCCGAGTACATTAAGGGCGTGCATGAGTTTCTCGATGTGGCTGAGGAAAACAAGCAGAATGGTTTTATGTGTTGTCCATGCACTAAATGTGGGAATACGATGTCTTACTCTAACCGGAAAATCCTTCACTCCCACCTGCTTTACAAGGATTTCATGCCACACTATAATGTTTGGACGAGGCACGGAGAAATAGGGGTTATGATGGAAGACGGCGAAGAAGAAGAGTACGATGACAACTATATGCCCCCTGAATACGGTGATGCTACAGCGGGGGGGAGTTGGTGAAGATCAAGAGGAACCAGACGATGTGCCCAATGATGCTGCAACGGGTGAAGCTGCTGAAGATCCAGAGGAACCAGACGATGTGCCCGATGATGATGATCTCCGCCGGATCATTGTCGATGCAAGGACGCAATGCGAAAGTCAAAAGGAGAAGCTGAAGTTCGATCGCATGTTAGAGGATCACAAAAAAGGGTTATACCCCAATTGAGAAGATGGCAACACAAAGCTCGGTACCATATTGGAATTGCTGCAGTGGAAGGCAGAGAATGCTGTTCCTGACAAAGGATTTGAGAAGCTACTGAAAATATTGAAGAAGAAGCTTCCAAAGGATAACGAATTGCCCGACAGTACATACGCAACAAAGAAGGTCGTATGCCCTCTAGGATTGGAGGTGGAGAAGATACATGCATGCCCTAATGACTGCATGCTCTACCGCGGTGCATACAAGGATCTGAAGGCATGCCCGGTATGCGGTGCATTGCGGTATAAGATCAGACGAGATAACCCTGGTGATGTTGACGGCGAGCCCCCAGGAAGAGGGTTCCTGCGAAGGTGATGTGGTATGCTCCTACAATACCACAATTGAAACGTCTGTTCAGAAACGGAGAGCATGCCAAGTTGATGCGGTGGCACAGTGAGGACCATAAGAAAGACGGGAAGTTGAGAGCACCCGCTGACGGGTCGTAGTGGAGAAAAATCGAGAGAAAGTACTGGGATGAGTTTGCAAAGGACCCAAGGAACGTATGGTTTGCTTTAAGCGCGGATGGCATTAATCCTTTCGGGGAGCAGAGCAGCAATCATAGCACCTGGCCCGTGACTCTATGTATGTACAACCTTCCTCCTTGGATGTGCATAAAGCGGAAGTTCATTATGATGCCAGTTCTCATCCAAGACCCTAAGCAACCCAGCAACGACATTGATGTGTACCTAAGGCCATTAGTTGAAGAACTTTTACAGATGTGGAATGAAAACGGTGTACGTACGTGGGATGAGCACAGACAGGAGGAATTTAACCTAAAGGCGTTGCTGTTCGTGACCATCAACGATTGGCCCGCTCTTAGTAACCTTTCAGGACAGACAAACAAGGGATACCACGCATGCACGCACTTTTTTAGTGACACTGAAAGTATATACCTGGACAAATGAAGGAAGAATGTGTACCTGGGCCATCGTCGATTTTTTCCGACCAACCATCAATGTCGAAAGAAAGGCAAGCATTTCAAAGGCGAGGCGGATCACCGGAAGAAGTCCGCCATGCGTACCGGTGATCACGTTCTTGCTATGGTCAATGATTTACACGTAATCTTTGGAAAGGGTCCCGGTGCACTAGCTGTTCCGAATGACGCTGAGGGACACACACCCATGTGGAAGAAGAAATCTATATTTTGGGACCTACCCTATTGGAAAGACCTAGAGGTCCTCTCTTCAATCGACGTGATGCACGTGACGAAGAACCTTTGCGTGAACCTGCTAGGCTTCTTGGGCATGTATGAAAAGACAAAAGATACACCTGAGGCACGGGAGGACCTGCAACGTTTGCAGAAAAAAACGACATGCCTCCGAGGTCCTGCCAGCTATGCTCTTACGAAAGAAGAGAAAGAAATCTTCTTTGAATGCCTGCTCAGTATGAAGGTCCCGACTGACTTCTCGTCGAATATAAAGGGAATAATAAATATGCCAGAGAAAAAGTTCCAGAATCTAAAGTCTCATGACTTCCACGTGATTATGACGCAACTGCTTTCGGTTGCATTGAGGGGGCTTTTATCGAAAACGTTCGATTAGCCATTGTGAAGCTATGTGGATTCCTCAACGCAATCTCTCAGAAGGTGATCGATCCAGAAATCGTACCAAGGCTAAGGAGTGATGTGGCGCAATGTCTTGTCAGTTTCGAGCTGGTGTTCCCACCATCCTTCTTCAATAACATGACACACGTCCTAGTTCATCTAGTCGACGAGATTGTCATTCTGGGGCCCGTATTTCTACACAATATGTTCCCCTTTGAGAGGTTCATGGGAGTCCTAAAGAAATATGTCCGTAACCGCGCTAGGCTAGAAGGAAGCATCTCCATGGGCCATCAAACAGAGGATGTCATCGAGTTTTGTGTTGACTTCATTCCTGTCCTTCAGAAGATAGGTCTCCCTAAATCGCGGTATGAGGGGAGACTGACTGGAAAAGACACGCTTGGAAGGGACTCAATAATATGCAGGGACGGATATTCTTGGTCTCAAGCACACTACACAGTTCTACAGAACTCTACCTTGGTGACCCCATATGTCGATGAACACAAGAACAGTCTGCGCTCCAAACACCCGGAGCAGTGCGATGACTGGATTACATGTGAACACATCAGGACTTTCAGCAGTTGGTTGGAAACACGTCTCAGAGGTGACAACACTGTTTGTGATGAGTTGTACTTGTTGTCCAGGGGATCATCTTTGACTGTATTGATTTACAAAGGATACGAGATAAATGGGAATACATTTTACACGATTGACCAAGATCAAAAGAGCACCAACCAAAACAGCGGTGTTCGCTTTGATGCAACAACCGAGAGGGGAAATGACACATGTTATGGTTATATAGTGGACATATGGGAACTTGACTATGAACATGATTTTAAGGTCCCTTTGTTTAAGTGCAAATGGGTCAATCTATCAGGAGGCGGGGTACAGGTAGACCCACAGTACGGAATGACAATAGTGGATCTGAAAAATCTTGGGTACACTGACAAACCGTTCGTCCTAGCCAATGATGTGTCACAGGTTATCTATGTGAAGGACATGTCTACCAGACCAAGAAAAAAAAAGATAAGAAAGCGAATACATCATACGATGAGCCAAAGCGCCACATAGTTCTTTCAGAAAAAAGGGACGTCGCGGGAGTGGAGGGGAAGACAGACATGTCTAAAGATTATGAAAACTTTCATGAAATTCCTCCCTTCAAAGTCAAGGCTGACCCAAGCATCCTGATAAACGATGAAGATTATCCATGGTTATGGCGCAATAAGCAAATGACACAAGCGAAAAAAAAGTGAAGACTTTCTCCCGCAACTATTATGATGATACCATGCCAACTTTGTAACAGACGAGTATGATACCATTGTCCGTTTTGTACATGCACATGCTATGTGGGTGAAATTATGATACCATGCCAACTTTCAACTTTTTCAGAGTTCATTGGTCCCGGTTCGTCTAGACCTTTTGGTCCCGGTTCTACGCACGAACCGGGACCAATGCGCCTCGCTCCTGGCCCATGACCATTAGTCCCGGTTTGTGCCACAAACCAGGACTAAAGGGTTGGTCCTCGTTGCGGTCAGAGTTTAGTCCCACCTCGCCAACCGAAGGGCGCTCACACCGGTTTATAAGCTCGTCCCTCTCTACTTTGTTGAGCTCATCTCAAAGTGAAAATAGATGTCCCTATACAGGGAATTTGACTTAAATTCATAGTGAATTTATCTGAAACTCATAGAAATTTATTATGAATTTAGGTTGAATTTTCTCTATAGGCGCATCTATGTTCATTTTTTTAGTAAAGTTAATCACAAACTTGTGATTTACACAAATTTCAAAGAATTCAAATTTTAACTATTCAAATTTGAAAACTAATGGCACTAACAGAAAGTTTATAATTTTTCTAAAACTAATGGCACTAACAGAAAGTTTATAATTTTGCTGACCTAAAAGCAAAAGGAATTTAAAAATAAAGAAAAAACAAAAGAAAATAAATAATGCAGAAAACAAAACAAAAAACTGGAAAAAAATAAAAATAGCAACAATAAGTATTTTGTTGTAAGTAGAAATAAAATAAAATAAATAAAGCAACAAAGAAAACAAAAAAACAAAAAAATGTTTTCAAATTTGAAAAATAATGGCACTAACAGAAAGTTTATAATTTTGCTGATCTAAAAGCAAAATGAATTAAAAAATAAAGCAAAACACAAAAGAAAATAAATAATGCAGAAAACAAAACAAAAAAACTAGAAAAAAAATAAAAATAGCAACAATAAGTATTTTGTTATAAGTAGAAACAAAATAAAATAAATAAAGCAACAAAGAAAAAAAACAAAAAATGTTTTCAAATTTGGAAACTAATGGCACTAACAGAAAGTTTATAATTTTTCTAAAACTAAAAGCAAAAAGAATTAAAATAAAGCAAAAAACAGAAGAAAATAAATAATGCAGAAAACAAAACAAAAAAACTGGAAAAAAATAAAAATAGCACCAATAAGTATTTTGTTGTAAGTAGAAACAAAATAAAATAAATAAAGTAACAAAGAAAACAAAAAAAGTGCCACCTACTGGGCCCCCACGACCTGAATACGACTAGAAACCCTACCATGGGTCAGGATTCAGGCCCGCAGGAGGCCCAGTAGGCCCACAGGCACACAGCGCAACGGTTAGGCCCGAAAACCTGCAATTGAGAGGAGCTCGAGAGGGAAGGCGCAGCAGCGCTTATAAACCACTCTCGAGCTCTCTCAGCTAGCGAGGTGGTACTAAACTTTTGACACGGGGTAGCACAAGGCCTTTGGTCCCGGTTGGTGCCACCAACCGAGACTAAACGAGTGCATTGGTCTCGGTTCGTGGCACCAACCGGGACCAATGCCTCCCTTTAGTCCCAGTTGGTGCCACCAACCGGCACTAAAGGGGTGCATTGGTCCCGGTTCGTCGCCCCGCGCCGCCGTCGCCTCTGCCTCGCCCTGCCCCGACCATGCCACGCCGTCGCCTCTGCCCCTTCCCCGACCACGCCGCCGTCGCCTGTACCCCGACGCGCGCCGTGCCCCTAACCCGACCACGCCGCACCTCTCCCTTTGGTCAGGGCCGACACCGCCCCCTCTTCCCCCAATTTTTTTGCATATATAGATGTTTTTTTCCTGATTATATGTATATGTATGAGTATATGTATGTGTGTATTTCTGTTTATATGTCTTTTTTTAGATTTTTTGTTTTTTGCATTTTTATAAAAATGTATATATGTATGTATATATGTTCTCTGTGTATATATATATATATGTTCATGTATATATGCAAAAGATAGATTTTTAGAAAAAATAGTATTTTTTCTGTTCATAGATTTTTTTGGTGATATTAATTATTGTAAATATGCAAATGTTTGTATATTCATATGAACAATGAATTAGGCAAAACCTTTACTTTTTTTCTAAAATTTCTATTTGAACATTACTTAAAAAAAGCAAGCAATAATACTCCATGTATTTTTAAGAAGGAAGAAGAAGAAAAAGAATGATAGGAAAAAAGAAATAAGAAGAGGAAGAATAGAGAAGAAGAGGAGAGGAAGAAGAGGAGAAATAAATAAGAAGAAGAAAAAAGAAGAAAAAGAAGAGGAGAAGAAGAAAGGAATAGAGGAGAAGAAGAAAACCCTATTTTTTCTTTTTCTCCTCTTTTTTTTCTTCTTTTTTTCTTCAATCTTCTCCTCTAGCTATTCCTTTCTTCTTCTCCTCTTTTTATTTCTTCTTCGTTTTCTTATGTTTTATCGGGTCTGTCATCGTCGATATACCCCTCCCGATAACTTCAACATGAGGGGGTGTCGATATACCCCCTCCCTGATACTATTATTTTCCCATATACGTATGTCGTGTCAATATAAACTTCCGATAACTTCAACACGTGGGGGGGGGTCGATATACCCCTCCCGATAACTTCAACACGAGGGGGGTCGATATACCCCCTCCCGATAACTTTAACACGTGGGGGGGTCGATATACCCCCTCCCCAATAATATTATTTTCCCATGTATGTATGTCGTCGTTGTCGATATAAACCTCTCCCAATAACTTCAACACGTGGGGGGGTCGATATACCCCTCCCCGATAATATTATTTTCCCATGTACGTATGTCGTCGTTGTCAATATAAACCCCTCCCGATAACTTCAACACATGAGGGGGTCGATATACCCCCTCCCGGTAACTATTTTCCCATGTACGTATGTCGTCGTTGTCGATATACCCCCTCCCGATAGCTTTAACAAGTGCGGGGGGGTCGATATACCCCCTTCCCGATAACATTATTTTCCCGTGTATGTATGTTGTCGTTGTCGATATTACCCCCTCCTTGAAGCATTCTCGAGGCCACCCCAAACCCTTGAAGCGTTGTCGAGGCCACACGAAACCCAAGAGAAGCAGCGTCGAGGCCACTAATTAATATGATTCCTTACTGTGATTAGATAGCTAGTTCTACGTTTGCCACTAATATATCCATCTGTCATGTTTGAATAATAATTGCCATGTTGTAAATATTTGTAGAAACTATGGACACCCCTCGAGACGAAGCACAAGAAGCGTTGTTGGGGGACATAATCGCACAAGGAAGTGATGCCGTCTGCTCGTTGTTTCTCAACGACACCGATGGTATGGAAGGAGGGGGTGAAGAAGCAGCTGGCTATGATTATGATGGCTCCGGTGACCCAATGCCGGTGCAAGAAGGAGACCGTGAGGACGGCTCCGGTGACCCAATGACAGTGCAAGAAGGAGACCGTGATGACGGCTCCGGTGACCGAACCGAGTCCGCCCAAGTATATATATTAGTTAAGCCTGTGCTGACTAGCTAATTGATGCATTCATTGTTTTGGTATGTACAATATTAATTAACTCTCATCTTTCTTCTTTTTTCTAGCCCTCCGGATCGAGCACAACTTCCGTAAAGAGACGAGACCCGAAGAAAAAGTTGAGCTCGGATGAAAGGTTTGAGATCATAGCAATCGCGCGCGATGGCCAACCGATTGAACCCATCCGGACAAAGAACGCATTTGTTGCTCAGTGCGGGGTTCTGGTTAGGGACAAGATCCTGATCAGCATCCAACAATGGTTAAAGCCGGCTAAAGAAGACCCTGAGGTGTCTTATGTCAATGATATGTAGAAAAATGATCTTTGGACTGAGCTGAAGTCAAATTTCACCCTACTGCCAGAGGATGATCCGGAGAAGCCAGTTAAAGAGCAATTAATCAAGTCTTTTGCTCTTAAGAAGATGGCAGTCCTATTCAGGAGGTGGAAGAAAGACCTGAATAGGTTTGTCGACAAAGAAGAGACACTAGAATTTAAGGGCAAATATGAGAAGATCAGAGATCACTGGCCCGCATTTGTGGCCCACAAGACATCAGAAAAGAGTAAGAAGATGTCGGCGACAAACAAGCAAAATGCTGCGAAGAAGAAGCATCACCATCGCACGGGGTCAGGTGGCTACCTCAAAGCCCGGCCTATGTGGGCCAAGGCTGAGAATGATCTTCTTGATAAAGGGATCGAACCAGAAGCAATGAACTGGCCAGACCGTTGCCAGACTTGGTTCTTCGGGGCTGGCGAAACTTTGGACCCTGTATCAGGGAAGTGCATTTGGACGGACGAGCAAATGGAAATACCAGTCAAGAGGCTTCAGCACTATATCGATGCAGCGCAGCAAGGGACGTTCGTTCCAGACAGAGAGAACGACGAGCTCACAATGGCCCTCAGGAATCCTGAGCACCCTGGACGGACACAGGCACGCCAGGCTCCGTTCCGTGGAAGGCTGGTTTTCGGACGCAGGCGATTACAAATGCCAGGAGAGGAGGAAGAAAGTGCAGCAGACCCAACTGCAGGCGCTGCATGCAAGGGTACAAGTGATAAAGGAACGAGAAGCAAATCGCAGCAAACGAACTGCCGAAGCTTCTCCCGAGCTGCTTCAGCCGGAGCATGTCTTGACGGCTCCTGCCAGCTATCCCGTGGATGCTATCACGGAGTCTCAAAATTGCCACCTTATGACACAATGGATGAATTTGAAGGTCAAGGCGGTTGTTGGCTCTGTTTATCCTACTGAACCCGATGCAACTTTTCAGTGCCGGCCAATTTGAGGACCTCCAGCTTGACGACCCTACCGGTGAAGGGAAGACTAGGCTAGGTTCTGCTCTGAAGACTCCATGCCTATGGCGGAAGGAGCTCATCAACCTTCCGAACTGGATGCCTCCGCCTCCTCCTCCTCCTCCTCCGGCGAGTTAGGGTACTCCGCCTCCTCCACCGCCTCCTCCTCCGGCGAGTGACGATCAGGGCACTCGGCCGGCTCCTTCTCCAGCGCGTGGCGGCACTCCGCCTCCTTCTCCTCCTGCGCCGGCGCGCCCGAACAGCCAGCAGCCTCCTCCTTCTCCGCCTCGTCAGCAAGGGCGGAAGAGACCCGCCGCCGCTCCGGCTGCTCCGACGCGTCGTAGTCCTTCTCCGCCTAAGCAAGCAAAGAAGACAACTGCTTCGTCTGCTCTGCCGGCGTCTAGCAGTACAGCCAAAGGCGGGAGGAAATACAGATTCGGTCCTTCTCTGAAGACTCCAGAGAAGTTACCATACGAGATGACCTCGGAGGAGAACGCGAAGATCGCGCGAACCAAAGTGAAGGATTGGTTTCAAGGGTTGAAAGCACAAAGACATCCACCTCCGGAGGAGAAGGTAGATCCGGTGAAAGCGAAGTGCACTCTGGCTGCCCTGAGAAAACCACCAAAGTCTCCGCCAAAAGGCAACTACAAGCGCATTATTGGAAAGACATTTGTCGAAGCGGAGCGGTCGGGAAGTACTGTCAGTGATCAAAGGATGAAAGAACGACGAGCTAGGAAACAAATTGCCCAGCTCGACAAACAAGCGAACCAATCGTGCCCCCCGCTCAAGGTGCCTAGCGACATCGTCGCTAATGATCCGAGAATGGTGCCCGGTTATAGCAATCTTGGAGATTACCTGCCCGGCGATGTTGTTTATGATTTCTTAGAGGTGGAGGCGGTACACAGATTCGAGTACAGGAAGCCTCTCGTCAATGATGAAAGATCTCTATCAACGATGATGCGAAGATTACATGATTGGTGCATGAAAACCTGTAGAGAGTCTGGGGGGAGGAATACTTTGACACTGAGAGTTAGAGAGGAGCATGACCTCGTTGGAATTGAACTGTTGAATTATCCATTTGAGGAGTTCTTCCAGTTTTTCAATCAAAGGGCCCTCGATAAAGCAACGGTCACCTACTACTGTCTGTAAAGACTACTACTTCTGTGATTAAGTCTCTCTATATAGGTCATCTCTTTCATTACATGTATTTATAATTATCCTCACTATATTATGCAGATTGAAGATCGCCGAATTGAAGAAAAGACAAGTCGGTGATATTGGGTTCATTAACACAAATCTCATACATACAACTGAGGTTAAATTTCATGCCGAAGATACCGAGGCCAACTTGCTACGATCGTTCAAAATAAATGAAAACAAAGATATAATACTCTTCCCTTACAACTTCAAGTGAGTGTTACTGTCTTGTGCATATTCGGTTTCCCTTATATATTAGTCCAGGTTATAGTAATGTAATTGATGAGTTATGCATGCGTGCGCAGTTTCCACTATATTCTCCTAGAGATTAAGCTTGAGCAGGGACTAGTAATCGTCTTAGACTCGAGACGAAAAGATCCCCAGAAGTATGCGGACATGACTGAAATCCTTGAGAAGTAAGTTAAATCGATCATTATCCACCATATCAGCAACTTTGTTCATTTCCTGATATCAAGTAATTATTTTCTTTTCTCTAGCAGGGTTTGGAGAAAATTTACCAGAAAAGCTCCGGGACTGCCGAAGAAGCTGCAATTTAGATACCCGAAAATAAGTACCATTTGGCATTCTCGTAGTGATTCAAGCGCTAGTTTCATCAATATCATTTGACATGCTTGCTTATCAGTTTGATTGACCTCTATTTCTTGTAAAGTGGTTGTGGCAGGATCAAGGAAATGATTTCTGTGGATACTACGTTTGCGAGTCCATCCGCTACACGACCTGTGAACGGGGGTACACTAAAGAACAATATGAAGTGCGTAAGCAATAATATTCATAATTTTATTTTATTACCATCATTTGTGTTGAGTTTCATATATATATATATATATATATATATATATATATATATATATATATATATATATATATATATATATATATATATTGACCCCCTTCTTCAAATTAGATCTTTCGGATGCGGGATGAACTCCTACCACCAGATCGTATGCGAGCAATTCAAGAGGAATTGGCGGCATTCTTCCTTGACCACGTGATCGCTGAAGACGGAAAATACCATGTGGACCCTGTGTTCATATATAATTAGGAGATTATATTATAAGAGATAATTATTGTATATATGTAGCTGGTAGTGTCGGATAGATATACGAGAACTTGTTGTTCGACCAATCTCTCGGAGAAGGACATGTGGTCGATATCACTTCTCTCTGTATGCATATATATGCATGACGATCTTCTATTTCCTTCGTTTGCTTACTATCTAGCTAGCGTGTCTAGTCCTCTCTATACGTATGTATAATACGTAGCGTCGATCAAGCACGGACATAAGAGGGAACACTTCTCTCTATTAATTAACTAGCTAACACAATATATATATATATATATATATAACACCTAAATTAACCCCCCAAAACCCCCAACCCCCTTTGAAAAAAAAACAAAAACTCCAGCCCCTGAAATGCTGACGCGTGGATGCCTATTGGTCCCGGTTGGTTCCACCAACCGGGACCAAAGGCCCTCCTGCCTGGGCTCGACGCACCGGCCACGTGGAGGCCCATCTGTTCCGGTTCTGAACTGAACCGAAACTACAGGGCTAGGGCATTAGTAACGACCCTTTAGTCCCGGTTCAGGAACCGGGACAAAAGGCCCTTACCAACCGGGGCTAATGTAGTTTATCTACTAGTGAGATGTAGTACAAAGTATTTAAATGTAGGAAATTCTGTGGATGTATCCAATGCAAGTACACCAACATGGCACCCAACTTCATCGGGAACGAGTACAATGCACCCATATCCACACTATAGGCTTAAAATATTACGCCCGCTACCCGTACCCACACCCGGCTATAAAAATTTCCCCATACTCGTACCCAGGTAGGTAAAAAAAATACCCACTGGTAAAATACCGGCCTCACCCATCTTCATGTGCCTACTCCTGCATAGGAGTCGCGTAGAGGTCATCGTCAAAGTACACAACCTCCTACTCCCGACAGGTCCTCTTGGCTGGACTCCATGTCTTGGCCTCCTGGGCGATGGGTGGCATGGAGGATTGCTAGGAGGAGAAGCTCCAACGGTGGTGAGGCCTGGAGGTGGGGAGGTGAGTCGGGAGGACATGCGGTCATCGTGATACAGCGACAGGGAGACCGACGAGAGGTATCCAACGATGATGTGTGTCGGGTGGCCGATGACTGGTGAGGCGGCAAGGGCAAGCACATTGTTTTCGAGTCGCGCGACAAATCGCGGCTAGTCGATGAGTCGCAAAAAAATGTCAAAAAACTCAACTTAGTGTCGACTCAAGTCGCGAGTCGCAACTGCAGGCTCGACTTTTTCCGAGTCGTTACCCCAGAGCGACTCGCGACTCGCAAACCATGGGCAAGCGGCAAGCGGTGGGAGAGAGCCTCGCCTGCCTCAAAGGTTGCCGGCTAGAGAAATGAGGTGTGGGTGCCGAGGTGGGAGGGCACAAAGGCGAGGCTGCAAGGGGCATTACGGTGGTAGCGAGGTGAGGGGTGGGCGTCAAGGCTAGAGGGCCGCTCGGGCGAGGTGTGAAAGTGAGGTGTGGTTGCCGAGGTGTGAGAGACGCTGAGGCAAGGTGAGGTATGTTCATTTGGGAGTTCTTGCGTTTTTAGGAAGCTTGGGTGGTATGATATCCAATACAATATATATAGTATGGAAAGTAAATAAGAGTGGTTAGAAAATCATAACATGCAAAAGAAATTTTAATTCTAGGATATTTGCAAAAGAGAGGCCATATGCATGGTCTGATGGAACACTTACATTATTATTACCAGGGATACTCTTATGTCCCGTTACCAGTTCGATGATTATTACACCCAAACTGTATATGTCTGATTTGACAGACATCCTGCCACTATGTAGGTATTCCGGAGCACAATATCCGCTGCAGAAGATAACGATAGAATGAACCATTATGGCATTAAGGATGTAAGAGAAAAAATACTATGAAAAATAAGTGGTTATTGTCATGCATGGCTTACAGTGATAAAAAACGGTTCGCACACATGGTTTGTGAGTTCTCATCAAGTCTTGATAGACCAAAGTCTGTCACCTTTGGGACCATATGATGATCTAGCAGTATATTGGCAGGCTTCAGATCCATATGAATAATATGGTTTTCCATGTGCAGATGAAACAAACCCTCACAGATGTCTTTGATGATCTGAAAACGTACATTCCACTCAAGTCCTCTTAATTCATCTGTAGAAAGAAAGAAACAGTAGCATGGGATCTTCAGACATCTGATTCTAATTTTGTTTTGTCCATTCTACTGTTTGTTGACCATGACTTGGAAAGTAGAAGTGCATGGAAAAAAGATAACGAGGAAACAGAAAACTACATCAAATGCAATACCGTACCGGTAATATAGTTTTGTAGGTTCCCGTTGCTGACATACTCGAAACAGAGCAATCTTTCTCTTATTTCGGCATAAATATATTCTTTTTTACCTTCAATTTTTATAGCTGCTTGCTCAGTATTAGCGCAGAAGCCAAGAAACCGGACTACATTTCTATGGTTAACCTTCAAAAGACTGTTAACCTCGCGATAAAATAGCTTCTTATCGATCGTGTAGTTGTTCATGATCCTCTTCACTGCAACATTTCTGTTTCGTAGGACACCCTGTTTACATCTGTTGTGAGCACGGTGCAATAAAATAAAGGAAAAAAGGGACTATGCATTCCAAAAGAACTCAGCTTTAGTTATATAATAGCCAATGATCTGACTTGACAATGAGCTACCAGGATAGAGTAATATTTTTCAAGTTGCTATGATTATATCATGTGCATCTGTGATCTATAGTAGAATAGAACATATTCCAAGCTTCCCAAAAACTTCAAGAACTCCCAAACTTACATGGTATAATGAAATGTGAATATGTAAAAAAAATGCACTTTGTACACTAGAACAAACTGTGTACACTAAGTTGTTATTTCAGACTGTCCGTCCTTGTTTTCTAACATCACACATAACTCATTTTCTGGCCCAAAATTTGTATGTCCAAAATGTAGATCTGCAAATATTTTTAGATGTATGCATGACATAGACAATTAATTTTCTATAGAACATGCATACACGTTCCTTGGACTTGGAACAACTTGCTGCATATGCACCCGGGGTCAGAAAATGTGTACTCTCTTCTTTTGGTGGTACATCGCTATCTTTGAGATACTTAGAATACTAGTATAAGGTACGTGCTATGCACGTGGTGCCAAATTGCTGCTGCGTTACTTGTGAGTGTTTTGACATGTAAAAACTGCTCGTAGTTGAAAGGAATTTCCTTTTCAACAGCACCAGACCGCTGGGTGCAGGCATGTAGCGCGCCGTGACGAGTCTGGAAAGATCCATGTTGGGAGCGTTTTGGCACGCGTCCGTACAAGCGCGAATCCAAGAAACATCAACCGTTGGATCATTCAAGTTCGGTACTGATGAAGGATAGCGATTCACCCTGTGTAGCAAATCAACGGCTACCAGATTGCCTCTACACTGCAGCGGATGGCTACCCAAATTCAAAAATTGTTGTACTATAGTAGTAGAGATTAGGTGATATACACAGAAATTACCATCAGGAAGAAGGGTTACCTTATAGACAGTTCCGAATCCACCCTGGCCAATTTCCCGCTCTTCTGAGAAATCATCAGTGATTTTCTTCAGAAGTGCAAATGGTAGATTCGTTGGTTTCTCTTTTCCCTCAAGTATTTGCTCCAGCATGTCATACTCCATATACCTGTTGCACAATCTATTACACAATACACCTGAACATAAATCACAGTGAGGAAAACTACTTTAATTCCTAAAATAGCAGAGTCAGTGCAAGGACACAGGGTAGCAGCCAGCCACAGTGCATCGCCAGATCAGGAAAAGATTGCACAAGCATCAGTAATTTTACGCTACTCGGTAGCAACATCTTTCAGAATACTGGGTGAATGGAATGGATTCCGTGTTCCAGGGATGGTGAGGCTTTCATGGGCTTCTTGGCGTTTTGAACAAGGGAGGATCTGACGAAGTTTAAGCCAAGAAACAGAGGCGGGAAAGGGTCAAGAACTTCTCGTGAAATTTCAACATCATAGCCCCGTGAAATTGAGCCCCTGCTTTCAGCGACTCGCGCCAGCAACTTTCCAGCGCATGGGAACAACCAGATAGCTTTCCGCCCCGAAAGATTAAAAGAACAAAATCAAACGGGGAGGGGCGGGGCGGGGTGGGGGGATCCCCTACCTTGTGTTGCCCCGCGCTGGCGCTCGCGGCGAAAGATGGGGGCGGCGTCCCGTCGACGGCGAGCAAGTGCAACGCCGTTGGCCGCGGTCCCGCGGAGTCCTCGGTGCTGGCTTGCGACGGACCCGTTTCCTGCTTCCGCTGTCCGTTGACTGGGATATGAACGAGGATTCGGCTGGTCACAATGGGCAAGAATATAAGCTAGTAACTTACACACTTTAAACTATGTTATTACTACCTTCATAGTGGGTAGGAACATCTATGTAGTGTCATGTAACGATGTATTTATTAGGTTATAGACTCATTATTTTTTGGAGTGTGTGATGTTCCGGTAACTTAGCTAGTTACCACAAGCACCTCTCTCTTCATTAAATATGTGCCACATAAGCAAAGTTGTATTGAAGTGTGTGATGTTACTCCTAAGCTCCTCCCCAACGTGACCAGCCTCAAGAACCTCTACCAGCGCTACCACTCCAGTGGAGTAGACAGTGGCGGGTGGGACCCACCGCTGAATTTCTTGTCAAAGAGTTGACCAAGTTTTACCCTACCGGTCTATTTAAACTGCATTTATCTACCAAATCAGATCAATCCTTTTTTAGATGAAAATCTAATCAATCCGGACACGAATTTTTTGGAACATGATACCACGCGAGGATGTTATCCTGACCGATGATTACTGATATAGTGATTAACTAGATACCGCGACAATACACAAGGATATGCTAGCAAATACACAGCGTTAGAGCTAGTTTGGTTCGTATCCTCATGATGTCCTGCCTGGCCTGGAGTGCGCCTGAAAAAATCTTGAAGTCGTTTGGTTGCTGTCCTCATGATGCCTGGGCTGGCCTGGCCTCACATAGCATGGGGAGTGATTAGCCTCGTTGGAAAAGCCAGGGAAGCGTTTAGCTTGGTCCAAGAGAAAAGCCTGGCGGCTGCCTGGGTTGCTTAAGTACTCCCTCCGGTCCTTTTTACTCTGCATATTAGGTTTGTCTGAAGTCAGCCTCATTCAACTTTGACCAAGTTTATATAAAAAATTATAAACATTCACATAACAACACCAATATCTTTAGATTCATCTTGGAATATATTTTCATATTATATTCATTAGATATTATAGATGCTAATAATTTTTAATATAAATTTGGTCAAACTTAGCAAAGTTTGACTTTCGGCAAAACCAATGTGTAGAGTAAAAAGACCCGGAGGAAGTACCAATCTGTATGTCCGATGTGACCTTATAGAGTAATATTTTAATCATAATAACTCTTCCAGACCAGGCCAAGAACCAAACAACCTTTAGCCCAGGCTGCCTCACCAGGCAAAAAATTTCCAAACATCAATGCCACGCCAGGCAGCGGTTGTGCCCAGGCATGGAGCCGGGGACACAAACCAAACTAGCCCTTAATACGTTTAACGTGGGCCATCTACTGGTGTGTTTATGATCAGGGTGCAAAGATCTGATGGAACGGAATCTTCAGGTTTGAACACGATTTGGAGAGATCTTTGGAAGTGCGCTGTTCCAGCAAAAGTGAAATTTTTTACTTGGAAATGTTTGCATGGGATTCTTCCCTGTTATGATGTTCTAGTTAACCGCCACATAATAAATAACAGTACGTGTCCGGTCTGTAAGAGATATTGTGAAGACATAAAACATGTTATTTTTCAGTGTGAGGAAGCAAAAGGTATTTGGCAGAAAATTGGCCTGATAGAGGTGGTTACTGAAGCATGTCAGATAGATCGGTCAGGTAGTGCAGTGCTTGATTATCTGATGGCTGGAAAGTTCAGGGTCCCAGTTGATGCATCAGTAAAGTTTTTGAGAGAAACAATCATAACGGCCGCTTGGTATATTTGGTGGAGACGAAGACAGACAGTCCATGCAGAAACTGTGCAATCTTTATCACAAGCGGCCATG
Source organism: Triticum aestivum (assembly GCF_018294505.1). Lineage (NCBI taxonomy): Eukaryota > Viridiplantae > Streptophyta > Magnoliopsida > Poales > Poaceae > Triticum > Triticum aestivum. Next base: position 723,759,322 of record NC_057812.1, on the reverse strand, counting down.
TCAATTCAAGTCTTGGTATCTAGTTTCTCGAAAGCACAAGGGAAAGAGATTCAGCCAAGATCAAGTACTTGGCATCGGGCGTCTGAGGGTTTTGTCTCTGTAAATGTTGATGCGAAGTACGATATTAATATGAGGTCAGGAGCTACAGGTGTGGCAATCAGAGATGATAAAGGAAGATTTGTAGGCGCGGGATCCAAGCTCATTCCTTTTGCGCTTGACGCGGCAACAGCTGAAGCTCAAGCAGTTCTAGATGGTATTCATCTTGCAAATCAAATAGGCTGTCAGAAATTAGTTATTCAGTCTGATTGTGCAGGAGTTATTGATACTCTTCTGGAAGGCGGTTTCTCTGCGACAGTTGCTGCTCCAATATTTGAAGACATTCGTATTCAGGCGAGCTCTTTTGACAGAATCTTATTTATGCACGGTCCAAGGGAAGCAAATCGGGTAGCGCATACACTTGCACATGAATGTAGGCTAGATAGTTGTGTGTGGGCTAATGATCCACCTAGTTTTATTTTGCCGCTGTTGATTGACGATGTAAGCGTGATTTAATTTTAATAAAATTAGCCATGATGGCATTCCCTCAAAAAAAATGAGGCCTGCTCCTAGTTAAATACAAATTACTCTATTTTTTGCGGATAATACAAATTTATATACAAATTACACACCTAGACTGCACTATGGACCTTTTCGTCAACTTAGCACATGGGATCAAGTTCGTCGGACGGTGAAAGTTGTTGCTCCAGTTCTTGCTTGCATATGCATGTTCACCCACAACCTTGTATTGCAATAGCAGGTTTGCCAAAGCAAACCTTTTTTGCTCCCTCCTGTTCTGTTGCTAGCAGGAGTTGGTTCTGAACTTGTGCTAACAACATTGCAACAAAAGCAAGGCTACTTGAACCAAAGTAACTTCTCTTTGTTTTCTCTTTTGCATGGCAATTAAATTGAATCGCATCAATATTTTTTTTCCTTCGGATATGTTTGGAAGATGAGTATTCCATAGTAAAGGGTTCCAACATTTAGATGGCAAATCCGTTCAGGAAAAAAATATGAAAATAATAATAAAGGGAACTGTAGCATGTTCTGGAAATCCCAAACATGAACAGGGATACCTGCACATCATTATCTTCTGCATGCGAAGTGCATGATAGAATGTTGTTTTGTCAAGCAAAAACTTAAATTACTGACAAATTGTAGGATACACCTGTCGTCAGTCATCACCCAAGACCTCACTGTACACCCATCATCAGCCTACCACTTGAAGAGCCAAGAACGAGAAGGTCGACATGGCATTAAGCTTCCCCAATGGGGATTAGTGGTATGGGTCAGTGGAGTATGGAGTAGTGCATTCAGCTGTTTTTCTTTTTATTAGGCTAGTAGATCTTTTAGTGCGTCTAGAGTATGGATTGGTGGAGTTTTTTCTTTACTTTTCTTCTAGCTGGGTTTGGATCCTCCAATAGAACAACAACTCTCAATCTTCGGCAGTTTCCAATCTTAGTGGTTTACTCTCACGTAGGCCAGCTCAAGATTAGAATTTTTGCTACAGAAACACAACACTGTGCATGGCCGTGCCCGTGCTAGAGGAGTAGAAGTGCTGCAGGAGCCAACGAACTGTCGTGAGGCATTGAGGGGAGATAGGAGATGAACAGGAGGACAGTAAATAAGACATGTGCTGCAGCGTGATGAAGGCGGGAGGAGAAAAACTATTTGTCGGTGAAGTTGCCGTTGCGGAATGGTGGTCATCAATATATGAGGCTTTAATGCCCTGCAACCAATTCCCGTCGACGCGCCTGTCATTTCAATGCGTGAGGCTGTCATGTGGGCCATTTACTGAGGTTGCAATGGCAATACGAGCACTATACCAGTTGTTGTACGCTGACCAGGAAAAGGTTACACGACAACGATGTATTGTAGTAGCACGAATCATGTGGGCACGAACGGTTCTGATAACGACCTCGCGTGGTTGCATGTAAACACACGATTTATCAAATCAATCCTTGGTATATTTGATAACGTCTTTATGGGAAGGAACAAATCACAGTCAATCTCCAGCGAGCGAATCAACCAAATGCGAAGCACGCTTCCGACAGGATTTTATTATGACAACACAATCTTGGGAGGTAGGGCCCACTACCGGGATTGTTGAGCCTGAGCCAAAATGCATGCATGCCAAGGATGTAACGCCTCAAAATAAAAAATGAGACCAATTCAAGAGCTAATCCTCGTTGGTTTTTATTTATAGAAGAAACTCCGCGAGCACCGCGTGCAAGAGCCAAGGCTTGAATCCAGGTGGGCTGACAGCTATCCCAGCTGCTCAGGCAACGGGTCGACGCCCCGTCCTAAAAAGAACAAATCAACAACTGATCACACCCACCCGCTGAATTTCAGGAGGCCCACGCCAGTTTCTTCTACACCCGAATTATCCTCAAACCGATCTAATCACATGGCCTAATCCCTTCATCTCCAGTCGGAAACCAAGCGCTCTGGCGTGCGCGCAATAGTCAACCACCAATCTCTAATTTGTTTACAAATATTTGGTAACACCACATATCATGGCTAATCTATAATCGATCTCTATAAATATTTGGCAACACCACATATCAGGCACACGTAATATCAGATATAAGTATTATGCCCCAATAAATATTAAGAAAAGAAATGAATCATATTGAATCTCTACAAGTTTGTGTTAGATATAAATGATGTTAAACCATATAGTAATATGTATGTCGCCGTTGCAATGCACGCGCACTTACCTAGTTAAATAGAAAAGACGACGCCAGGCAGTCCAGTGGAGGAGAAGAGCGGGTAGTGGAGAAACTGAGAAAGGGAGTTTACTAGTCTCAGTGCAGGTCGAATACTTGGTTTAGAAAATTTGGCATGCAAGACTAGAGAATTTGTCAGGTTTGATACGGGTGCCTCTTTGATGGCTATATGGCCGTTTTGTATTGGCCTACGGTGTCGGTGTGGCTGCGTGTACAGTACACACAAGACTTTGAGTCCACAAGAATATGATCATCATGCTGTTACACCACCTTTAAAGGCTTCCACACTGGGTCCATGTAGTAACTATGGTAGGACAGTGCGACAGACAAAAACAGGTCCAGGCAGTATTAATTAACCACGGTGGGTGACAAGGTCGGTCCACAGTCAAAAGATGATTCATAGTACTTCCCTGACCGAGTATAAACTTTTTTTTTGAAAAGGAGGAAGACTCCCGGCCTCTGCATCTGGACGATGCATGCAGCCATTTATTAATTATTCATACAAGACCTTATAAAGTCATACAACAATAAGATTAAAAGCACAACATCTGTCCCTACTCCTATCCAGTTGATGAAGGGATGCGGATAGTCTAGGCCTAATACCAAATAGACCTCACAGCCAAACCTAAACATCTAAGACCTGAGGTCCCAACCAGAACGCCTGCCGGGTATGGGGCAGCTACCAGTCCAGCACACTCCTCAATCAGGACGCATGTCGGGTATGAGGCTGCCGCAGCCACCTGCCACCAATCCATCTTCAAAGCTGTACTATTGCATCTACCGTGCTAGGTCTCTCTGCCATCGACGCCACCATGACGCCAGACAGCGTCGTCCTCCTGGGCGAGTCCATCCTCGCACATCGAACGTCGAATCTGCACTGCGCCACGCCGTCGAGATCCGTCGTCATCAATGTGTAGGATGAAGCACCACTCCACCAAAAATGCCATCCGCTGGTCCCGCGAGGCCGAGTGCACCTCCAAGAATGCCGTCCCCAAGGGGGTAACGACACATGATTGTCGCCAATATCCGATCAGCTGTTCTAGGGTTTCCCCGGAGGTATTGAGTGGAGTTGGGAGCTTCACCTTGATGATGCCTTCAAGAAGGAAACAATGATAAGGGCATCGTCATCACCGGCTCCGGCCATCGACCGAAGACCAGGTTTTCACCCGGATCCGTCTCAAGTAATCCACCCGACAACTTGTGCACCGTCTCGACCGCTTTCAGAGCCCCAGATCTAGCCGCCTAGATCCGGCGACCAACCGCAACAGCGGTGCCACCGTAGGAGCCCTGGTGCACCAGCCACTGCCTGAGTGTGCCACCACTGGAGCCTAGGAGGAGGGCTCCCACTCCGCCTCGCCAAGCCGCGAGAGCCGCCGAGATGGATCCCGCGCGCTCGTCACTGTCTCTGATCCGAACCAATCCGTAGATCAGATCGCCGTCACAGATCCACCTTGAACAGGGACTACACCACGCCATGCCGCCGCGGGAAGCCCTAGCTTCACCAGCCGCTACCATCTAGGGCCGCCGCCCGGGATCCAGACAGAACATCGCCGCTGCCACCGGCCATGTTCCGCCGCCGCCGACCGGCCATTGCGAGCTCCGCCGCCATGACCATGCAAGCTCACCGAGCAGCCGGCACCACCAGATCTTCTATGAAGCCCACAGCTCCACCGCCTCCTCCCATCACCATGCCGCCATTGCGCCGTCCCCGGACGAACGGCCGCGCCGCCGCGACTCAGATCGGGGAGGAGGGCCCCTGCGCCACGGGTGACCCGCCTCACCCAATGCAACACGGGAGGGAAGGGGGCCTCCGCCACCGCCGTCAGCCGCCCGGCGACCTCCTCCAACGGCGGCGGAGGGATGGGAGAGGTTGGTTGAGCCCGGCGGCGGTGGGGGGTGTCGCGGGGGCCCAACCGAGTATAAACTATGTACCGAAAGTAATATTACTGTGAGACAGTTTCCCAGTTGAGCCACCCGATTGACAAATGTGCGACAAATAACTTAACGTGGCAAAACAGTTCTTTTCAGGAGTAAGTCTACACAAAAGGACGCACTAGAAAATCAACTGTATACGCAGATCACCCCCAAAGCAATTGTTACATTGTGTATGCATGATATTTGCTTGAATTACATGTTTTCAGGAAGCAAGAGTAAGCAAAACCCGGCCAACAAACTGCTCTTATCAAATTGAAACAGGTCATTCATCAAGCCACGGTTATCTTCACTCGGCATGAAGATATTAGATTCTCTGCTGCAAAATAGAAAAGGCGAGATCCTGGATTTTCTAATCTGTCACACATATGGAACTTCAGTTCTGGTCACTGACATTTGGTACCTTCATTTTGCCCTTGGTATCAGCTGGTACTTCATCATGGATCTCCAACATCGATACTGCCGAATCATGCCCAATCATAACCCTAATAGATAGAAGAATATGTGCTTTAATTTACAGGCTGGTAGGAAGTGAAACACCGAAAAATAAGACTATGGTGCGGATATGGCAACAATACACAGTAAAACACAAGAACATCAAAATACCGGTTACCTTCTTGACCCCACCAAAGCGGCAAGACCACAAACACCTCGATGACAGCCAATGTTAAGGATTCTCTCAAGCCTGGGGAACATGAATCACCACTTAATACGTATATGACAGTGCATCTCATTGTGAATTACTACGTGTTACAATAGAGTCATAGTGTAAGCAAATATGAGGATTACAGTGTAAACTACTGCATTATAGTGTAATTTATAGTAGAATTACAGTGTAATTTTTGAACATATACAGTAGAATTACAGTAATTTACATTAGCCACACGGTTGCTCAAGCAACGCGGTAGCACTTTGTGCCAATGTCGATGTAGCCGAGAGCGTAGGGTGGTGTAGCCGTTGTTGAGTAGCCGTGCGAGGGACACCGTGGTCGATGTCGAGTCGGGGTGGCCGGTGTCGAGGTAGTCGCCGTGGACCGGGAAGAAGAGCGGCGGCGGCCTGAGGAGGCGGCGGCGGCGGCTGGGTCAGAAGCGCGGCGACGGTGCTCGAAATAGGCGAGAAAGAACCCGACAGCGTGACAAAGTGTGGCGCGGACGGTGGCGTTCCCGTGCCAAGGAAGGCAGCGCGACGCATATCACTTGAAGTCGACGCGCATGGATGGCGGTGGACCATGGGCTGTAGCGCTAGGGCCCGAAGGGGCGACGCAGCGGCAGTGGGCAGGTCGGGGTGACGGTGGCGAAGACCTCATGGCGGTTGCAGGGATCGCATGCAATGCTCGCTACGGCCCGACGGGGCGACGCAGCGACAGCGCGAGGTTCGGTGCAGCCTCGTGGACGACCTGGAGCGGACGGTCTCGATGCGGCGGTTGGCTGTGAGCCGCGGCACTACGGCCCAAAGGGCCAAGGCAGCGGCAACGCGCGAGTTGGTGCAACCACGAAAACGGCCTCAGGGCAGCGGTGGGGACCACGGGTCGCGGCGCTACGGCCGAAGGGGCAGCGGCGACGCGGATCGGTGTAGCCACGAGGAGAACCATGGGGTGGCGGCGCTGCGGCCCGACGGGGCGACGCAGCGGCAGCCCGTTGCTCCATCGGTGGAGGGGCGCGTTGAACTCGGGGACAGGGCGGTGACGCCCGGCTTAAAGCGACGGGTGGGCAGAGGCGGGAACAACGGCCATGGTAGGCCGCCGTGTCGCGCGAGGCCACCGGGTCGGAGAAGAGGCCGAGTGACGCGCTGGTGTCGGAGTAGGGCGCACGGTGGTCGACGGCGGTGGCAGGCGACGCAAACAGATGAAGCATGGATCGGAAAACCAAAAAGAAACGCCGATCAAAGCGATCGGCGAGAGAGAGAAAAACCCGAAGCAAGGGCTCGGGAAAAAGACTCTCTGGGGCAGCCGGTCAACACGACCTTCGGACGAACCGTAGGTACGGGCGGCATGGCCCCCGACGGCGGTCATGGAGGTCGACTGTCCCGGGGGCGGAGCGCGGGTGCGGAAGCGGCGGCGGCTAAGGTTTAGGATCGAGATAAGGCATGTTAGAAGGGAGAGAGAGGGATTGGTGAAATTGTTTGATTATATTGCTAGAGCCTTTTGGGCATTTATATATAGGAGTACAATGATCTACTTGAAATACAAAATAAGATATAATAATATCTCACGCTATCCTATCTTTCCTAATAATCAATATACTCAACACTGTAGATGTGGGCGGGTCTCTCGGAAACACTTTGCGAGCCCGATAAGAACCAAACAATGCTAGAGCTGAAAAAAAAACCAGTCCTGCACAAATCTCAACACAGGGACCAAATGGACAAAAAAAGAATGAAAGCAAATTAGTTTCATCTGACTGAAAATTATCAAACCGTAAATAAAATGAGAAATATAGGATGTGTACTAGTCTAGTAGGATACTTTGTACAAGAAAATCTCATCTATAGAAAAAACAATATAAGCCCTAGTCTTCGCTCCTCCTTCTTCAAAAAAGAAAGCTAGGGTTTCTGCCTTTCGCCGGCGCCGCCGTAGGTCCGCCTCGTCTCCGGTGGCTCTAGGGTCATGGGGGCACGGTGGATCCTGCCAAGGGCCGGCGGGAGGGCTCCGTTTTCAGTCTTTTTTTCTGTCTTGTTAGGATTTGTATCCTGCTCAGGAAGGCGAGACGGCGGCGGCTTCCTGAAGATGGAATAAAGGTCTCCCCACCTGGCCCCCGTTCCGGCGGTGCATCTAGCATCGTTGGTGGGTATGTGGAGGTGTGTCTCCGGCGGATCTATCTTTGGTGGATTTGCTCGCATCTCGTTGTTATTCGTCTACGTTCATGTGTCTTCGGGTTGAATCCTTCCAACCTACGTTATTCTTCATCGGCGGCGGTTGCTGTTCTCGTGCGCTGGTCCTATGGGACCTTAGCACGACGACTTCCCGACTGTCTACTACAACAAGTTGTGCCCGACTCCGGCGATGGAGGGGTGATGACGGCGGCGCGCCTTCGGCTCGCTTCAATGCCTGTAGTCGTCGCTAGGTGGTCTATGGATCTAGAGTAATTTTTATTTCTAATGTTCGTTGTACTGCCATGATTGAAGATGAATAGATTGGAAGTTTTTCAAAAAAAGAAAAAACAATATAAAATACAAGAATTTCTACTGTAGTTCTTGAGTGGAAACTGCAAACAGTTGAATGTTGAATAATAAAATCCAGCTCCGCCACTGCAGTCGATGCACATGGGCTGATGGGCATTCGCACGATTAGCCTCGTTAATTTTGGTGTCAACGACTGGATCTGCACGCAAAGCTAGCTCGATCGCTCTGACTCCATACACGAACAAATCATGCATGACTTAAGCTGTAGTAGTAGTTCGCTAGATGCAAGGTAATTCAATTGGTTAGCTCGGTCGACAGCCCTCACATACATGCATGTTTGCTTAGTTAAGAGCTTGAGATCAGGCCATGTTCTCGATCGACTCCACCGTGAAAATTTAAATTAGCTGCACAACAGCTAGGCAATTAATATGCCTTGAATAAGCGTATCGGCATCTTCGATGTGAAATTGCCAATCTCGATCTTCATAGTATACTGATGACGTGTTTTCTTTTACAGTTTGTCTAATTCACATTTAGATGTTTTTAAGGATGTCATATCTAAACTCCCACAAATATATCATGCAGCAACAAGAAACAAAAAAACTAAGACAAAAAATAGACCATAAACAGAATGAACATTAGCTTAGATGTGACATAACTATGTCATATCTAGATGTGTCCTAAATAGATCCTTTCTTTTACTTCACATTGTACGTACTGCTTTCAGTTTGTAAAGCCAGATCTTGGTAATATAATGATTTCGTGTTTTTTTTACTACACATTGTTTTTTTTCTACTTCACATTTATAATGATGATGTGTTTTTTACGTGATTTTTCTAATGTTCTGACAGACATTGTTTACCGGACTTAGGCAGATTACTGGCCGGACTTATAGCTCAGAGAAGACTAGAGGGATCGATCGAAGTACTGCTAATTAAGATCGACTAGTCGTCAATCCGTGCATTTGCACGGGCTAGCATTATACATATATATATATTTATACTATAGTTTAGGGAACAGGAAATATGTACAGAAAATTGAAGTGTACTCGACATTTTTAATGTTGTAATAGACTTCATCATATGTAGCAAACATAAATAATATTCCTTCAATCGTTCGTAATTCTGCAATAAAATGCAAGAAAATAATAAGAATCTTTGATTACTTTATAATCAACCATGGAAAACTGACCATGAAAGTACACAAAGCGGGTCAGATAACAATAACATAGAAAAAAAACTGGCAAGGCGAATGTAAAACCCAGTCTTAATGGTATTGGTGTAACTAATAGCTTGGAAGTTTATTGACATAAACGTATCCTTGCAGAACCAAAGATGTATAGAAAAATATAACTGTAGTAACATGATAAAACTAACCAATGTGTAGATTTGTTTGATAAATTGAATTATCAAAGTGACCTAAACTCGATTGATATGAAAAAGAAAGATGTGAACTGGGATGCGAGTACTATACTTGTGTGTCAATATAGCCATAATTTAAATGCCAGATCATCATGGCCAACCACCATGAGCCAACTATGTTATGTGTTAAAAGTCTTACCGTCAAGTATGTGAAAAAATGTCCTCTATTTTATCAAACAGAAGTATGATTTAGAAATAAGCATGTACGCATGAAGAATGAACCATAGACAAATTTTCATTAGTACACAACTTACAGAAGAGAACCACTATGTACATTTTTACGCCAAATCAAAATCTCGAGCAACAACCTTCAAGACTATCGTATGGACATATGTCGAAGAACGCTGATTAAATTCAGCTAACTGCATATGCTATGCATAAAAGATTGTATGACATAATTGCGTTGTTGGATTATACTCCCTCCGGTTTCTAAATATAAGCCATTTTTGAGATTTCAATATGGATTACATACGGATGTATATAGACATATTTTAAAGTGTAGACTAACTCATTTTGTTTGGTATGTAGTCTATAGTGGAATCTCTAAAATGTCGTATATTTAGAAATGGAGGGCTAATTATAAGAAATCCATGATTCTATAGATCAACATTGGAGAAGCTTTGGCCTGTATTACTTTTCTCCATTTCATAGGTTGATATGACATGAAGACCTCAGGTATTCTTAAAGTACATCAATGGATCTGATTAATTATACCTCTAAATAATAAAAGAGTATATGAGGATTAGAATCGAATTAATTAGTGCAGGCAGGTAGAATTGCAGTATTTTTTTGATATGTACATAATTCAGGGATCCTTATGGCTCATGCACTTGAAGCATCTCACTTATCTCCAAGAAATATGGCTTGTAATACCAAATATTAAACATATCCATCCTATTGAATAAAAACTTACTTGTCAGTGTTGCTGCACAAATTTGATGGTTCTTCTCTGAAAAATAAAGAAGAATGAAAAATTACACTGGAATCAAGTTGTTCCATGATAACAATAACATATTGTACTTTGCTATCTTTTTTTCTAGCTGAACAAAAGGTCTTGGAAGGAACTGGTATATAACAAAATTTGCAGATCAAGTACATGCATGGTCGCCAAGAACTTTATTGTGTAATTTCGTCGATATAGGCAAGTTTATTCCTCCCCTATGCAATGTAAAGAAGAGTTGACATCGTCCTGTAAGTTATAGCTTGCTACGTCATGTAATTTCATTGCATAATTATTTTTTATTTAAAAACATACAATCAACCGTTAGACAAAATATAATATGTTAGCTTACATATCACAGATATCAATGCATAAACCTGACTTGAACACTTGTTAACTTCCTCTTCTTGATATGATGGAGAAATCAAGCAGCCACAACAACACAAAATTTTTTTTAGTCTGTCATGATGTAACTACTCTGAAAGCAAAATCAAGATATTACAAATAGATCCTGACAAATCAATATTCATATTTTTTTGCGGGGGAAATACTTGTATTACTCAATAATCAAGTCATTACAATCACCTTTAGCAATCTCTACCACCTCCGGAGGACCTGACCCAATCCAGGTCAGAGTTCTACCCTCCACTCTCCCAAAGACAGCTAGACAATCACTAGCTTTATTTTGAACTCGTGAAACGTGAGTAATACAAGTAGATCGAAGACTAACAAGATATCTAATCTCATTAATAAGGGAAGCATAAACAGATCGATCCTTGCCAGCACAAGTGATCATGGCCACCGCCTCTGAAGAATCCATCTCAATTGCAATAGGAAGATTTGACCTCTGAATAGATATCGAAAGCCCCTCCATGCATGCACATAACTCCGCTTCCAGAGCATCTCTGCAAAAATACAAAACTCCGCAGGCTGAGAATATAATGTCACCATTCGAATCCCGGAGGATCATTCCAGCCCCCACTGCTCCACAAGAATCGTAGGACCCGTCTGTATTTAGTTTAACCCAGTCCGTGCTCGGTCTAGACCATCTGAGCTCCGGGGATGCAGCTCTGCCCAGCGTAGGCAAAGAACCGAAGACCACAATGGACTTGCCCTTAATTGGGTCTATGTTCGAGTTCAGATTGATCGCCACCAGAGACTCCAGGTAGCTTTGCAAGAAACGAACCGAAACATCCAGTGGTGGGGCTGGCTTTTGATGTGTTATCTCATTCCAGACAAACCAGCTCCGCCAAAAGGTCATAAGCATCATGCTTCGCTCAATTTCACTTAATTGTGATAGTGCATTTGGCAGCCACTCCTTCCCACCATTTATCAGATTATCAATACTGGGTAACCTCCATACCTTGGCCATCTCTTGATACAAGTCTCGCCCAAACTGGCAACGCACAAAGGGGTGAAAATTATCTTCCTCCTCAACACCACAGACTGGACAGATGCTAGTCACTTCTATTCTAATTTTAAGCTTGTTCCGCCAAGTGGGTAGCCCATCAGTCGCTACTCGCCAAGGAAAGTTCTTGACAGTAGGAGGCGCCACACTTTTCCATATGTAAGACCAGCAAGCTCTACTCCCGTCTGGAGAAGAGCTAGATGAGGACGCCCTCTCTCTATGTGCTTCATCAAACGCCAGCATATAAGCACTTTTTACTGTGAACACTCCCAGCTTATTAGGCCCCCATGCAATAACATCTTCGGCCTGCCTCGGAGAAGCTCTAATCTTTAGAATTTCATCAACGTCCGCGGCAAGGAAGTGCTGCGACAGTAACTGCACCTTCCAGGATCCATTCTCATTCAGGAAATCGGAGACATAGCGCACACGACATCTGCCTTGCAATGAGATGGGTTTATATGAGAAAGGCCTAGGGATCCAGTTGTCGCGCCAAACTCGTATGCTCCTGCCATTGCCCACACGCCAAATCAAACCCTTCTTTAGCAAATCCAACCCGTGGCTTATTGCTTGCCAGGAAGAGGATGCATTTCCGGTGAAAACCATATCCTCAAGCTTGCCCTCTGGATAGTATCTTGCTTTCAGAACCTGTGCACATAAACTGTCCGGCCTAGAGATCAATCTCCACGCCTGCCGAGCCAAAAGCGCCTGGTTAAACAACCGAAAATCTCGAAAACCTGCACCGCCTCTATCCTTTGGCTGCATGAGATGGTCCCACCCCCTCCAGTGGACCTTTCTTTTCCCTTTTGCCGAACCCCAATAAAAATTTCTAACCATTCTTGTAAGATCATCGCATACTGAAAATGGCAATTTGAAAACCCCCATGATATAAGTTGGCAGCGCCTGTGCAACAGCTTTCACTAATACCTCCCTTCCGGGCTGGGCAAGTTGACCATCTCCCCACTGAATAAGGCGTTTTGTCAAGCTTGTCTGAAGGTTTTGGAACTTCCCCTTAGACATGCATCCCTCAGGAGTAGGTAGGCCCAAATACTTCTCCTAAAAAATCAGACTTTGCACTCGCAGCACCTGCCGAACCTCATCTTGAACTGTGTTCGGACAAGAAGAACCAAAGAACATGGAACATTTATCATAGTTAAGACTTTGCCCAGTGGCCGCACCATACAAGTCTAGAGCTTCCTTAACGCTCTCTGCCTGACCTCTAGTTGCCTCAAAAAACAACAAGGTATCATCAGCGAATAACAAGTGAGATATACCTGGAGCTCGGCTGCACACTCTCACCGGAGTAATAAGACCAGTAGCCACTCTTTTTTTAGGATCGCAGAAAGCCCATCCGCCACAAATAGGAATAAGAATGGTGAAAGGGGATCACCTTGCCGAAGCCCACGCGTCGGAGCAAATGAATCCAAGAGAGTTCCGTTTAATTTGACAGAATATCTCACCGATGTGACACAAGTCATAATCCAGTCTATCCATTGTTGAGAGAACCCCAACTTTTGCATCACTTGCCTCAAGAATCCCCAGTCCACCCTATCATATGCTTTGGAGAGATCAAGATTATATGCACAAAAGCTCTTTGTGGGGTCATTTTCCTGTTTGATGTAGTGTAAGCACTAAAAGGCAATTAGCGCATTATCAGTAATCATCCTACCCGGTATGAACGCACTCTGTTCATCTGAGATTAGGTTGTCCAAGAGAGGACGGAGCCTATTTACCAAACACTTAGATATGACCTTGTAAATCACATTGCACAGGCTAATTGGCCTATACTCAGACAATTTTGTAGGATTGGCAACTTTCGGTATGAGGACAATTGTCGTTGAGTTAACTCCCTCTGGCATCACACCCGTCCCAAAGAAGTCCTTAACAACCACAATCACACTGTCCTTGAGAGTCGCCCAATTCTTCTGAAAGAATCTGGCAGGAAAACCATCAGGCCCCGGCGCCTTAAGTGGTCCTATCTGAAAAAGTGCGTCAGAAATTTCCTTGTTACTAAACGGGGCACACAGCTTGATATTGTCCTCCTCCGTGACCAGTGCTTCAAAGAGATCAACCACATGGCCTGCATCGAGGTTAGCATCCGCTGTGAAGATATCACGGAAATACTCATTCGCTAACTTACCCATAGATGCCAAATCTGAGTGGACCGCCCCAATACTATCTGTTAACTGCCCGATTTTGTTTTTCGGAGCCCTCCACACTGCCTTACTATGAAAAAACTTTGTGTTACGATCGCCCTCCTTAAGCCATGAAATTCTCGATCTTTGGAGCCAGATCATCTCCTCTTGGTACAAAAGCTCATTCATCCTGTCTGTCACTTTCCTTATTTCTTGTCTGTCCGCATTCATATGCATGAGCTCCTCTAGCTGTGACCGGGACTTAGCCAATTCCTTTGTTACATTTCCGAACTTTCTACACCAAGACCCAAGCGACACCATCGTCTTGGTTAGCGCCTCTCGCAGCTGCACCAAAGTTTGAACGTTTCTAGCAGACTCCCAAGCATTCTTGATGACCTTCGGGAGCGTCAAGTCCCGCTCCCAGAAAATCTCGTACCGGCGCTAAATAGGCCCAACCGGTCCTGAGTCCGCCTCGCCTTTGAGCAGTACTACCACATGGTCCGAACAAGGACTAAGAATATGATGTACGGAAGCAAAAGAGAATAGATTTCTCCACTCATTTGTTGCAACGGCCCTATCAAGCCTCACCCTGACATTGTTCGTGCCGCTTCTTTTATTGTCATAGGTGAAAGGGACCCCCGAAAAACCCAAGTCTACAAAGCCACAAACTTCAAGCGCATCCCTGAATGATATCATCTGTGGCTCTGGCCTTGGTGTAGCTAAAAAGTGTTCAAAATCCCACATTGCTTCGTTAAAATCCCCGATAACCAACCACGGAAGATCATTTACAGATTTTAAATTCTGTAATTTTGCCCACATGAGATGTCGATTCTCTACCCGCGGTTCTCCATATACGAACGTAATTCTCCATTGCTCCGCCCCTTCCTGCACCCGAACTAGAGCATCGACGTGACGATCGTCTTTGTCTAGCACTTCCACCACACAATTTTCATGCCAATATACTGCCAATCCACCGCTCATGTCAGAACTGTCGACGCCACAAAAACCCTTCAGGCCCAGCCGACCTCTCAACCTCTTCATCTTCGCTTCCTTCTGTCTCGTTTCACACAAGAACACAAACATGGGGGAATGTGACCTACATAAGGTCGTCAGCGCACGAACTGTCCGGGAATTCCCCCCTCCCCGGCAGTTCTAGCTTAAGCAATTCATTGGGCCCGGTGGTCCTCCGTTTCGGAGGCCGCCTCATAATATGTACCCATGTCCACTTCGCCAACCATCTCCTCCCCACTCCCACTGTGTCACAGCCTCTTCACCATGGGGTTCTTGCCCGGTGGAGCCAGCCGCAGTCAGGCTCGGGCGCCCAATCCCGGCGCCGTTCTCAATAAGGAGCACTGTATCAGCCACCTTCCCTCCCAGATTAGGGACTAGCTGCCCACGGAGGTTAATAGTACCATCATCTCTGACGAGTCTTTTACGAACCGAGAGTTCCTGTTCCAGCCCGACTTGCTCGCCCTCCTCAACAACTCCCTCAGCTTGACTCGGATGCACTCCAGCGCCCCTACCTCCAGCCCCAAAGCTTCTCCCTCCTCTTTCACCTCTGCCTCCGCCTCCTCTTCTACCACCCCGTACTCCCTCCCCCGAGGCATTATCTCCTCTACGCGAATCAGACCAAGCACCTCGACCTCCTCTTGTGCCACTGTTTATTGGTTCACCACTCCAATGCAAATAGTCACCCCATTCACACGACGATGGATCGTGTATCCCATCGCCACATTCCTCAACCACGTGACCCATACATCCACAAAAGAAACAGAAATCAGGCAACTTCTCATAGTAAACGGGGTATTTCTTCCTCTCCTTCAAATTAAGTGATTGGCACAAATCTCACCAAAGGTTTATTAACATTAACAAACACCCTAACCCTTATATAGCTCTAAGGATTGATCTTGCCTTCATTGACCATCGCCGTAAACGGAGGCTCCCCTACCTTCTTTGCAACCTTCTCGGCCAGTTCTTTCTTCCTCGTTAGCCCATCTGGCAGGCCCTTGATCCTTGCCCATATTGGATACATGTCCAACGAGTAATCAGAGACATTAGTAAACCCATCATATTCAACCAAAACCACCGGATCTCTCCTAAACTGCCACGGTCCTCCTTCCATAACCCTCTTCCAGTCTCCCAAACAATGACATTGCGCCAAGAACAAATTAGGTCCCTTGATATTGAACGTCACACCTTGAGCACACGCCCAAGCATTCCTCATGGAGTTTAACAGGGCCGCGTAACTGAACGGGCGTAGGGTATGAACCCTAAAGAGAGCCAGCCACCTCACATCCCTGATTAACTCATCAACCTCCCCTGAAAGATCTAGGTCTTCCTCCTCCTCACCATGTAAGTTTAGGCCTTCAAACGCATCCTCCAGATTCGGATCTGGGCCATGATGATCCCAATTTTCCTCCTCATCCCCTTCCACCCGATCATCCTCCATGCCCCTCACTTCCTCCGCTCCTCCCGCGGCCACCCTCGCCGCCGATGCCGACGGGGCTTGATTCTCTCCAGCCCCCAAGGACTTCCGCCCTAACTCCTCCGCCTGCGCTTCCTTCGACCCCCCTGCCCCGTGATCTCCGTCCCCTACCTCCATGCTACCGGTGTACCAGGACGATTGCCTCGGGACGAACCGAACACCAGCAAAAGCTGAGCAATCCGGCCGGCTTTCACGTGGGAATTTTGTGGACTTCGGCGGCGCCGCCGAAGGAAGAGGTAGACCCTAATATTCATGTTATTACCCATGTGGCAGCCTATATGCGAGTAATTCTTTTCTAACTTATTGTAGATATATATCCCATATACGTGCAGTTAGCAATTTATACATCTGCCAATGGAAGCAACACAAAGGAATCGAAGGTGAGAAAATAAAGAACATACTCTGAATTTTTATGGGTGCTTGCAGTGCACCGAGAGCATGCCGGAGGCCGAGGCCGGTGTGTTATCTCTCCAGCGCACCAGGCCGACACCGGAATGCTGACCAACGCCTAGTTATCCGACATGTTGGCGCTGGTGCGTTTTGCTGCCGTACAAAACCATCGGCCAAGCTCATGAAATTCATGTAGAGTGCGCGTGTTTCCGGCTGATTGAAAGTTAGCTAACCTTGAACAGAATCAATCCATTAGCCTGCATGCAAAGCTAGATCATATACTTGTATGTCTCTGCAGAATCAGCAAAAACATGTACGTCTTGTGCAGCCACGCATGCTGTCTCAATTGGAGGCCGTCCAATCGACACTCAGATCGTGTAGCTGCGCTCGCCGATGATGGGAGTGCCCGGCGACAGTCATCCATGGTGTCAAGACGGTGAACAGGTGGGTCAGCACTAGTAAAAAAAGGGCCATTTGTTCCGGTTCATAAGGCCCATCTGTTCGGGTTGGGGAACCGGGTAAAGTGTCGTTAATAATACCCTAGGCCTTTAGTCCCGGTTCTTATACCGGGACAGATGGGCCCCCACGTGGCCGCTCCGGCGAGCCAAGGCAGGATGGCCTTTGGTCCTGGTTGGTAGCACCAACCGGGACCAATAAGCTTCCACGCGTCAGCATTTCAGGGGCTGTGTTTTTTTTTAAAGGAGGTGGTTTAGGGGGTTAATTTATGTTGTTATAGGTAGCTAATAGAGATATGTGTCCTCTCTTATCTCCGTGCTACTGCTATACTGCTATTTCTAAACATGACTTAGATTGAAGTGAGGCAACATGTGGTGCATATAGAAAGTAATACTAATCCTAACTTGATCAAGTTTGGATTGTACTACTTTTAACATGCACCACATGCATGTTGCCTTCACTTCAATCCAATCCATGTTAATTTCACACACAGATATATAATAACTCTTCATGCTCACATCATGCATCATCATAATAACAAGTCCTACTAATCATCATCATACAACTTTACTCGTTATTAATAACAAGTCATACGATTATCATCTTGATAGTCATCGAACCAACCCTACCTAATTGTTCTTAGCACATGATCATTAGTATTAGGTAGGACCTAAATATCCTACTTAAGGTAAAATAGCATAAAACAATATAGACCCTGACTCTCCATTATGGAGAATGGAGATCATCCTCTCGCCAATTCTTGCGCGGCGCTTCCTTTTGCTTCCAAGAACCTCCTTACGACTGTCCATACATTTTTTTCCATTCTCTGATTTTCATGTCTCCACTTCTTTTAGAAATCTTGTATGGACAGTTGAGATTCGTAGGATGACCTGGCCGTATGTTCAAAACATCAAGGCGACCACCATGCTGATACATCAGATGAGGCACACAATCATTTGGGATTATCTGTTGAAAAACATAGTAATAACTTCGTAGTTAACAATGATGTACTAGTTTTAGAAGTATGCAAAAGATGCAAGGATGTCATAATAGAAAAAAATCTTACCAGGGTATCTCCATGGAAGTTACTGTTGTTCAACACGTGCACTAGTGGCACGTATTCACCATAATGTTGAGGAGTTTGATTGTAGATATTGTAATTCTCAAGATCAATACAAAATTCAATCAGATGATTTTTCTCCTGATAAGTTAATTCACAGTCATCGTAGTGGGTTTTGTCTACCATCTTTCGCACATTCTTTGAAGAATGAAAATAAGCTGTCAATGAAAATAAGCTGTCAACTATTTTAAAATAAACAATATAAATTAGTTAATAACTATGTTTAAGAAACTCACATAGCGGTAGAATTGGAGGCGTATCAACAAGGACCCAAATGTTCAGATTGTTTTGCTCGATTTCAGGATCACCAAGATCCATGGTGACAAGCATATCCTCATGAAAACCATACATCTTGCAAAGTGCCTCCCAATTCTTGCAACCAAAATGGGTTACGCTCTTAGCATTGTACAGTTTTACTTCGAAATCCATACCATGATGGGTCCTTAGGTGAATTTTCTTTGTTTCAAAATTTTCATGGTCTTCAGAACTCATCCTCTCCAAGACATAGCTGATACGTCTCCAACGTATCTATAATTTTTGATTGCTCCATGCTAAATTACCTACTGTTTTGGACCATATTGGGCTTTATTTTCCACTTTTATATTATTTTTGGGACTAACCTATTAACCGGAGGCCCAACCCAGGATTGTTGTTTTTTTTGCATATTTCAGTGTTCCGAAGAAACGGAATATCAAATGGAGTCCAAATGGAATGAAACCTTCGGGAACGTGATTTTCTCACCAAATATGATACAGGAGACTTGGACCCAACGTCAAGAAAGAAGGGAGGTGGCCACGAGGGTGGGGGGCGCGCCCCCTGCCTCGTGGGCCCCCCGTTGCTCCACCGACGTACTCATTCCTCCTATATATACCTACGTTCCCCCAAACGATCAGATACGGAGCCAAAAACCTAATTCCACCGCCGCAACTTTCTGTATCCACGAGATCCCATCTTGGGGCCTGTTCTGGAGCTCCGCCGGAAGGGGAATCCACCACGGAGGGCTTTTACATCATCACCATAGCCCCTCCGATGATGTGTGAGTAGTTTACCTCAGACCTTCGGGTCCATAGTTAGTAGCTAGATGGCTTATTCTCTCTTTTTGGATCTCAATACAATGTTCTCCCCCTCTCTCGTGGAGATCTATTCGATGTAATCATATTTTTGCGGTGTGTTTGTTGAGACCGATGAATTGTGGGTTTATGACCAAGATTATCTATGAACAATATTTGAATCTTCTCTGAATTCTTTTATGTATGATTGATTATCTTTGCAAGTCTCTTCAAATTATCAGTTTGGTTTGGCCTACTAGATTGGTTTTTCTTGCAATGGGAGAAGTGCTTAGCTTTGGGTTCAATCTTGCGGTGTCCTTTCCTAGTGACAGTAGGGGAAGCAAGGCACGTATTGTATTGGTGCCGTCGAGGATAACAAGATGGGGTATTTATCATATTGCATGAATTTATTCCTCTACATCATGTCATCTTGCTTAAGGCGTTACTCTGTTTTCTTGAACTTAATACTCTAGATGCATGCTGGATAGCGGTCGATGAGTGGAGTAATAGTAGTAGATGCAGGCAGGAGTCGGTCTACTTGTCTCGGACGTGATGCCTATATACATGATCATACCTACATAATCTCATAACTATGCTCAATTCTGTCAATTGCTCAACAGTAATTTGTTCACCCACCGTAAAATACTTATGCTCTTGAGAGAAGCCACTAGTGAAATCTATGGGCCCTAGGTCTATTCTCATCATATTAATCTTCCATCACTTTATTATTGCTTTGCTTTTTTACTTTGTCTTTTATTTTACTTTGCATCTTTATACCAAAAATACCAAAAATATTATCTATCATATCTATCAGATCTCACTGTGACCGTGAAGGGATTGACAACCCCTATTCACGTTGGTTGCAAGGAGTTATTTGCTTTGTGTAGGTAAGAGGGACTCGCGCGTGGCCTCCTACTGGATTGATACCTTGGTTCTCAAAAACTGAGGGAAATACTTACGCTACTTTGCTGCATCATCCTTTCCTCTTCGGGGAAATCCAACGCAGTGCTCAAGAGGTAGCAAGAAGAATTTCTGGCGCCGTTGCCGGGGAGTCTACGCAAAAGTCAACATACCAAGTACCCATCACAATCCCTTATCTCTCGCATTACATTATTTGCCATTTGCCTCTCGTTTTCCTCTCCCCCACTTCATCCTTACCGTTTTATTCGCCCTCTCTTTTCCGTTTGCCTTTTTCTCGCTTGCCTTTTGTTTGCTTGTGTGTTGGATTGCTTGCTTGTCACGATGGCTCAAGATAATACCAAATTGTGTGACTTTACCAATACCAACAATAATGATTTCCTTAGCACTCCGATTGCTCCTCTTACCAACACTGAATCTTGTGAAATCAATACTGCTTTGTTGAATCTTGTTATGAAAGATCAATTCGCCGGCCTTCCTAGTGAAGATGTCGCTACTCATCTGAATAGCTTCGTTGATTTATGTGATATGCAAAAGAACAAAGATGTTAATAATGATATTGTTAAATTGAAGCTATTTCCTTTTTCGCTTAGAGATCATGCTAAAGCTTGGTTTTCGTCTTTGCCTAAAAATAGTATTGATTCTTGGAACAAGTGCAAAGATGCTTTTATCTCTAAGTATTTTCCTCCCGCTAAGATCATCTCTCTTAGGAACGATATTATGAATTTTAAGCAACTTGATCATGTACATGTTTCACAAGCTTGGGAGAGAATGAAATTAATGATACGTAATTGCCCTACTCATGGTTTGAACTTGTGGATGATTATATAAAAATTTTACGCCGGATTGAACTTTGCTTCTAGAAATCTTTTAGATTCGGCCGCAGGAGGCACTTTTATGGAAATCACTTTAGGAGATGCTACTAAACTCCTAGATAATATTATGGTTAATTATTCTCAATGGCACACCGAAAGATCTACTAATAAAAAAGTGCATGCGATAGAAGAAATTAATGTTTTGAGTGGAAAGATGGATGAACTTATGAAATTATTTTCTACTAAGAGTGTTTCTTCTGATCCTAATGATATGTCTTTGTCTACTTTGATTGAGAATAATAATGAATCTATGGATGTGAATTTTGTTGGTAGGAATAATTTTGGTAACAACGCGTATAGAGGGAACTTTAATCCTAGGCCTTATCCTAGTAATCCTTCTAATAATTATGGAAATTCCTACAGCAACTCTTATGTAAATTTTAATAAGATGCCCTCTCAATTTGAGACTAGTGTTAAAGAGTTTATGAATTCACAAAAGAATTTTAATGCTTTGCTTGAAGAGAAATTACTTAAAGTTGATGAATTGGCTAGGAACGTTGATTGAATTTCTCTTGATGTTGATTCTTTAAAGCTTAGATCTATTCCTCCTAAGCATGATATTAATGAGTCTCTCAAAGCCATGTGAATTTCCATTGATGAGTGCAAGGAAAGAACCGCTAGGATGCGTGCTATGAAAGATGCCTTTATTAAAGCGTGTTCTTCCAATTTCCATGAAAATAAAGATGAAGATCTAAAAGTTATTGATGTGTCCCCTATTAAATCTTTGTTTTGCAATATAAATCTTGATAATGATGGGACTAAATATGATCCACCTCTACCTATAAGGCATTCCAAGAATTTGGAGTTTTTAGATCTTGATGATGAAATTGATAAAAGTGGGATCAAAGAAAGCAAAACCCTAGATGTTGCTAAACCCACTATATTGGATTTCAAGTAATTTAATTTTGAAAGTTGCTCTTTGATTGATTGTATTTCCTTGTTGCAATCCGTGCTAAATTCTCTTCATTCTTATAGTCAAAATAAAGCGTTTACTAAACATATCGTTGATGCCTTGATGCAATCTTATGAAGAAAAGCTTGAGTTGGAAGTTTCAATCCCTAGAAAACTCTATGATGAGTGGGAACCAACTATTAAAATTAAGATTAAGGATCATGAATTTTATGCTTTATGTGATTTGGGTGGTAGTGTTTCCACTATTCCCAAAACTTTGTGCGATTTGCTAAATTTCCTTGATTTTGATGATTGCTCTCTAAACTTGCATCTTGTGGATTCCACTATTAAGAAACCTATGGGAAGAATTAATGATGTTCTTATTGTTGCAAATAGGAATTATGTGCCCATAGATTTTATCGTTCTTGATATAGATTGCAATCCTTTATGTCCTATTATTCTTGGTAGACCTTTGCTTAGAACGATTGGTGCAATTATTGATATGAAGGAAGGGAATATTAGATTCCAATTTCCATTAAAGAAAGGCATGGAACACTTCCCTAGAAAGAAAATAAAATTACCATATGAATCTATCATGAGAGCCACTTATGGATTGTCTACCAAAGATGGCAATACCTAGATCTATCCTTGCTATTATGCCTAGCTAGGGGCGTTAAACGATAGCGCTTGTTGCGAGGCAACCCAATTTTATTTTTAGTTTTTTTTGCTTTTGATTCTGTTTAGGAATAAATAATCCATCTACCTTCTGTTTAGATGTGGTTTTATGTTTTAATTAGTGTTTGTGCCAAGTTAAACCTATAGGATCTTCTTAGATGATAGTTATTTGATCTTGCTGTAATTTCCAGAAACTTTCTGTTCACTAAAACAATTGTTAAAAATCACAAGAACGTGATAAAATAGTGATTCGAATCTCTGCTGATCAAGAAACAAATTTCCTAGGTCGTCCTATTTTGGATGAATTTTTGGAGTTCCAGAAGTTTGCGTTAGTTACAGATTACTGCAGACTGTTCTGTTTTTGACAGATTCTGTTTTTGTGTGTTGTTTGCTTATTTTGATGAATCTATGGCTAGTAAAATAGTTTATAAAACATAGAGAAGTTGGAATACATTAGGTTTAACACCAATATAAATAAAGGATGAGTTCATTACAGTACCTTGAAGTGGTCTTTTGTTTTCTTTCGCTAACGGAGCTCACGAGATTTCTGTTGAGTTTTGTGTTGTGAAGTTTTCAAGTTTTGGGTGAATGCTTTTGATGGATTATGGAACAAGGAGTGGCAAGAGCCTAAGCTTGGGGTTGCCCATGGCACCCCCAAGATAATCCAAGGACACCAAAAAGTCAAAGCTTGGGGATGCCCCGGAAGGCATCCCCTCTTTCGTCTACTTCCATCGGTAACTTTACTTGGAGCTATATTTTTATTCACTACATGATATGTGTTTTGCTTGGAGCGTCTTGTATGATTTGAGTCTTTGCTTTTTACTTTACCACAATCATACTTGCTGTACACACCTTTTGAGAAAGCCATACATGAATTGAAATTTGTTAGAATACTCTATGTGCTTCACTTATTTTTTTTTGAGTTATATAGTTTTGCTCTAGTGCTTCACTTATCTCTTTTAGAGCACGGTGGTGGATTTGTTTTATAGAAACTATTGATCTCTCATGCTTCGCTTAGATAATTTTGAGAGTCTTAAATATCATGGTAATTTGCTTAAAAAATCCTAATATGCTTGGTAGTCAAGATTTGTAAAACTTTCTTTTGAGTGCGTTGAATACTAAGAGAAGTTTGATGCTTGATAATTGTTTTGAGATATGAAGATGGTGATAATAGAGTCATGCTAGATGAGTAGTTGTGAATTTGAGAAATACTTGTGTTAAAGTTTGTGATTCCCGTAGCATGCACGTATGGTGAACCGTTATGTGATGAAGTCGGAGCATGATTTATTTATTGATTGTCTTCCTTATGAGTGGCGGTCGGGGACGAGCGATGGTCTTTTCCTACCAATCTATCCCCTAGGAGCATCGCGTAGTACTTTGCTTTGATAACTTCTAGATTTTTGCAATAAGTATATGAGTTCTTTATGACTAATGTTGAGTCCATGGATTGTACGCACTTTTCCCATCCTTCCACCATTGCTAGCCTCTCTAATACCGCGCACTTTTCGCCGGTATCATACACCCACCATATACCTTCCTCAAAACAGCCACCATACCTACCTATCATGGCATTTCCATAGCCATTCCGAGATATATTGCCATGCAACTTTCCACCGTTCCGTTTATTATGACACGCTCCATAATTGTCATATTGCTAGCATGATCATGTAGTTGACATCGTATTTGTGGCAAAGCCACGGTTCAAAATTCTTTCACACATGTCACTCTTGGTTCATTGCATATCCCGGTACACCGCCGGAGGCATTCGTATAGAGTCATATTTTGTTCTAAGTATCGAGTTGTAAGAAAAATAAAAGTGTGATGATCATCATTTTTAGAGCATTGTCCCAATTGAGGAAAGGATGATGGAGACTATGATTCCCCCACAAGTCGGGATGAGACTCCGGACGAAAAAAAAGAGGCCATAAAAAAAGAGAAAAGGCCCAAATAAAAAAAAGAGAAAAAGAGAGAAGGGACATACTATCCTTTTACCACAATTGTGCTTCAAAGTAGCACCATGATCTTCATGATAGAGAGTCTCTCATTTTGTCACTTTCATATACTAGTGGGAATTTTTCATTATAGAACTTGGCTTGTATATTCCAATGATGGGCTTCCTTAAAATGCCCTAGGTCTTCGTGAGCAAGCCAGTTGGATGCACACCCACTTAGTTTCTTTTGTTGAGCTTTCATATACTTATAGCTCTAGTGCATCCGTTGCATGGCAATCCCTACTCACTCACATTGATATCTATCGATGGGCATCTCCATAGCTCGTTGATACGCCTAGTTGATGTGATACTATCTTCCCCTCTTTTTTTCTTCTCCACAACCACCATTCTATTCCACATATAGTGCTATATCCATGGCTCACGCTCATGTATTGCGTGAAGATTGAAAAAGTTTTGAAAATGTCAAAAGTATGAAACAATTGCTTGGCTTGTCATCGGGGTTGTGCATGATTTAAATACTTTGTGTGGTGAAGATAGAGCATAGCCAGACTATATGATTTTGTAGGGATAACTTTCTTTGGCCATGTTATTTTGAGAAGACATGATTGCTTAGTTAGTATGCTTGAAGTATTATTATTTTTATGTCAATATTAAAATTTTGTCTTGAATCTTTCGGATCTAAATATTCATACCAGAATTAAGAAGAATTTCATTGAAATTATGCCAAGTAGCACTCCACATCAAAAATTCTTTCTTTTATCATTTACCTAGTTGAGGACGAGCAGGAATTAAGCTTGGGGATGCCTAATACATCTCCAATGTATCTATAATTTTTGATTGCTCCATGCTATATTATCTACTGTTTTGGACCATATTGGGCTTTATTTTCCACTTTTATATTATTTTTGGGACTAACCTATTAACCGGAGGCCCATCCCAGAATTGTTTTTTTTCCTATTTTAGTGTTCCGAAGAAACGGAATATCAAACAGAGTCCAAACGGAATGAAACCTTCGGGAACGTGATTTTCTCACAGAATATGATCCAGGAGACTTGGATCCCACATCAAGAAAGAAGGGAGGTGGCCACGAGGGTGGGGGGCGCGCCCACCCCCTAGGGCGCGCCCCCTGCCTCATGGGCCCCCCGCTGCTCCACCGACGTACTCCTTCCTCCTATATATACCTACGTAACACCAAACGATTAGATACAGAGCCAAAAACCTAATTCCACTGCCGCAACTTTTTGTATCCACGAGATCCCATCTTGGGGCCTGTTCCGGAGCTCCGCCGGAAGGGGAATCCACCACGGATGGCTTCTACATCATCACCATAGCCCCTCCGATGAAGTGTGAGTAGTTTACCTCAGACCTTCGGGTCCATAGTTAGTAGCTAGATGGCTTCTTCTCTCATCTTGGATCTCAATACAATGTTCTCCCCCTCCCTCGTGGAGATCTATTCGATGTAATCTTCTTTTTGCGGTGTGTTTGTTGAGATCGATGAATTGTGGGTTTATGATCAAGATTATCTATGAACAATATTTGAATCTTCTCTGAATTCTTTTATGTATAAGTGGTTATCTTTGCAAGTCTCTTCGAATTATCAGTTTGGTTTGGCCTACTAGATTGGTTTTTTATGCAATGGGAGAAGTGCTTAGCTTTGGGTTCAATCTTGCAGTGTCCTTTCCCAGTGACAGTAGGGGCAACAAGGCACGTATTGTATTGTTGCCATCGAGGATAACAAGATGGGGTATTTATCATATTGCATGAATTAATTCCTCTATATCATGCCATCTTGCTTAAGACGTTACTCTGTTTTCTTGAACTTAATACTCTAGATGCATGCTGGATAGCGGTCGATGAGTGGAGTAATAGTAGTAGATGCAGGCAGGAGTCGGTCTACTTGTCTCGGACGTGATGCCTATATACATGATCATACCTAGATACTCTCATAACTATGCTCAATTCTGTTAATTGCTCAACAGTAATTTGTCCACCCACCGTAAAATACTTATGCTCTTGAGAGAAGCCACTAGTGAAATCTATGGCCCCCGGGTCTATTCTCATCATATTAATCTTCCATCACTTTATTATTGCTTTGCTTTTTTACTTTGCCTTTTATTTTACTTTGCATCTTTATACGAAAAATACCAAAAATATTATCTATCATATCTATCAGATCTCTCTCGTAAGTGACCGTGAAGGGATTGACAACCCCTATTCGCGTTGGTTGCGAGGGGTTATTTGCTTTGTGTAGGTACGAGGGACTCGCGCGTGGCCTCCTACTGGCTTGATACCTTGGTTCTCAAAAACTGAGGGAAATACTTACGCTACTTTGCTGCATCATCCTTTCCTCTTCGGGGAAATCCAACGCAGTGCTCAAGAGGTAGCAATAGCGTCTTGCAAAGCATGGGATAAACTAGTCGAATTTTAAAAGATGATAAGTACACATTGAAATATATAGTTGAAGTCGTGCTTAATTACGAAAAAAACACTTGTTGTCGTTGCGTACCGTTTCAACATCGAAGGTCTCCTCGAGCTTAATGCTGAAGCGTCGATCTTCGTCCAGCTCAATGAACCTGTCACACTGACCTCGGTCGTCGTGGCACCAGTTGCACTCCCCCGGGAGACTTTCGTCGTCCGAGTACGACATTTCCTATGTTCATAATTCAAATATTAAACGTCTACAATTAAATATATGTACTAAAAAACCTAAGTTAGATCATTATTATTCATCACAAGTTGACTATCGGTCTGTCGAGTCTTTTCTTGAAAACTCTCAGCTCACGTGGCGTATACATTCGACCGTTGGTGATGGTCGCTCCTCCATTCATCCCCGAGTGCATTACACCAAAATGTCTAGCACACTGGAATGAAGGAGAAGCGACCCCCACGACAACAATTGGGATTCTTCGTCCTCTCATATATATATGGTGGAACTCTCCCTCACTGATTCCTCTCTGACATTTGCGCCCATCGGTGATGGTAGCTCCTCCTTTCGTTCCCGAGTGCATTACACCAAATTGTCTAGCACACGGGAACGAAGGAGAAGCTACCCCCACGACAACAGTCGGGATTCTTCGTCCTCTCATATATGGTGGAGACTCAATAGACTTAAAGTCAACCCAAAATATCGTTTAATTATCTTTCTAAAACCGGTTCGTGGCTGGTCTCACCTCGAGGTCGGAGGGGGACGGTGACAGGGATGACGTCGGGGATGATGGAGGGGGGCACCTAGATTTCTACGAAAACAAAAACCCTATAAGCTATCAACTAATAATATGCATACGCCTTGCATAGTGCTCTCCAATTTTAGCATTCAAAGTAGGAGTAGTTTTCCAATTTGAGAATTCAATAAGCAAAACCAAATCGCAAAATAAATTAGTATTCAAATTAGCATGCATTCAATTATAAGAACAACTACTATCATACATCATCGAATATTATCACTAATACACCACAAATACTATCATACATATAGCATCGCTAAAACAGCTAGAACCGTAGCGCCCGACGGGTATCGGCGCAGGCGGTGGACACTCAAAGGGAAGGAACCATCACAAGATCATAGCTCCAGTGAGATCCCTGAAGAACCTGCCAGGTATTGTCGAACCTGCCCTCCAACGCAACCATGTAGCGACGGACGTACTAGTCCTCCTCGCTGACACGGTGACGTACCACCTCCGCGGTGTCCGGAAGCCTCGGCACCGTCACCGGCCCACGCGACCGCCACCAAACAAGGATCAGGTCAACGACGGGCTGGCTCCTCACCAACCTACGCGCGCTGGAAGGTAGCACCTCCCAAAACCAGCCCGGCGGAGCCCAGTGCCGGACATGGCCCCTCTGATCAAGCCGGCCTCCTCCGCCGAGTCGACGACGAGGATGCGGGATAGGCATCGTCGACGTCGATGCGGGAATAATTGCTTTAACTAAAAAAATAAACTAGTTCTCTTAATTTTCTTGCTAAAAATAAACTACTTCTATAGTAAAATAAACTAGTTTTATTAAATCAACTAGTTCAACTACTAATTAAGAACTTACTATAAATAAAATAAAGTTGTACTTACTAAAAATAAACTACTTCCATATATAGTAAAATAAAGTAGTTTTATTAATTAATCAACTAGTTCAACTAAAAATAAACTAACTTTAAATGCACTAACAGTAGAACTAATAATCTAAAATGCACTAAATCAACTAACCTTAAATTTAAATTTTGCAACACAATTTTTTCCTCTCCTCTTCTAACCATAAACATTGAAAAAAATTAAACTATACAGCCAAAAAATGCTATGAACAAAAAACTATGAACAAAAAAAACTATGAACACATACACATACATCCATCCATATACATGCATATCCATACATACATACATACATACATAAAAAACAGGGGCGGCGGTGCGGCGCAGGGGGAGAGGCGGCAGCGCACAAGGGCGGCGGCGGCCGCAGCCGCGGCAGCGCACATATCGGGATGGGAAGGGGCTCACTGGGGGCTCGAGGCAGGACGGCGACGAGGCCGGTGACGAGGACGACGACGAGGCCGGAGACGATGACGGCGACGAGGACAACGGGCTCGTGGGGGAGGGGTTACACGCGCGGCGGGGGCTCGGGGAGGAGCGGCGACGGCGAGGACGACGTCGATGGCAGGTCAGGGGCGGGGCGACGGTGTCGGGGCAGGGGCTCGGGGCGGCGACGGCGACGACGACGAGGAATGGCCTGGCGGCGTCGGGGGGAATGGTAGCAGTTGGCGAAATTTTCACAAGTGCTACCTTATATAGCAAAACCAATGGTACCGGTTCGTGGCACGAACCAGTACCAATGCCCACCTATGGTCCCGGTTCGTGCCACCAACCGGGACCAAAGGTCTCTTTTCGGCAGCCCAAAGGATGGATAACTAAGGCCTATGGTCCCGGTTGGTGGCACGAATCGGGACCATAGGTTAGCATTGGTACCGGTTGGTGCCACGAACCGGTACCAATGCCCACCTATGGTCCCGGTTGGTGGCACAAACCGGGACCATAGGCCTTTCATGGTGCGGTGGAAAGTTTAGTCCCACCTCGCTAGTTGGGAGGGGCTCGGAGTGGTTTATAAGCTTCGCTGCCGCCACCCTCTCGAGCTCTTCTCTATTGCAGGCTTACGGGCCTAATCTCTACTTTGCCATGCCTGTTGGGCCTATTGGGCCTTCCACGGGCCTGAATCCTGGCCCATTGTAGGATTTCTAGTCGTATTCAGGCCGTGGAGGTCCAGTAGGTTGCATTTTTTTCTTTTTCTTTTTTTATTTCTACTTAAAACTATATACTTATAGTTTTTTAGTGATTTCTTTTTGCTTTTAGGTCACAAAAATAATAAACTTTCTGTTAGTGCCATTAGTTTTAAAATTTGAATTTTTTTAAATGTATGTGAATCACTAGTTTTATGTATAAATTTACTATAAAAATACTTTGTTAATATAAGTTTTATAAATTTTATATAATTTTAGTTTCAAAAATACTAGAGGTTTATATAAGCTTTTTATTTGATTCCTTTTGCTATTATAGTTTTATAAAAGCTTTTTATTTGATTCTTATTGCTATTGAAGAATATTATAGTTTTATTTTAGTTCATCATAACAGAATATTTTAATTGATTTTAGTTTTTTAGTTGATCATAACAGAATATTATAGTTTTGTGCATTTTATTATTTTTCATGCATTTACTGCTTTTTTGAGCTATAAGACCCGGAAATTGAAAAGCGTTTCAAATGAACTCCGAAAAGGTTGAAAATTGGCATGGTATCATCATTTCACCCACATAGCATGTGCAAGAAAGTTGAGAGGGTTACGGCAAAAACTAGATGCACTTCGTGTACAAAACGGACAATCTCTTACAAGGCATTTCAAATGAACTACGAAAAGGTTGAAAGTTGGCATGGTATCATCATAATAGTTGTGGAGAGAAAGTCTTCACTTTTTTTCCGCTTGTGTGCTTTGCTTATTGCGCCGTAACCATGGATAATCTTCATCGTTTATCAGGATGCTTGGGTCAGCCATGACTTTGAAGGGAGGAATTTCATGAAACTTTTCATAATCTTCAGACATGTCTGTCTTGCCCTCCACTCCCATGATGTCCCTTTTTCCTGAAAGAACTATGTGGCGCTTTGGCTAATCGTATGATGTATTCGCTTCCTTATCTTTTCTTTTTCTCGATTTGGTAGACATATCCTTCACATAGATAACCTGTGCCACATCAATGGCTAGGACGAACGGTTCGTCCGTGTACCCAAGATTGTTCAGATCCACTGTTGTCATTCACTAGTAGAAAAAGGGTCAAACGTGAAGCACATTAGTGCCGGTTTGTATTTGAGCCGTACATTAGTGCCGGTTCCAACGGCTAGCCGGGCCGCTTTCATTAGTACCGGTTCGTGGTGAACCTTTAGCACCGGTTCGTGCCACGAACCGGTACTAATGAGAGTGGTGGCAGGATGTTGTCAGACTGGGGCCTCTCCAGCCCCTTTAGTACCGGTTCTTGGCACAAACCGGTACTAAAGGTCGTCCTACATAAACCCTTCGTCCACCCGAGCTCGCTCTGTTCTTCCCCTTTCCCCTCTCATCTTTGTTCTTCCCCTCTTCCTCTCGAGCTCATCACACATTTTGCCCAAAATTTGTCAAGATTTGAAGCCCCCCATCCATTCAAATGATCACAAAGGTTAGCAACTTTGTCCTTTCATCTCTCATTGCTAGATTAGCTCTTGCAATGCTTTATATAGTGATTAATTTGTGAGTTTAGTAATTTGGGAGGATATATATATATATATATATATATATATATATATATATATATATATATATATATATATATATGTGCTAGTATTTGATTTATGTGCAATTTGAGGTCAAAAATAACACTTAGTTTGCATATGTAGGTGTGGTTTACTTAGTGCCTTCTAAATCTCCGTCGTAACCACCGTCGATCGCCCGCACCGTCCCGTCGCCGGCACCACCTTGTGGTGAGCCTCTTGTTCATGAAATTTTATATAAAAATTGATGTTTGTGTGATTTGGATATATAGTTACTCGTATAATTATCTTACCCGTACGTTGTTTGTTATACATATAGTGCCATGGTTTTGATATCCGTCCCCGTCGGCCCTCGTCCTTGTTATGATTCGGATGTGGTATATATATTCTCTTTTAAAACTAGTTGCATTTCGTGTTTATGACAAATTATGCCCATCAAGTTGACATAGATATTTGTATGTAGGAGGTAGTTGAACCGGAAATTCCAACCAACCCTATTGTCGAGAGGTTAAATTTAGTTGAAAGAGAAAACGAGGATTTGAAGGAAAAATTGAAAAGAATTGAGGGGGAGAAGATGGAATTGGAGTTGCATGTTGCCGATGTGGTCGATAATCACAAGATCAAGATAGAGAAAATGCGCTTGAAGATTAGAAAGATTAGAAAATATGCCATCGATAGTGAGGCTTGGTATCATTATGCTGTTGGATCCATTCTTACCTTAGTTGCGATCTTGATCGTATTTGTTGTTGCATTTAAATTCTTTAGCTAGAGAGTTATTTGTTTGTTGCATTTAAGTGTTGTATGAACTTTATGTATGAACTTGTATTAATTTGGTCTAGTCGGTGTTGTGTAATGAAGATGAGCCGACAATGGATGTACGATGACCGATGCTCTCCCCAGTTCGTTGAGGGCGTGCATACTTTTCTACTTGCGGCTGAGGCAAACAAGTGGGCGGATGGTTTTATGCCTTGTCCATGTGCTCGCTGTAAGAATGGTCACAATTACTCTATGTCAAGAACCATTCACGTCCACCTGTTTAAGTTCGGTTTCATGCCCCACTATAATGTTTGGACCAAGCACGGAGAAAGAGGGGTTATGATGGAAGACAATAAAGAAGAAGAGGACGACGACAGCTATCCTGGCCATGGGTTCCCTGAATACGATGATACAACAATGGGGGAAGAAGCTGAGCCGGTAATGCGGGAAGAAGCTGAGCCGGCAATGCGGGAAGAAGTTGAAGAAGAGGCATCAGATGAGCCCATTGATGATCTAGGTTGGGCCATTGCCGATGCAAAGAGAAATTGCGCAAGTGATTTGGAGAAGAAGAAGTTGCAGCGCATGTTAGAGGATCACAAAAAATTGTTGTACCCGAATTGCGTAGGTGACAAGAAAAAGCTGGGCACCACACTGGAATTGCTGCAATGGAAGGCAGAGAATGGTGTATCTGACAAGGGATTTGGAAAGTTGCTGGTAATGATAAAGGATATGCTTCCAAAGGAAAACGAATTGCCTGAGAGTACATACGAAGCAAAGAAGGTTGTCTGCCCTCTAGGGTTAGAGGTGCAGAAGATACATGCATGCCCTAATGATTGCAACCTCTACCGCGGTGAGTACGAGGATTTGAACGCTTGCCCGATATGTGGTGCATTGCGCTATAAGATCAGCCGCGATGACCCTGGTGATGTCGAGGGCGAGCGCCCCAGGAAGAAGATTCCTGCCAAGGTGATTTAGTATGCTCCTATAGTACCACGGTTGAAACGTTTGTTCCAAAACAAAGAGCATGCCAAGGCGATGCGATGGCACAGAGAAGACCGTAAGAAAGACGGAAAGTTGAGAGTACCCGCTGACGGGTCGCAGTGGAGAAAAATCGAAAGAAAGTACGGGAAGGAGTTTGCAGATGACGCAAGGAGCGTATGGTTTGGTCTAAGCGCAGATGGCATTAATCCTTTTGGGGAGCAGAGCAGCAACCATAGCACCTGGCCTGTGACTCTATGTTTGTATAACCTTCCTCCTTGGTTGTGCATGAAGCGGAAGTTCATTATGATGCTAGTGCTCATCCAAGGCCCTAAGCAACCCGGGAACGACATTGATGTGTACCTAAGGCCATTAGTTGAAGAACTCTTACAACTATGGAATGGAACAGGTGTACATGCGTGGGATGAGCACATGAGGGAAGAATTTGACCTAAACGCGTTGCTGTTCGTGACCATCAATGATTGGCCTGCTCTCAGTAACCTTTCATGACAGACAAACAAGGGATACCGCGCATGCACGCACTGTTTGGACGATACCGACAGTATATATTTGGCTAATTGTAAGAAGAATGTGTACCTGGGACATCGTCAATTTCTTCCGAGCAGGCATCCCGTAAGAAAGGAAGGCAAGCATTTCAAAGGTGAGGTAGATCACCGGACGAAGCCTCGCCATCGTACTAGTGCTGATGTACATGATATGGTCAAGGATTTGAAGGTGGTCTTTGGAAAGGGTCCTGGTGGACAACCTGTTCCGAATGACGCTGACGGACGCGCACCCATGTGGAAGAAGAAATCTATATTTTGGGACCTACCCTATTGGAAAGACCTAGAGGTCCGCTCCGCAATCGACGTGATGCACGTGACGAAGAATCTTTGTGTGACCCTGCTTGGCTTCTTGGGTGTGTATGGGAAGACAAAAGATACACCTGAGGCACGAGAGGACCAGCAACGTATGCACGGAAAAGACGGCATACATCAGGGTCATGCAAGCTACGCTCTTACCAAAGAAGAGAAGGAAATCTTCTTTGAATGCCTGCTCAGTATTAAGGTACCGTCTGGCTTCTCGTCGAATATAAAGGGAATAATAAACATGGCAGAGAAAAAATTCCAGAACCTAAAGTCTCATGACTGCCACGTGATTATGACGCAACTGCTTCCAGTTGCATTGAGGGGGCTTCTACCAGAAAACGTTCGATTAGCCATTGTGAAGCTATGTGCATTTCTCAATGCAATCTCTCAGAAGGTAATCGATCCAGAAATCATACCAAGGTTAGAGAATGATTTGGTGCAATGTCTTGTCAGTTTCGAGTTGGTGTTCCCACCATCCTTCTTCAACATCATGAGGCACGTCCTAGTTCACCTATGCGAAGAGATTAACATTTTGGGTCCTTTATTTCTACACAATATGTTTCACTTTGAGAGATTCATGGGAGTCTTAAAGAAATATGTTCATAACCGTGCTAGGCCAAAACGAAGCATCTCCAAGGGCCGTCAAAATGAGGAGGTCATTGAGTTTTGTATTGACTTTATTCCTGACCTTAAGCCGATTGGTGTTCCTGAATCACGACATAAGGGCAGACTGGATGGAAAAGGCACGCTAGGAGGGGAACAAATAATATGTATGGACGGACATTCTCTCACTGAAGCACACTGCACAGTTCTACAGAATTCCACCTTGGTGGCTCCGTATATGGATGAACACAAGAATTTGCTATGCTCCAAACACCCGGAGCGGTCTGATGACTGGATTACACGTGAACAAACCAGGAGTTTCGCCAGCTAGTTGCAGACACGTACCATGCATGACACCTCTATTGAAGATGACATGTACTTGCTGTCCCAGTTACCATCTTCGAATATAATGACTTTCAAAGGGTACGAGATAAATGGTAATACATTTTACACGATTGCCCAAGATAAGAAGAGCACCAACCAAAACAGTGGTGTCCGCTTTGATGCAGAAACCAAGACGGGAAAGGAAACATATTATGGTTATATACAGGACATACGGGAACTTGACTATCGACGTGGTTTGAAGGTCCCTTTGTTTCGGTGCAAATGGGTCAATATGACACGAGGCGGGGTAACGGAAGACCCGCAGTACGGAATGACAACAGTGGATCTCAACAATCTTGCGTATGCAGACGAACCATTCGTCCTAGCCAATGATGTGGCACAGGTTTTCTATGTGAAGGACATGTTGTTGGGGAACGTAGCAATAATTCAAAATTTTCTACGTATCACCAAGATCAATCTATGGAGTCATCTAGCAACGAGGGAGGAGTGGATCTACATACCCTTGTAGATCGCACGCGGAAGCGTTCAAGAGAACGGGGTTGATGGAGTCGTACTCGTCGTGATCCAAATCACCAATGATCCTAGCACCGAACGGACGGCACCTCCGCGTTCAACACACGTACGGAGCAGCGACGTCTCCTCCTTCTTGATCCAGCAAGGGGGGAGGAGAGGTTGAGGAAGATGGCTCCAGCAGCAGCACGACGGCGTGGTGGTGATGGAGCTGCAGTACTCCGGCAGGGCTTTGCTAAGCTCTATGGAGGAGGAGGATGTGTTGGAGAGGGAGAGGGAGGCACCAAAGGCGTGGTTGAGAGGCCCTCCTTTCCCCACTATATATAGGGAGCCTAGGGGGGGCGTCGGCCCTAGGAGATCCAATCTCCTAGGGGGGCGGCGGCCAAGGGAGGAATCCCTCCTCCCCAAGGGACCTAGGGGGTGCCTTCCCCCTTTGGGACTCTTCCCCTTTTTTTATCTCTTGGCGCATGGGCCCCTTGGGGCTGGTGCCCTTGGCCCATATAGGCCAAGGCGCACCCCCTACAGCCCATGTGGCCCCCGGGGCAGGTGGCCCCACCCGGTGGAACCCCGGGACCCTTCCGGTGGTCCCGGTACAATACCGGTGACCCTGAAACTTGTCCCGATGGCCGAAATAACACTTCCTATATATAATTCTTTACCTCCGGACCATTCCGGAACTCCTCGTGACGTCCGGGATCTCATCCGGGACTCCGAACAACATTCGGGTTACTGCATATACATATCCCTACAACCCTAGCGTCACCGAACCTTAAGTGTGTAGACCCTATGGGTTCGGGAACCATGCAGACATGACCGAGACGTTCTTCGGTCAATAACCAACAGCGGGATCTAGATACCCAGGTTGGTTCCCACATGTTCCACGATGATCTCATCGGATGAAACCATGATGTCAAGGACTTAATCAATCCCGTATACAATTCCCTTTGTCTAGTGGTACGATACTTGCCCGAGATTCGATCGTCGGTATCCCGATACCTTGTTCAATCTCGTTACCGACAAGTCTCTTTACTCGTTCCGTAACACATCATCCCGTGATCAACTCCTTGATCACATTGTGCACATTATGATGATGTCCTACCGAGTGGGCCCAGAGATACCTCTCCGTCACACGGAGTGACAAATCCCAGTCTCGATTCGTGCCAACCCAACAGACACTTTCGGAGATACCTGTAGTGTACCTTTATAGCCACCCAGTTACGTTGTGACGTTTGACACACCCAAAGCACTCCTACGGTATCCGGGAGTTGCACAATCTCATGGTCTAAGGAAATGATACTTGACATTAGAAAAGCTTTAGCATACGAACCACATGATCTTGTGCTAGGCTTAGGATTGGGTCTTGTCCATCACATCATTCTCCTAATGATGTGATCCCGTTATCAATGACATCCAATGTCCATGGTCAGGAAACCGTAACCATCTATTGATCAACGAGCTAGTCAACTAGAGGCTTACTAGGGACATGGTGTTGTCTATGTATCCACACATGTATCTGAGTTTCCTATCAATACAATTCTAGCATGGATAATACACGATTATCATGAACAAGGAAATATAATAATAATCAATTTATTATTGCCTCTAGGGCATATTTCCAACAGTCTCCCACTTGCACTAGAGTTAATAATCCAGTTCACATCGATATGTGATTAACACTCAAGGTCACATCCCCATGTGACTAACACCCAAAGAGTTTACTAGAGTCAGTAATCTAGTTTACACTACCATGTGATTAACACTCGATGAGTTCTAGGTTTGATCATGTTATGCTTGTGAGAGATGTTATAGTCAATGGGTCTGAATCTTTCAGATCCGTGTGTGCTTTACAAATCTCTTTGTCATCTCCTAGATGCAGCTACCATGTTCTATTTGGAGCTATTCCAAATAACTGTTCTACTATATGAATCTAGTTTACTACTCAGAATAATCTGGATCAGTTTCAAAGTTTGCATCGGCGTAACCCTTTACGACGAACTCTTTTACCACTTCCATAATCGAGAAAATTCTTTAGTCCACTAGTTACTAAGGATAACTTTGACTGTTGTCATGTGATCCATTCTTGCATCACTCTTGTACCCCTTGACTGACTCATGGCAAGGCACACTTCAGGTGCGGTACTCAACATGGCATACTGTAGAGCCTACGTCTTAAGCATAGGGGACGACCTTCGTCCTTTCTCTCTATTCTGCCGCGATCAGGTTTCGAATCTTACTCAATGTTCACACCTTATAACATAGCCAAGAACTCCTTCTTTGCCGATCCATTTTGAACTCCTTCAAAATTTTGTCACGGTTTGTATTCATTTGAAAGTACTATTAAGCATTTTGATCTATCCTTATAGATCTTAATGCTCAATACTCAAGTAGCCTAATCCAGGTTTTCCATTGAAAAACACTTTTCAAATAACTCTGCATGCTTTCCAGAAATTCTACATCATTTCCGATCAACAATATGTTAACAACATATATTCATCAGAAATTCTATAGTGCTCCCACTCACTTCTTTGGAAATACAAGTTTCTCATAAACTTTGTATAAACCCAAAATCTTTGATCATCATCAAAGCATACATTCCAACTCCGAGATGCTTACTCCAGTCCCTAGAAGGATTGCTAGAGCTTTGCATACTTATTAGCATCTTTCAGGATTGACAAAACCTTCCGGTTGTATCACATACAACCTTTCCTCAAGAAAATCGTTGAGAAAACAATGTTTTTTGACATCCTATCTGCAAGATTTCATAAACAATGCAGTAATCGCTAATATAATTCCAATAGACTCTTAGCATCGCTACGAGTGAGAAAGTCTCATCGTAGTCAACTCCTTGAACTTGTCGGAAAACATCTTAACGACAAGTCGAGCTTTGTTAATGGTGATACATACCATCATTGTCCGTCTTCCTTTTAAAATCCATATGTACCTAACAGCCTTACGACCATCAAGTAGTTCTTACAAAGTCTACACTTTGTTTTCATATATGGATCCTCTCTCAGATTATATGGCCT
Source organism: Triticum aestivum (assembly GCF_018294505.1). Taxonomy (NCBI): domain Eukaryota; kingdom Viridiplantae; phylum Streptophyta; class Magnoliopsida; order Poales; family Poaceae; genus Triticum; species Triticum aestivum. The sequence goes on along the minus strand of NC_057812.1, from coordinate 723,720,936 downwards.
CAAGCCATTTATCGGAATCCGGGCCCACCATCGCTTCTCCATAGCTCGTAGGTTCATTGTTGTCTAGCAACATGACTTCCAAGACAGGATTACGTACCACTCTGAAGTAGTATGCATCCTTGTCATCCTACGAGGTTTGGGAGTGACTTGATCCGAAGTCTCATGATCAATATCATAAGCTTCCACTTCAATTGGTGTAGGTGCCACAGGAACAACTTCCTGTGCCCTGCCACACACTAGTTGAAGAGACGGTTCAATAACCTCATCAAGTCTCCACCATCCTCCCACTCAATTCTTTCGAGAGAAACTTTTCCTCGAGAAAAGGCCTGATTCTAGAAACAATCCCTTATTGCTTTCGAATCTGAGACAGGAGGTATACCCAACTGTCTTGGGTGTCCTATGAAGATGCATTTATCCGCTTAGGGTTCGAGCTTATCATCCTGAAACTTTTCCACATAAGCGTCGCAGCCCCAAACTTTTAAGAAATGACAGCTTAGGTTTCTCTAAACCATAGTTCATACGGTGTCATCTCATTGGAATTATGTGGTGCCCTATTTAAAGTGAATGTGGTTGTCTCTAATGCCTAACCCATAAACTATCGTGGTAATTCAATAAGAGACATCGTGGTATGCATCATATCCAATAGGGTGCAGTTATAATGTTCGGACACACCATCACACTATGGTGTTCCAGGCTGTATTAGTTGTGAAACAATTTCCACAATGTCTTAATTCTATGCCAAACTCGTAATTCAGATATTCATCTCTATGATCATATCATAGATATTTTATCCTCTTGTCACGACGATCTTTCAACTTCACCATGAAATTACTTGAACCTTTCAATAATTCAGACTCGTGATTCATCAAGTAAATATACTCAACATCTACTCAAATCATCTGTGAAGTAAAAACATAACGATATCCACTACATGCCTCAGCACTCATTGGACTGCACACATCAAAATGTATTACTTCCAACAAGTTGCTTTCTTGTTCCATTTTACTGAAAAACGAGGCTTTCAGTCATCTTGCCCATGTGGTATGATTTGCATGTCTCAAGTGATTCAAAATCAAGTGAGTCCAAACGGTCCATTTGCATGGAGTTTCTTCATGCATATACACCAATAGACATGGTTCGCATGTCTCAAAATTTTCAAAACAAGTGAGCCCAAAGATCCATCAACATGGAGCTTCTTCATGCGTTTTATACCGATATGACTTACGCGGCAGTGCCACAAGTAGGTGGTACTATCATTACTATCTTATATCTTTTGGCATGAACATGTGTATCACCACGATCGAGATTCAATAAACCATTCATTTTAGGCGTAAGACCATTGAAGGTATTATTCAAATAAACAGAGTAACCATTATTCTCCTTAAATGAATAACCGTATCGCGATAGACATAATCCAATCATGTCTATGCTCAACGCAAACACCAAACTCGATGGTAGAGGGAGCGTACGATATTTGATCAACCTTGGAAATACTTCCAACACATATCGTCATCTCACCTTTAGCTAGTCTCCGTTTATTTCGTAGCTTTTATTTCGAGTTACTAACACTTAGCAACCGAATCGGTATCTAATACCCTGGTGCTACTAGGAGTACTATTAAAGTACACATTAACATAATACATCCAATATACTTCTATCGACCTTGCCAGCCTTCTTATCTACCAAGTATCTATGGTAATTCTGCTCCAGTGGCTGTTCCCTTTATTACAGAAGCACTTAGTCTCGGGTTTGGGTTCAACCTTGGGTTTCTTCACTAGAGCAGCAGCTGATTTGCCGTTTCATGAAGCATCCCTTTTTGCCCTTGCCCTTCTTGAAACTAGTGGTTTCACCAACCATCAACAATTGATGCTCCTTCTTGATCTCTACTTTTGTGGTGTCAAAATCGCGAATATCTCAAGGATCATCATATATGTCCCTGATATATTATAGTTCATCACGAAGCTCAAGCAGCTTGGTGGTAATGACTTCGGAGAACCATCACTATTTCATCTGGAAGATCAACTCCCACTCGATTCAAGCGATTGTTGTACTCAGACAATCTGAGCACAAGTTCAACAATTGAGCTTTTCTCCCTTAGTTTGCAGGCTAAGAAAATCGTCGGAGGTCTTATACCTCTTGACGTGGGCACGAGCCTGAAATCCCAATTTCAGCCCTCGAAACATCTCATATGTTTCATGACGTTTCAAAACGTCTTCGGTGCCTCAACTCTAAGCCGTTTAACTGAACTATCACGTAGTTATCAAAATGTGTATGTCAGATGTTCGCAACATCCACAGACGACGTTCGAGGTTCAGCACACTGAGCGGTGCATTAAGGACATAAGCCTTCTATGAAGCAATGAGGACAATCCTCAGTTTACGGACCTAGTCCACATAATTGCTACTATCATCTTTCAACTAAATTTTCTCTAGGAACATATCTAAACAGTAGAACTGAAGCGCGAGCTACGACATAATTTGCGAAGACCTTTTGACTATGTTCAGGATAATTAAGTTCATCTTGTGAACTCCCACTCAGATAGACATCCCTCTAGTCATCTAAGTGATTACATGATCCGAGTCAACTAGGCCATGTCCGATCATCACGTGAGACGGACTAGTCATCATCGGTGAACATCTTCATGTTGATCGTATCTACCATACGACTCATGCTCGACCTTTCGGTCTCTTGTGTTCCGAGGCCATGTCTGTACATGCTAGGCTCGTCAAGTCAACCTAAGTGTTTCGCGTGTGTAAATCTGTCTTACACCCGTTGTATGTGAATGTTAGAATCTAACACCCGATCATCACGTGGTGCTTCGAAACAACGAACTGTCGCAACGGTGCACAGTTAGGGGGGACACTTTCTTGAAATTATTATGAGGCATCATCTTATTTACTACCGTCGTTCTAAGTAAACAAGATGCATAAACATGATAAACATCACATGCAATCAAATAGTGACATGATATGGCCAATATCATATTGCTCCTTTTGATCTTCATCTTCGGGGCTCCATGATCATCATCGTCACTGGCATGACACCATGATCTCCATCATCATGATCTCCATCATCGTGTCCCCATGAAGTTGCCTCGCCAACTATTACTTCTACTACTACAGCTAACGGTTAGCAATAAAGTAAAGTAATTACATGACGTTTATGTTGACACGCAGGTCATAAATAAATTAAGACAACTCCTATGGCTCCTGCCGGTTGTCATACTCATCGACATGCAAGTCGTGATTCCTATTACAAGAACATGATTATCTCATACATCACATATATCATTCATCACATCCTTTGGCCATATCACATCACATAGCATACCCTACAAAAAACAAGTTAGACGTCCTCTAATTGTTGTTTGCATGTTTTACGTGGCTGCTATGGGTTTCTAGCAAGAACGTTTCTTACCTACGCAAAACCACAACGTGATATGCCAATTGCTATTTACCCTTCATAAGGACCCTTTTCATCGAATCCGATCCGACTAAAGTGGGAGAGACAGACACCCGCTAGCCACCTTATGCAACTAGTGCATGTCAGTCGATGGAACCAGTCTCACGTAAGAGTACGTGTAAGGTCGGCCCGGGCCGCTTCATCCCACAATGCCGCCGAATCAAGATTGGACTAGTAACAGTAAGCATATTGAACAAAATCAACGCCCACAACTACTTTGTGTTCTACTCGTGCATAGAAACTACGCATAGACCTAGCTCATGATGCCACTGTTGGGGAACGTAGCAATAATTCAAAATTTTCCACGTATCACCAAGATCAATCTATGGAGTCATCTAGCAACGAGGGAGGAGTGGATCTATATAACCTTGTAGATCGCGCGCGGAAGCATTCAAGAGAACGGGGTTGATGGAGTCGTACTCGTCGTGATCAAAATCACCGATGATCCTAGCGCCGAACAGACGGCACCTCCGTGTTCAACACACGTACGGAGCAGCGACGTCTCCTCCTTCTTGATCCAGCAAGGGGGGAGGAGAGGTTGAGGAAGATGGCTCCAGCAGTAGCACGACGGCGTGGTGGTGATGGAGCTGCAGTACTCCGGCAGGGCTTCGCTAAGCTCTATGGAGGAGGAGGATGTGTTGGAGAGGGAGAGGGAGGCACCAAAGGCGTGGTGGAGAGGCCCTCTTTCCCCACTATATATAGGGAGCCTGGGGGGGGGCGCCGGCCCTAGGAGATCCAATCTCCTAGGGGGGGGGCGGCCAAGGGAGGAATCCCTCCTTCCCCCTTTGGGACTCTTCCCCTTTTTTTATCTCTTGGTGCATGGGCCCCTTGGGGCTGGTGCCCTTGGCCCATATAGGCCAAGGCGCACCCCCTACAGCCCATGTGGCCCCCGGGGCAGATGGCCCCACCCGGTGGACCCCCGGGACCCTTCCGGTGGTCCCGGTACAATACCGGTGACCCCGAAACTTGTCCCGATGGCCGAAATAACACTTCCTATATATAATTCTTTACCTCCGGACCATTCCGGAACTCCTCGTGACGTCCGGGATCTCATCCGGGACTCCGAACAACATTCGGGTTACTGCATGTACATATCCCTACAACCCTAGCGTCACCGAACCTTAAGTGTGTAGACCCTACGGGTTCGGGAACCATGCAGACATGACCGAGACGTTCTCCGGTCAATAACCAACAGCGGGATCTGGATACCCATGTTGGTTCCCACATGTTCCACGATGATCTCATCGGATGAACCACGATGTCAAGGACTTAATCAATCCCGTATACAATTCCCTTTGTCTAGCGGTACGATACTTGCCCGAGATTCGATCGTCGGTATCCCGATACCTTGTTCAATCTCGTTACCGGCAAGTCTCTTTACTCATTCCATAACACATCATCCCGTGATCAAATCCTTGATCACATTGTGCACATTATGATGATGTCCTACCGAGTGGGCCCAGAGATACCTCTCCGTCACACGGAGTGACAAATCCTAGTCTCGATTCGTGCCAACCCAACAGACACTTTCGGAGATACCTGTAGTGTACCTTTATAGCCACCCAGTTACGTTGTGACGTTTGGCACACCCAAAGCACTCCTACGGTATCCGGGAGTTGCACAATCTCATGGTCTAAGGAAATGATACTTGACATTAGAAAAGCTTTAGCATACGAACCACATGATCTTGTGCTAGGCTTAGGATTGGGTCTTGTCCATCACATCATTCTCCTAATGATGTGATCCCGTTATCAATGACATCCAATGTCCATGGTCAGGAAACCATAACGATCTATTGATCAACGAGCTAGTCAACTAGAGGCTTACTAGGGACATGGTGTTGTCTATGTATCCACACATGTATCTGAGTTTCCTATCAATACAATTCTAGCATGGATAATACACGATTATCATGAACAAGTAAATATAATAATAATCAATTTATTATTGCCTCTAGGGCATATTTCCAACACATGTCTACCAAGCCAAGAAAAAGAAAAGATAAGGAAGCGAATGCATCGTACGATGAGCCAAAGCGGCACATAGTTCTTTCTGGGAAGAGAAACATCATGGGAGTGGATGACAAGACAGACAAGTCAGAAGATTATGAAAAGTTTGATGAAATTGCTCCATTCACAGTGAATATTGACCCGAGCATCCCGTTAAATGATGAAGATTTTCCATGGTTACGGCGCAAAGGGACACACGCGAAGAAAAAGTTTCACACCTAAAGATCTGGGATGTGATCGGCTTCACTATCATCACTTTCTTCTGTGTTTCACACCTAGAAGGGAATCTCTGTAATAGTTAGGGTAGTTAACTATGTGTTTTGGCATTTGAAACACGAAGAAATTTTATGTGCAAACAAATTCTTTCATGCCTTTACTGATTTTTAAAGTTAAGTTATTTACAAACTAGTGATTCACACTAATTTCAAATAATTCAAAATTTAAACTATTCAAATTTGAAAACTACGGGCACTAACAGAAAGTTTGTAATTTTTTGTACCTAAAGCAAAAATATTCACAAAGAAACTCTAAATACACAAAAAAACAACTCAAAAATAAATAAAGCAAAAAAATAAAAATAAAAACCCGCCTACTAGGCCAAAGCGGCCGGCATACGACTAGAAACCCAACCTGTTGTTGGGCCAGGATGCAGGCCCTCAAAGGCCCAGTAGGCCTACAGGGCAGCACAGAACATGTAGGCCCAGTAGGCCTGCTTTGGAGAGGAGCTCGAGAGAGCTACCGCACGGGGGTTTATAAACCAGTGCGGTCGCCCCTCGGCTAGCGAGGTGGGACTAAACTTGCCGCACCGCACCTGCGCCAGCGCACCCCCTTTAGTACCGGGCCGTGCCACCAACCGGTACTAAAGGGGGGGCCTTTAGTACCGGTTGGAGCCACCACCCGGTACTAAAGGGGGTCGCTTCCCGCCGCTTGGCCTGGCCAAAATAGGCCTTTAGTACCGGTTGGTGGCTCCAACCGGTACTAAAGGCCCCTCCTATATAAACAACACTTACGAAAATTTCAGTTTCTCATCTGCTTCTTCGCCTCTGCACCGTCGCCCGCCGCGCCCCCCGTACGTCTCCATCCCTCGTTGCCACCCCCGTCGCCGCCCCGTCCCCGTCACCGCCGCCCCGTCCCGGCCCGTCCCACGTCGTCCCCGTCCCCGTCGTCGCCGCCCCGTACGTCCCCGTCGTCGTCGCCGCCCCGGCCCGTACGTCCCCATCCTCGTCAACGCCGCCCCGTTCCTGTCCCCGTCGTCGTCATCCCCGTCATCGCCGCACCCGTCGCCGTCCCCGTCGCCGCCCCCCGTCGCCTCTCGCCTCGCCGGTGAGCGCGCACACACACACACTTGTTAGAAATTTTTCTGTTTTTTAGAAATTGTTAGAAATTTTTCTGTTTTTTAGAAATAGTTAGAAATGTTAGAATTGTTAGAATTGTTAGAAATGTTAGAATTGTTAGAATTGTTAGAAATGTTAGAATTGTTAGAAACTTTTCTGTTTTTTAGTTATAGAAATAGTTATAAAAAAGTTAGAATTGTTAGAAATTTTTCTGTTTTTTAGAAATTGTTAGAAATTTTTCTATTTTTTAGAAATAGTTAGAAATGTTAGAATTGTTAGAATAGTTAGAAATGTTAGAATTGTTAGAAATTTTTCTTTTTTTAGTTATAGAAATAGTTATAAAAAAGTTAGAATTGTTAGAAATATTTCTTTTTTTAGTTATAAAAATAGTTATAAAAAAGTTAGAAATTTTTTTTTTTTAGTTCTAGAAATGTTATAGAAATGTTAGTTATACAGAAATGTTAGAAATTTTAGTTATCAAAATCCAATCATTAAAAAAATGTTACTTTTTGCGGGCATATAGCTAGTATTTGTTCTCGACGATGCCCGGCCCGCATCCTCGCCGTCGACCCGTCCGCGACGACGTCCGACTGACCCATGTCCGGGACTGGGCTCCGCCGGGTTGGCACTGGGAGGTGCTGCCTGGAGGGGCGCGCCGCTTGATGAGGAACCCGGCCCCGGGTCCCGTCGTCGACCCTGATCTCATTTGGTGGCGTTCGCGTGGGCCAGTTTCGGTGCGGAGGGAGCCGGCCCCGCCGGAGGTGGTACGTCGCCGTGTCAGGGAGGAGGATGAGCACGTCCATCGCTACATGGTTGCGTTAGAGGACGGCATGTTCTCCAATACCTGGCAGTTTCTTCAGGGATCTCACTTCAGCTATGATCTTGTGAGGGTTCCTTCTCTTTGGGTGTCCACCGCCCGCGCCGCAGGAACCGCGAGTGTCCTAGATTCTTCTGTAGTATTCGATCTTTATTAACTACCTAGCCAGTGATGTACTCGATATATAATATTCAAGACGATGTATTCGAGATTATATATTATTCGAGACAATGTATTCGAGATTATATCTATTATTCGAGATGATGTATTCGAGATTATATCTATTATTCGAGACGATGTATTCGAGATTATATCTACTATTCGAGACGATGTATTCGAGATTATATCTATTATTCGAGACGATGTATTCGAGATTATATCTATTATTCAAGACGATGTATTCGAGATTATATCTATTATTCGAGACGATGTATTCGAGATTATATCTATTATTCGAGACGATGTATTCGAGATTATATCTATTATTCGAGACGATGTAATTTGAATACTAAATTATTTTATATTTCTTTTGGCATAGTTAAATAAAAGCTATGACGGACAATACCAACAGAGAGGGAGAACAGACCATGTTCGATATAATACGCGGGCTAGATGATGATCAGAATGAAGAAGATTATGACGGCTCCAAATTTCTAAACAACACCAGAGAGGGTGATATGATATTCGATCGCGACGACTGAATTGATGAAGTCATGAACTACGATTATGACAACACCGGAGAGGTATATATATTTTTATAAGCAGGCATCTGGTGATCATCACATGTTTTAAATGAGTTGAAGATATATTAACGAATCGATCTTTCTTCTTTCAGCCATCCGGATCGAGCAAATCTTCAGGCAAAAGGACGAAACGAGGCCCGAACAAAAAGTTGAAGGAGGGCGTAAAGTATAATATCAAGGCAATCAAACGGAATGGCAAACCATTAGCGCCTAAGAAGATTGCGGACAAGTTCGTTCGTCAGTGCGCAGTTCTTGTGAAGGACCAACTCCCGATCTCCCTTCAAGAATGGAGAAAGCCAGCAAAGCCACGTCCAGATCTTACTTTTGTCGATGACAGACAAAAAAGTCTGCTTTGGGATACTCTCATGGAACATTTCACCCTTCCAGATCATTTCACAGAAGCAGATGTGCAGAAAGTCAAGGACGCTGCTCTTAGGAAGATGGCGGTTGCATTCAAGAACCACAAGAATCGTGAATGGGACAAGTACGTCAAGGGAGGAAGGAAGACTCTAGTATTCGAGGGAACACTAGAGAATCAAAGTGCTCATTGGGACGATTTCGTGAAATTCAAGGATTCAGAATTATCTAAGGAACAGTCAAGAATAAAAAAGGCCAATGCCGCAAAAAAGGATAAGTTCCATAAGCTGGGGCCAGGTGGCTATGCGGTGGGAATGCCTAAGTGGGATAAGTCTGAGAAAGAGATGTTGGATGCAAGTGTCACTCCAGAAACATTGAGCTGGCCCCCTAGGTGCAGGATTTGGTTCTATGCGCATGGGGGGAGTTGGACCCGAAGACAGGCAAAGTTTCCAAGAAGGCATGTCTGGACGGAGCCGAAGATAAGTTACTTGTTGCAATAGAAGAGGCTCGGTCCGGGTTGTTCGAGCCCAACAGAGAGAACGACGAGCTTACGCGTGCCCTGGGAAATCCTGAACACCCGGGAAGAACACGAGGCATGGGCGCTATTCCGTGGTATGAGGGGTTTTCAGACTGGAACGCCGACTACAGAACCCGTGCGAGAAAGAAGATTGCGGAGGAGAAGAAGAGGAAGATGGAGGAGGAGCAGAGGAAGCTCGACTATGAATGCCTTCAAGGCCTAGAATCAGTGCACGCGGACTTGGCAATCAAATTCCAGCGGCAGCAGGAGCAGATCGACTCACTTAGCCAGCAAAGGGGGTCTCAGCAGCTGCAGCAGCTAGCGGATGATCCAGCATTGGATACCACCGCCCCATCCATGCCGAGAAGCAGCGTGGGTTCCGCCCCGTTTGACACAATGCTGGATAGATACCCCGTGGATGATATCGCGGAGAACACTAACTGCGAGCTACACTTCAAAATTAAGAACATATCCTTGAAGATGGCGGACGGTGTTGCTTATACAAATTTCCCCGATGCAACCTTCCATTGCAACCCGATTCCAGCAGGCTATGCTCGTGTCGTGGTTGATGAGGTGGTGGACCAATATTCGGGGCTAGAGCTTGACATTCCTGGAGGTGACGAGGAGTACATACTCGGAGATGCCAAACATCATATCATCCTATGGAGAAAGGATTGCATCATCTTTCGAAGGCCACCGACACCGCGTCACCCGACTCCTCGTCAAAGTCCGCCACCGAGTCAGCAGACTCCCGCTCCTCCAAGTCCACCAACGCGTGAGGCCACTCCTCCTCCTCAAAGTCCGGCAAAGTGTCAGGCCACTCCTCCTCCAAGTCCGACACAGCGTCAAACGTCCACTCCTCCTCCAAGTCCGGCACAACCTCAGGCCACTGCAAGTCTGGCACAGCTTCAGGCCACTCCTCCTCGTCCAACTCAGCCCCGTCAGCCGTCTCCGCCGCCTCAGCAATTGCAGAAGAGACACCCCGCAGCTATGGTGCGTAGCAGTACGAGTCGAGGTCATAGTACAGGAAGTATAGGCGGAGGCAAGCGATATAAATATGGTCCAAACCTCACTACTCCTGTGGAACTAAACCAATGCCATAGTGCGGGCAGAAGTCGACGCCCATTTTGGACCGAAACCGCCACCGCCGCCAAGGGAGAAAGTGCCTGTGGAAGTAGTTGACCACTTCATTCGTATGGCTCAACCACCAGCTCCTAAGCCTGTTGACACAGACTATGAGCGCCACATCAGGAAGTTACATCGACAACGTCTACAGAAGGAGGCGAGCTCGAGCTCGAGCAAACAACAAGCAGCTGTCAAAAAATGCGGGAAAACCGTTGCCCAGCTGGGAGAACAGGCGGCGCAATCGATCCCCCTGCTTGTTGTGCCGCCAACAACACGTGACAGTACGCGCGCCCAATATTATTGTGGCCAAACAGTTTACGTTCCCGAGGTGGGCGATGTGGTAATAACCCAGGAGCATATAATGCAGGCTGAAACTCTCAAAATCACTGTTGGACAACTCCTCGAGATCGAGGACATGCCTGTGCTTAAAGAGGAGGAAATAAAACGGAAATATGCCCGGGGCCAACCTTTGGTCAAGCCAGAAGAGGTCAAGAAGCTCCCAACGAGAATGTATGAATTACATGAATGGTACATGGACATTATCAAGAGATCCGATCGAGAGTCCCTCATGGTGCAAGTCAAGAAGGATCATTACTACCATGAGAAACCTGTGACCGTTGAGTATTCTGAACTGTTTCAGTTATACAATCAAGACGCACTCAACAAATCTATCGTCAGTTGCTATTGTCTGTAAGTGATTTCTTTCTGTAATTTAAGTCTCAAGCTAGTTGTAGTGATCCTTTTGATCAATCATTACCTGTAATTATCCTCACTATATTCTTTTCTGTGGTATTATGCAGGATGAAGATGTATGAAATGAAAAAAGGTGGACGCTATGGCATTGGGTTCATTGACCCAAACACCGTTAATGAATACACATGGAAAATAAACCTGCATTATGAAAAGCAGGTAGAGGACAGCATGCTAGAGTTCTTGAAGCGCCTCAAATACAATGAAGATATACTACTTCCTTACAACTTCCAGTGAGTCACACTTTCTTGTACTACAAATTCTCTGTTTTTGCCTACTAGCTAGCTACATGTTTTTGCTTACATATGCCCGCTTAATTAAGACATGCAAACGTGTGTGCATGCAGATTTCACTGGATCTTGTGTATCATTAAAGTTGACGCCGGAACAGTTCAAATACTGGACTCGCTACTCAAAGCAAATATTGACTATAACATCTTGTTTGGGATAGTCAACAGGTAATTTCAATCATTATTAACTATATATCTCGGCCTATTTAGTTCGTCATTTCATGATATGAACTATTTAATAACCCCTTTATTCATTTTCTTTGTCGGCGGGCAGGGCTTGGACAAGGTTCATCAGTGTCACGGAAGGCGAATGGAAACGACAGCTGAAATGGTTTCGACCCAAGGTAAGTAATTAAGTAGTACTAGCTAGCTAGCTAGCTGCCATCTATTTAATTATCATGCTTGATTAATTATTATCTGATCAAATTAAATTTCATTCTCGTAATAAAGGCCCTGAAGCAGGCGTAGGGGACTGATCTGTGTGCATTCTGCGTTTGCGAGAACATTCGCATGATGGCGTCCGAAAGGAGCAGATCTCAAAGACAGGAATGGGTACGCTTGTTAGAACACTATTCACAATTTTTACACCATTATCGATATCTAGTCACACAACTAATACATATGCATATTGATCTCCTTCTTAACAGTTCAAAGAGGTGCGGGACAAGCTCCTAGAAACGGAGCGCGTAGAAGCACTTCAAGAGGAAATAGCGGGACTTTTGCTCGACCAGGTCATAAATCCGAAGGGAGAATACTATTACCCGCTACCGCCCCCATCGACCAGGTCATGAACCACTTCCAATTGTCATCGTGCTTCGAAGGCACCAATTAGGCTAATGCCACTGGCTCCGAAGGCAACATGCATATGTAGGAGAAATTGTATATAGCTATACATGTGTGTATGTGTGAATTAATATGGTGGTTTGTGAGACATTGATGATATATATATGATTGGTTCTACTAGAAATTCTATATATATATATATATATATATATATATATATATATATATATGCATAACATGTACAATGTGTAGTACCGTAAAATACCAGCAAACGAAAAAGAATTAAAATGGAAAACACAAAATTAAATGAAAAAGAAATCATAAAACCAAAACCCCCCCAAACATTTTAGTACCGGTTGGTGTTACCAAACGGTACTAAAGGGCTCCCGGCCCCCGGAGCTGGCTCGTTCCACGTGGTTGCCCTTTAACACCGGTTCGTGCTGAACTGGTACTAAAGAGGGGGGCCTTTAGTGAGCACACTTTAGTGCCGGTTACGGAACCGGCACTAAAGGGCCTTACGAACCGGTGCTATTGCCCGGTTCTGCACTAGTGATTCCGTACTGTGGGTCTACCTGTACCCTGCCTCCTGACAGATTGACCCATTTGCACTGAAACAAAGGTGAAAGTGCGTTATATCGACTAGAGGGGGGTGAATAGGCGATTTTTATGAAAGTCTTCAAAACATGGAAGTTTCGAAGACAAACGATAGAAATAAACCTATTACCATGCAGCGGAAGTTATACTACACTAGATAAACCATAGTCATGTATTCAATGAAGTGAAAGGACAATGACTAATAGTAGCTAGGTAGTAAGGATCAGGAAGGAAGATATTAAGAAGCCAAACGGATCACACAGTCACTCAATGAAGACAAAAGATAGAGCAAACATACAATGACTTCACACAGAGTAACAGTAAGTAAAGAGAAGGGAAGGATGAAACCAGTGACTCGTTGAAGACAAAGATTTGTTGGACCAGTTCCAGTTACTGTGACAACTGTATGTCTGGTTAGGGCGGCTAGGCATTTAAACCAAAGGACACGCAGTCCCGGACACCCAGTCCTGAACACGCAGCTCAGGACACCCAGTCCTCACCGTATTCCCCTTGAGCTAAGGTCACACAGACCTCGCCCAATCACTCTGGTAAGTCTTCAAGGTAGACTCCCAAACCTTCACAGACTTCGTTCACCGGCAATCCACAATGTCTCTTGGATGCTCAGAACGCGACGCCTAACTGGCTGGAGGATGCACAGTCCTCAAGTGTAATAAGTCTTCAGATCACTCAGACAAGAAGACTTAAGTGATGCCTAATTCTCTTTGGCTCTAGGTGGTTAGGGCTTTATCCTTGCAAGGAATTCTCTCTCAAAGGCTTCGAGGTGGGTTGCTCTCAAATGACAAAAGCCGTACTCTGAATCTGAGCAGCCAACTGTTTATGGTTGTAGGGGGTGGGCTATTTATAGCCACTAGGCAACCCGACCTGATTTGTCCGAAATGACCCTGGGTCACTAAGGAACTGACATGTGTTCCAACGGTCAGATTTCAAACTCACACGGCAACTTTACTTGGGCTACAAGCAAAGCTGACTTGTCCAACTCTGGACAAGATTTGCTCTCATAGTCTTCACTCGAAGACATAGGTTTTTGTTTAAGCATCACTTCAGTCATTCTGACTGGTTCTCTTGGACCCCACTTAATAGTACGGTGGTTCCTATGACTCAATACAGAAGAAAAAGAACTACGAAAGATCTAAGTCTTCGAGCTCCATAGGCTTCATGCGGTGTCTTCTCTTGTCATAGTCTTCAATGTGAATATCTTCATATACCACCTTTGACATCAATGTCTTCATACATTTTTAGGGGTCATCTTTGGTAGGAAAACTGAATCAATGAGGGACTTCTACCTGTGTTATCCTGCAATTCTCACAAACACATTAGTCCCTCAACTAGGTTTGTCGTCAATACTCCAAAACCAACTAGAGGTGGCACTAGATGCACTTACAATCTCCCCCTTTTTGGTGATTGATGACAAACTAGTTGAAGTTTTCAACGGGGAATATAATCTGTGAAATTGTAAAGGATAAGGAATTGTCTTCATAAGTTGCAAGGGCTCCCCCTGAAGATGTGCATATAATTAATTTGCTTTTGGAATGCAAATGCACATGGCAGGTTGTACTTGTGGAGATCCACTTCAACTTATGATGACAATTCACTATGCATGTGAAAGTATGTGAAGATAATGACATGCATAATGGAAAATGGACGTCTGCAGATGATCTAAGTGCGGAATTTATCATCGCAACACAAGGTAGCAGATGACCATCAAGTTTAAGTGTTGCAACTCAAAGAACCAAATGTTTCAAAACGAGAGTTGTAAGCACGAAGCAAAATATAAAACACCCGCCCATATGGACCCGCTTGAAGACTATCAAACTCATATGCTTCTCCCCCTTTTGTCAGTAAGGACCAAAAAGGTTTGAAGACATAGAGCCTCTACTCGTTCCCATGAGGAGTAGGTGAAGCAGCAGGGTCGTTGATGGTGTTTGGCAGTGCAGACGAGCTTGGAGCAGTGTCGACGTGTGCTGAAGGAGGCGGCGAAGAAGTAGCATCGTCTTCATCCTCGATCACTCTGGCATTCACGGTTGCAGCAGAGGAAGAGAACTCAGAGTCTTCAAGTGATGGAGTCAAACTTGAAGCGCTCAGTGAAGCCATCCTCTTGCAGATCATCTTCAGAACACAGCAGCGTCAGCCCTTTCCATGTGCGTCGAGATGTTTCATGAGCAACAAAGGCGTTCTTGGTGGCAAGATTGCGAATGCGATTAACATTCACCAAGAGGCTTTGCATTTGACGCTTTAGCCAGTCATGATGCCTATCCTATTTCTGATGAAGGGCCACCAGAAGCTCTCGGTCATTGAGGACACGAGTGCACTTCTTGGGTCGTTGAGCAATGGTGCTATCAGTGGCTTCAGTAAGAGCAGGATGCGGTGCACGGGTAGTGCCAGCCAAAGGATACACACATGTTACTGCTTCAATGCCTTCAACATTCTGAGAGAAACTTTGATGCTCTGCATTCTGAAGACTTAGAGGTTCCTTGGAAGGCTCAGGATATATGGCTTCAATAGACATATCCACATCAAGCAAGAAGATCCGATGATTGCGGGCAGACGGCTGATATGAGATAGCAGAGTGAAGTTTGATCAGCCGCATCACCCAAGGGGCGTAGAACTTCAATCCTAACAGATCAGAGCCAGATGCAGCAAGTTGGCGAATGAAGAGATCCTGTGTATTGAAGCATTTGCCATGAAGAATATAGAAGACCAAAGTCTTCATTGCACCTTCCAGCTTGGCATGGGGAGAATGTCCTTTGATTGTCCAGAGAGTTCGTCTTATGATGTGATAAATGGTTCTTGGCAGATACTCAAGGTCTTCAACGAAGAACTCCGTGGGATAAGCAGCATCTTGGGGCAATGGCTTCATCATACTGAGCATCTGACTCATATTAGGTTCAGTCTTCTGAAAGATGCTCTCAACGGCTTCACTATGAAGCTGACAGCCATGCTCGTAGAGATCTCTGTTATACCCGCGGATGTGAAGTGTGGCATAGAACTGGAGCAGCAACTCTTCATTCCAATGCTCTTGGTCAGTGAACAATGGCAGCAGCCCAACTTCCTTGAAGCAATCCAAAGCTTCTTCCAGACAGGGCAGACCAGCTATAGCTTCAATGTCAAGGTGCTTGTGTGGGAAGATGCAACCTTGGTTGTAAAGGATGCATGAGTAATAGCTTCATTGCTGATAGCTCCAGAACCGATCAGATGATATTCTTTCCCTGGAGTAGGGGTTCCTGGAGCTATTGAAGAATGTGTTGTCTGCTTTGAAGCCATTGATGTTGAAGGAGCCAAGTGCTGATGCAGGACCTGGGAACCTGGGCAATCTTGGGATTGGCTTCTGGACCTGAGGCCTGTGCTCAACATGATAGTCGAATTGGGGACCGGCAGCAGACGAAGGAGCAGAAGCAGCAGGATCAGTGGCTTCGTTGACTTCTGGTGCTATTGGGGGTGAGGGCTCCACATTAGATTCAGCCATGACGGCGTCAGTGGCTTCAGTGGTGTTGGTGGTGGCACCCTCAAGATTTTCAACCTCCACTTGACGAGATGGAGGGTCGGGCACAATCACATTCTCCTCGAGAACCGCTTCTTGGTGGGACAGGGGAGTAGCAGCTTGTGGTACTTCTTCTTCATCGGCTGATGCAGCCGGAATGTCTTCAGCAGTTTTAGCTTCAGACGCAGAGACTTGAGGCCTTGGACCTTTGCGAAGCCTGCGCAACGCGGGCGACGCCTGTGGAGTTGGTGTTGGCTGGGCCTTAGAGTCTTCTTCCTCTTGTGGGCGATCAGCCCATGAAGCATCCTGTGCAATTGGCGTCAGTGGATGACCAATGCTTATGCGTTCGTTGTGCGTTAGCACAGGCGATGATACCTGTTGGTGCTCTAGCTGAGGAAGGACTGCATTATCTTCAACATGGTCATGGTGACCAATGTCTTCAGCTTCATGAGCCTCTATGAAAGCCGGCTCATGGACAGTCAGTTGACGTTCTTGTGGATGGGCGTCGGGGTGAACCATGGAAATGGGTTCAACAATCAAGGGCTCTATGGGAGCAGCCCGTTCCTTCTTGGTCTTTCGTTTCTTCTTGGAGGGGGCAGTAGGAGAGGCTTCAGGATGTTTCCTCTTCCTGGCTTCAGCCTCAGCAGTCCTTGTCTTCTTGAGCTCTGAAGCGGTTAACCAGCTTTTTGGCTTCGAGCCAGTCAGTCTAGTTGGTAAGACAATCGGAACTGCTTCCTGCCTTGGTGCGTTGGGTTCAGCCGTAGCAGGCTTCTTCTTCTTCTTTGCGGCCATCCTGGGGTCAATGCCAGGACGCCCAAGGGCCTTGCGCTTCTCAGCCTCATTGTAGGCTTGCACACATCTGTCAGCCAGAGCCTTGATGCGCTCACGTGAACCCTGAGCTTCTGCACGTTTCTTCAGAAAGGATTCCTTGAGCTCGTGCATCATGATCTTGAAGTTCTTCACTTCTTGCACACTGAGCTTGGCCATATGCTTCTTGAACTGAGCCTTTTCATGGTCAATTTTCTGCTTTAGTTCAACAACGCGCTGGGCGATGGCTAGCTCTGAAGCAATGGCGCCTTGGAAGGCGACACTGAGGCGAATGGGTAGCTGCAGATCATCAAAGCTGATGTTTGGCGTGTCAAACCACTCGTCAATGAAGTTGTGGATGATGGTTACATCAAAGAGAGGCAGATCATTGAAGATTTCGGCTTCTTCTTTGCTCTTGATGAGTTGCTCAAGAGCGTTATCTGCAAGATCTTCATCACTTGACAGATCAATGTCATCATTGCGCAGAATGGCAGCAGCTGTTAGCTCTTGGCCGGTGTATGGCAGAGGCACCTTGGCCTTCTGGGGCTTGGAGATGCGTGATAAATCTTCGGACTGCACACTGTCTTCAGGAGGTGCAGTTGCCAGTGGATTCGCCCTTGAGATTTTTGGTGAAGGGGCCGGCTTTGAAGCTTTGGGCTTCTTCAACTTCTTTGGCGTTGGTGCTGCAGGCGCTTCATTTGATTCAGCGTCAGCTGCAGGCTCATTCACGGCTGTCCCTTGAAACAAGATATGGGTGATGAGTCCTGCAAGGTTGCAGAAAGGACCGACGACATTGGGTTCTGCATCGCGTGTGCCGTCAGCCCTTGGAGCAGAAGGACCAGGGTTAAAGTCTAATCCAAAAGACTTCTTGTTCTACTTCGCTGAGTTCTGGGAAAACTGGAAGTTGCGCTTGAACAGAATGTCGTCACGACACCATAGTAGTGACGAGGGGTGTGCATCAGCAGGCTGTGGCCCACGGACCATGCAGGGATATAAACCTTGTTCAATAGCTTCTTCTCTAGTCCTGGGTTGAAGATTCTTGTATAGAATGTCTCCCCACGGTCTCTTGATGGCACATTTCTCAGCATATTCCTGGGTCACAAACCGGTATTTGAACCATTGTTCTGCCCAATATCTTCGAATCCACTGGATTTGGGTCTTGCGCTGATTATAATCCTCTTCAGGATCTGTCTTGTAAAGTTCTGAGAGGTCATCAGGCAAATCTCTTGATGTCCCCCCACGACGCTGTCTGCCACCCTTCCTTGCTGATCTTTCTGAAGCCATGAACCTTAATCTGAAAGGCTTCAATACGTTCAGAGGCTTCAAAGGCTTTCGCTTGCTGGACAGACAGGAACTGGCTTCAGGAGAATTTAAGTGAAACTGTAAGAATTCTGCAAATGAATGCAGACTATGAGAACCAAGGGATTCTCCCACGGACATGTACCTGTGACAGCATTAAGGTGCGAGGGAAGGGGAAGAGGTCATATGCATTCTCAGAAAATTTTGAAGATAAATCAGTTTAGAAGACATTGACCTCATTGTGCGAAAACATTCACTCATAGATAAGGAGTTGGTTCCAAATTTGTACGAATCCAGAGATCAGTACAAGTGAGGAATCTAACTACTTGGTGAAGCACAAGTGAATATACTAGGCATGTTATGAGATGAAGTATGAAAGAGATCCAACTTGTGTGAATAGAAACTGCTTGTGGTAGAAAGTGACAAAGCCATAGGATCAAAGGGGCCGTAAAAAGAAGTTTTATTTACCACACTGGGAACTGCTAGATGGAGTGGAAGAGGATGCCGAGCAGTTCGATCTTCCGTGCCCTAACTTGGCGACGGAGGACACCTACGGCGACGGCGGAGAGGACGATGTCTGCGGTCGGCGTGAAGACGGTGTCAGAGATGTTGCGGCAGTGAAGCGCTTCGTTGCTGGCGTCGTCGAGGGCTAGCGGTGGCGCTAGGGTTCGTGCGAGAGTGGAAGAAGAGATAATGACCGCTGTGAAGGTGTATTTATAGGTACAGGGGCGGCACTGCGTTATTACATAGGTGCCCCTGGCAATTCACATCTGAGTAACACGTGGCCATCATGTAGTATATTGGGGTTTGTTCCACGTCCCACGCACGCCTGGATTGTCGGGTGGTCGTTCCTACTTCTCCGGGTTTCATGTGGAGGAATGAGCATTGAAAACGGACTTAATGTTTGTCTCTGTATCTTCTGCTGACAAGGACGCAGAGAAGACATTTGACAGTTTCAATAGAATGCATATGATTTAGAGAGATAGAGTTTGAGATAGAGAGCACAGAGAGGTTAGGGTCCGATCACATTCACTTAGATCAAAAGATTCAACAAGAAGACATAGCTATAAGTGAATGCTGTAGAGGACAGAAAACTACTATATATATATAATCAACATAGTGAAGATAATCATGAAAACATGTTGAGATTGAAACCAAATCAAATGTGAAGACATAGCAAGGTAACGCCATGAGTGAAACACTTCAAATAGAACATTTGGTGGTGGCGTTACCCACCGTATAGGAAGTATTAGACCCAGACACGGCGCACAATTATCGTGGCGCTCCGAAGTCAAATTCCACATTAATGTATTCACACTTAGAATGTATGTCTTCATTGATTGAAGATATACTTTACTTCGTGTGTTGCACATCTAAGTCATCAATATGCATAAGGGTTAGGATGTGTGCCTGATCACAGGACATTTGAGGATTCCAGGATATTTAGCTCACACCGTAACTTGCAAAATCTCTTCTCATCCAAGGGCTTGGTGAAGATATCTGCCAATTGCTCTTCAGTGTTGACGTGTATGATATCAATATCTTCCTTCACAACATGATCTCTGAGAAAGTGATGACGAATTTCAATGTGCTTTGTCTTCGAGTGCTGAACAGGGTTGTTGGCAATCTTGATGGCGCTTTCGTTGTCACAGTAGAGTGGCACTTGCTTCAGATGAATGCCATAGTCCTCGAGGGTTTGCTTCATCCACAGAAGCTGAGCGCAGCAAGATCCAGCAGCAATGTATTCAGATTCAGCAGTGGAGAGAGATACATAGTTCTGCTTCTTTGAAGACCAACATACAAGTGATCGTCCCAGAAAATGACATGTGCCTGATGTAGACTTGCGATCCACCTTGTCACCAGCATAATCAGCACCCGAAAAATCCAACCAGATCAAACTCTGAGCCCTTTGGATACCATAATCCTAGAGTTGGGGTGTGAGCCAAATATCGAAGAATTCGCTTCACAGCTAAGTGATGCGACTCCTTTGGTGCCGCTTGAAATCGAGCACACATGCAAACACTAAGCATAATATCTGGCCTAGATGCACATAGATAAAGCAAAGAACCAATCATGGAGCGATATACCTTTTGATCGAACTCTTTACCATTGTCGTCAGGACCCAGATGATGCTTGGCTGGCATTGGCGTCGTGAACCCTTTGCAGTCTTGCATACCGAACTTCTTAAGGCAATCTTTGAGATACTTCTCTTGAGATATGAAGATGCCGTTGCGTTGCTGTCGTATTTGAAGACCGAGGAAAAACTTCAGCTCTCCCATCATGGACATCTGATATTGCTCTTGCATCATATATCCAAACTCTTCACTGTACTTCAGGCCCGAGGGGCTTGTTTGAGGCCATACAGTGCCTTGTTGAGCTTGTATACCATATCAGGATGTTTTGGATCTTCAAAGCCATGTGGTTGTGCAACATACACTTCTTCTTCAATCTTTCCATTGAGAAAGGCGCTCTTCACATCCATTTGATAAAGAAGTATGTTGTGATGATTTGCATAGGCCAGCAGTATGCGTATGGCTTCAAGTCTAGCCACAGGAGCAAATGTTTCATCGAAGTCAATGCCTTCCACTTGAGTATATCCTTGAGCAACTAGACGAGCTTTGTTTCTGACAACTTGACCATGCTCATCTTGCTTGTTGCGGTATATCCATTTTGTGCCTATTATGTTGTGCTTCCGAGGATCAGGACGCTTAACCAGTTCCCATACATTATTCAGCTCAAACTGTTGAAGCTCTTCTTGCATAGCTTGAATCCATTCAGGTTCCATGAAGGCTTCTTCCACTTTATTGGATTCTGTTATTGAGACGAATGCGAAGTGCCCACAGAAATTTGCCAACTAGGTTGCCCTTGATCGAGTGAGCGGACCAGGTGCATTGATGTTGTCAATTATTCTCTCAATCTGCACTTCATTGGCAACATGAGGATGTACAGGGCAAAGACTTTGCTCTTGCTGATCATTGTCGTTGTTGGAGGGATTGTCTTCAGGTTGATCATTGTCTTCAGGTTGATCTGGTGCGAAGATGATGAGTTCCTCTTCAGAATGAGCTTCAGAAGGTACGATTTCTCCAGTTCCCATTAGCTTGATTGATTCACTGGATGGAACTTCATCTAGCACATTTGGCAGGTGCTCTCTTTGTGAACCGTTAGTCTCATCGAACCGCACATCCACTGTTTCAACCACTTTATAATGAAAGAGGTTGAAGACTCTGTAGGAGTGCGAATCCTTTCCATATCCAAGCATAAAACCCTCATGTGCTTTTGGGGCAAACTTTGAAGTGTGATGTGGGTCCTTGATCCAGCACCTTGCGCCAAATACTCTGAAGTAACTGACATTTGGCTTCTTGCCAGTGAGGAGCTCATACGATATCTTGTTCAGAAGCTTGTGAAGATAAACACGATTTATTGTATGGCATGCAGTATCAATGGCTTCAGGCCAGAATTTTCTTGGAGTCTTGTATTCATCTAGCATTGTTCTGGCCATCTTAATGAGTGTTCTGTTCTTGCGTTCGACGATGCCATTCTTCTGTGGCATGTACGGGGCTGAGAATTCATGTGTGATGCCCAAGGTATCAAGATATGTATCAAGGCCAGTGTTCTTGAATTCAGTGCCATTGTCACTTCTGATGTGCTTTATCTTGGCGCCATAGTTGTTCATTGCTCGATTGGCGAAGCGTCTGAAGACATCCTGCACTTCAGTCTTGTAAAGGATTATATGCACCCAAGTGTATTTAGAATAATCATCAACAATGACAAAGCCATAGAGACAAGCAGTAGTAGTAAGAGTTGAGTAATGAGTGGGACCGAAAAGATCCATGTGAAGCAGTTCGAAGGGTCGAGCAGTAGTCATGATTGTCTTCGAGGGATGTTTGGCCCTCGTCATCTTTCCTGCTTCATAGGCACCGCATAAGTGATCTTTCTTGAACTTGACGCCCTCGATGCCTATGACATGCTTCTTCTTTGCAAGGGTGTGGAGGTTCCTCATGCCAGCATGCCCAAGCCTCCGATGCCAGAGCCAGCATTCTGAAGCTTTTGCTAGAAGACATACGGCAAGTTGTGGTCCTGCTGAGAAATCTACCACGTACAGATCATCTTTCCGATACCCTTCAAACACTAGAGACTTGTCAAATTCCATTAGAACAAGGCAACGATATTTTCCAAATATTACGATCATGTTCAAATCGCATAGCATTGAAACAGACATTAAGTTGAAGCCAAGGGATTCAACAAGCATGACTTTATCCATGTGTTGATCCTTTGAGATTGCAACTCTACCTAGACCCAATACATTACTTTTACCAGTGTCAGAAAATGTGACGTGGCTCTTGTCGGATGGACGTAAGGTTGAGTCCATCAGAAGGCTTCTTTTGCCAGTCATGTGATTTGTACACCCACTATCAATAATCCATTTTGTAGATGCTGGTGTCGTACCCTACAGTGCAGTTAGGGGGATAGGCTTCACGAAGAGAGTTGTGAAGCAAAAACATTTGACGAACCAGTGGTTTATGAAACTTAGATCCAGATTAGGACTGATAGGGAGAGTAGCAAGCGATTCAGGAACGAAGTACATAGTAAGACCATTCAGGCATTTGATATTGTGCCCTACAAGATGTTTAAGGTCCCCAGTGATAGCGTCAGAAGATTTTGGTTTTCTGCTGGAGACCTTTCCCTGCAAAAGAGAGTTAAGCCTTCTTAACCACCCACATCTTCAAGGGTGGCTTAGAAGCGATAAGTCTAAGTGCAGCGTCTAAAAACTTTGGCTTTGGGGCTCTAGCAAAAAGTCTTGCAGGTGGACAATAATACTCATAAGAATAAGCAGAATAGTTTTTGGTCTTATGAACATGGCAGTTCGATGAACCGCGCTCATATTCATAGGCCTGAGTATGGTTTCCCTGCAAAACATTTACATTAGTGCGACTCAGGTGAGTCCTCTGTCTGTATGAAGCCTTTGGGCCATATGAAGCCTGTGGTCTGGGGTTTGTCTTCTTCATCTATGGTGTCATGATGACATTCACAGGAAGATTTTCCAAACACCTTTTGGGCACCCAGATCTTCTTCATAGGCGGTCCATTCCTGTAGTTAGTACCAATGTACCTGGCAAACACTTCACCATTCTGATTCTTAAATAGTTTATAGTTTGCATCAAAGGATTCATCAATGACAACGGGGTTAGCACAAGTGAAGCCAGATAGACTGGATGGATCTGCTGAAGGTTCCTTTGCAACAACCCATGTGGTTTTGGGATACTGCTCGGGTTTCCAGTAAGAGCCATCAGCATTCATTTTCCTTATGAACCCAACACCCTCTTTCCTCGGGTTTCGGTTCAGAATCTGCCTTTTGAGGACATCACATAGTGTCTGATGCCCTTTAAGACTTTTGTACATCCCTGTTTCAAGCAATGTCTTCAACCTAGCATTCTCATCAGCAATCGCAGTAGTATCCTCAGTAGAGGGGTTAGTTACCACATCAACAGTTGAAGATATTGCAACAGTAGCAGTAGTAGAACATTCAGCAACAGAAGCAGCATTATCACGCTCAATGCATTTAAGACATGGTGGTTCAAATCCTTCCTGAGCGGAACTGATCTGTTCGGCGCGAAGTGACTCGTTTTCCTTTTGAAGATCTTCATGAGCCACTCTCAATTTCTCAAGATCTTGCTTCCTTTGAAGATAATCATAGGAAAGCTTTTCATGCGTTGTTGAGAGCGTTTCATGACGACTTTCAAGTTCCTCATACTTAACGTGAAGATTTTTTATGTCTTCAATTAAGGATTCAGATCGAGTCATTTCAGCGCCCAACAGATCATCGCTTTTGTCTAACAGTTTTTGAATATGTTCCATGGCTTTCTGTTGTTCAGTTGCAATTTTAGCAAGTGTTTTGTAGCTGGGTCTTGAATCACAATCAGAGTCATCGTCACTAAATGTTTGATAGTGAGTAGTGCGTGTGTTTACCTTGGCACCGCGTTCCATGAAGCAGTAGGTAGGAGCAGAGTCGTCCTTGTCATTTGCATCGGCGTCGGTGGTGAAGTCATTGTCTTCAGTTTTGAAGATGGACTTGGCAACGTATGATGTAGCCAGACTTGCAACACCAGAATCAGACTCCTCCTCAGACTCCACCTCCGCCTCCTCAGACGCGGACTCCTCCTCTGAATCCATTTCCTTGCCAACAAACGCACGTGCCTTGCCAGATGAGCTCTTCTTGTGTGATGAAGACTTTGAGGAAGACTTGGAAGAAGACTTTGAGTATTTCTTCTTCTTCTTGTCGTCAGAGTCATATTCCTTGCTCTTCTTCTTCTTTCTGTTCTCATTGTCCCACTGCGGACACTCAGAGATGAAGTGGCCAGTTTTCTTGCACTTGTGACATGTTTTCTTCTTGTAGTCATGAGCAGAAGCTTCATCATTCCTTGAGCTTGATCGTGAAGACTTTCTGAAGCCTTTCTTCTTGGTGAATCTTTGGAACTTCTTTACAAGCATAGCAAGTTCCTTTCCAATGTCTTCAGGATCGTCAGAACTGCTGTCAGATTCTTCTTCAGATGAGGAGACAGCTTTTGCCTTTAGGGCACGAGTTCGCCCATAGTTTGGACCGTAGATATCTCTTTTCTCAGAAAGCTGAAACTCATGTGTGTTGAGCCTCTCAAGTATGTCGGACGGATCGAGTGTCTTGAAATCAGGTCGTTCTTGAATCATCAGGGCTAGGGTGTCAAACGAACTGTCAAGTGATCTCAGTAGTGTCTTGACGACTTCATGCTTGGTGATCTCAGTGGCGCCGAGGGCTTGAAGCTCATTTGTGATGTCAGTGAGTCGGTCAAATGTGAGCTGGACATTCTCATTGTCATTTCACTTGAAGCGGTTGAAGAGGTTGCGAAGAACGCTGATTCTCTGATCTCTCTGGGTTGAGACGTCTTCGTTGACCTTGGAGAGCCAGTCCCAGACCAGCTTAGATGTTTCCAAAGCACTCACACGGCCATAATGTCCTTTGGTCAGATGACCACAGATAATGTTCTTGGCAGTAGAGTCCAGTTGAACAAACTTCTTGACATCAGCAGCAGTGACACCTTCTCCAGCCTTGGGAACACCGTTCTTGAAGACATACCATAGGTCGATGTCAATGGCTTCAAGATGCATGCGCATCTTATTCTTCCAGTAGGGATATTCAGTTCCATCGAAGACGGGGCACGCAATGGAGACTTTAATTATCCCTACAGTTAACATAGCTAAAACTCCAGGTGGTTAAACCGAATCACACAGAACAAGGGAGCACCTTGGTCTGATACCAATTGAAAGTGTGTTATATCGACTAGAGGGGGGTGAATAGGCGATTTTTATGAAAGTCTTCAAAACATGGAAGTTTCAAAGACAAACGATAGAAATAAACCTATTACCATGCAGCGGAAGTTAGACTACACTAGATAAACCATAGTCATGTATTCAATGAAGTGAAAGGACAATGACTAATAGTAGCTAGGTAGTAAGGATCAGGCAGGAAGATATTAAGAAGCCAAACGGATCACACAGGCACTCAATGAAGACAAAAGATAGAGCAAACATACAATGACTTCACACAGAGTAACAGTAAGTAGAGAGAAGGGAAGAATGAAACCAGTGACTCGTTGAAGACAAAGATTTGTTGGACCAGTTCCAGTTGCTATGACAACTGTACGTCTGGTTAGGGCGGCTAGGTATTTAAACCAAAGGACACACAGTCCCGGACACCCAGTCCTGAACACGCAGCTCAGGACACCCAGTCCTCACCGTATTCCCCTTGAGCTAAGGTCACATAGACCTCACCCATTCACTCAGGTAAGTCTTCAAGTTAGACTCCCAAACCTTCACAGACTTTGTTCAACGGCAATCCACAATGTCTCTTGGATGCTCAGAACGCGACGCCTAACCGGCTGGAGGATGCACAGTCCTCAAGTGTAATAAGTCTTCAGATCACTCAGACAAGAAGACTTAAGTGATGCCTAATTCTCTTTGGCTCTGGGTGGTTAGGGCTTTATCCTCGCAAGGAATTCTCTCTCAAAGGCTTCGAGGTGGGTTGCTCTCAAACGACAAAAGCCGTACTTTGAATCTGAGCAGCCAACCGTTTATGGTTGTAGGGGGTGGGCTATTTATAGCCACTAGGCAACCCGACCTGATTTGTCCGAAATGACCCTGGGTCACTAAGGAACTGACACGTGTTCCAACGGTTAGATTTCAAACTCACACGACAACTTTACTTGGGCTACAAGCAAAGCTGACTTGTCCGACTCTAGACAGGCTTTGCTCTCATAGTCTTCACTCGAAGACATAGGTTTTTGTTTAAGCATCACTTCAGTCATTCTGACTGGTTCTCTTGGACCCCACTTAACAGTACGGTGGTTCCTATGACTCAACACAGAAGAAAAAGAACTATGAAAGATCTAAGTCTTCGAGCTCCATAGGCTTCATGCGGTGTCTTCTCTTGTCATAGTCTTCAATGTGAATATCTTCATATACCACCTTTGACATCAATGTCTTCATACATTTTTAGGGGTCATCTCTGGTAGGAAAACCGAATCAATGAGGGACTTCTACCTGTGTTATCCTGCAATTCTCACAAACACATTAGTCCCTCAACTAGGTTTGTCGTCAATACTCCAAAACCAACTAGGGGTGGCACTAGATGCACTTACAAAAGGGACCTTAAAATCATGTCCATAGTCAAGTTCCCATATTTCCACTATGTAACCATAATATGTGTCCTTTCCCCTCTCGGTTGCTGCATCAAAGCGGACACCGCTGTTTTAGCTGGTGCTCTTTTAATCTTGGGCGATCGTGTAAAATGTATTCCCATTTATCTCGTATCCTTTGTAAGTCAATACAGTCGAAGATGGTCCCCTGGACAACGAGTACAGCTCATCACAAAAAAAATTGTCACCTCTGAGACGTGTTTCCAACCAAATGCCGAAAGTCCTGACATGTTCATATGTAATCCAGTCGTCACACTGCTCCGGGTTCTTGGAGCGCAGACTGTTCTTGTGTTCATCGACATACGGGATCATCAAGGTAGAGTTCTGTAAAACTGTGTAGTGTGCTTGAGACCAAGAATGCCCGTCCCTGCATATTATTGAGTCTGCTCCTAGCGTGCCTTTTCCAATCAGTCTCCCATCATACCGCGATTTAGGGAGACCTATCTTCTTAAGGCCAGAAATGAAGTCAACACAAAACCCAATGACATCCTTTCTTTGATGGCCCATGGAGATGTTTCCTTCTGCCCTAGCACGGTTACGAACATATTTCTTTAGGACTCCCATGAACCTCTCAAAGGGGGACATATTGTGTAGAATACGGGCCCCAGAATGACAATCTCGTCGACTAGATGAACTAGGACGTGCGTCATGATATTGAAGAACGATGGTGGGAACACCAGCTCGAAACTGACAAGACATGGCGCCACATCACTCCTTAGCCTTGGTGTGATTTCTGGATCGATCATCTTCTGAGAGATTGCATTGAGGAATGCACATAGCTTCACAATGGCTGATCGGACGTTTTCCGGTAGAAGCCCCCTCAATGCAACCGGAAGCAGTTGCATCATAATCACGTGGCAGTCATGAGACTTTAGGTTCTGAAAATTTTTCTATGGAATATTTATTATTCCCTTTATATTCGACAAGAAGCCAGTCGGGACCTTCATACTGAGCAGACATTCAAAAAAGATTTCCTTCTCTTATTTGGTAAGAGCGTAGCTGGCAGGACCTTCATACTGCTTTGGAGGCATGCCGTCTTTTTTGTGCAAACGTTGCAGGTCCTCCCGTGCCTCAGGTATATCTTTTCTCTTCCCATACACGCCCAACAAGCCTAACAAGTTCATGCAAATGTTCTTCGTCATGTGCATCACGTCGATTGAAGAGCGTACCTTTAGCTCTTTCCAGTAAGGTAGCTCCCAAAATATAGATTTCTTCTTCCACATGGGTGCGCGTCCCTCAGCGTCATTCGGAACAGCTACTCCGCCGGGACCCTTTCCAAATATTACGTTTAAATCAGAGACCATAGCAAGTATGTGATCACCGGTACGCATGGGGGGGCTTCTTTCGGTGATCTGCCTCGCCTTTGAAATGCTTGCCTTTCTTTCGAAATTGATGGTTGCCTTAGGTACACATCAATTTCGTTGCCGGGTTGCTTAGGGCCTTGGATGAGAACTGGCATCATAATGAACTTCCGCTTCATGCACATCCAAGGAGGAAGATTATACATACATAGAGTCATGGGCCAGGTGCTGTGATTGCTGCTCTGCATGTTCCCCGAAAGGATTAATGCCATCCGCGCTTAAAGAAAACCATACCTACCTTGGGTCACCTGCAAACTCAGCCCAGTACTTTCTCTCGATTTTTCTCCACTGCGACCCGTCAGCGGGTGCTCTCAACTTCTCGTCTTTCTTACGCTCCTCTCTGTGCCATCACATTAACTTGGCATGCTCTTTGTTTCTGAACAGTCGTTTCAACCATGGTATTATAGGAGCATACCACATCACATTCGCAGGAACCCTCTTCATGCAGGGCTCGCCCCCAACATCACCAGGGTCATCTCGTCTGGTCTTATATCGCAATGCACCGCACACCGGGCATGCGTTCCAATCCTTATACGCACCGCGGGAGAGCATGCAGTCATTAGGGCATGCATATATCTTCTCAAACTCCAATCCTAGAGGGCATACGACCTTCTTTGTTGTGTACGTACTGTCGGGCAATTCGTTATCTTTTGAAAGCTTATTCTTCAATATTTTCAGTAGCTTCTCAAATCCTCTGTCAGGCACAGCATTCTCTGCCTTCCACTGCAGCAATTACAGTACGGTACCGAGCTTTGTGTTGCCATCTTCGCAATTGGGGTACAACCCTGTTTTGTGATCCTCTAACATGCGATCGAACTTCAGCTTCTCCTTTTCACTTTCGCACTTTTCCCTTGCATCAACAATGACTCAGCGGAGATCATCATCGGGCACATCGTCTGGTTCCTCTTGATCTTCAGCTTCCTCTTGATGTTCAGCAGCTTCCCCCGTTGCAGCATCACCGTATTCAGGGGGCACATAGTTGTCATCGTCCTTTTCTTCTTCGCTGTCTTCCATCATAATCCCTATTTCTCCGTGTCTGGTCCAAACATTATAGTGTGGCATGAAACCCTTATAAAGCAGGTGGGTGTGAAGGGTTTTCGAGTCAGAGTAAGACCTCGTATTCCCACAGCTAGGGCATGGACAGCACATAAAACCATTCTGCTTGTTTGCCTCAGCCACTTCGAGAAATTTATGCACGCCCTTAATGTACTCGGAGGTGTGTCTGTCACCATACATCCATTGCCGGTTCATCTGCGTGCATTATATATAATTATGTGTGTCAAAAGTAAGAAAATTAGACAAGTATCTATGTAAAGTAAGAATTTTTTTTCAGAAAGAAGATAAGAACAAGAGGCTCACCACGGTGGTCCCGGAGACGAGATTGGCACGGGCGATCGACGGCGGTGAAGACGGGGACGGGGCGTGACGGACCGCTAATATAAACCTAGATAAATCTCGAGAAAAATGGAGCTCAGAGGTCGAGCTTCGAGAGGAGAAAGCTTAAGTAGTGTGGCTCGGGCATTTCATCGAACACCTCATGTGCATAGGAGGTGAGCTAGAGCACCCAATGCCCTCCCCCTCGCCGGCCAGCAAAAAACAGAGCACTGTGGAGTGCTCTGCTCGCTGGCGATGGGGTATATATAGGCAACTCATTTGTCCCGGTTCGTGGGTGGAACCGAAACGAAAGGCCATCCTTCTGTCGCGGTTCGTGCCAAGAACCGGGACAAATGGGCCCAGACGAACTGGGACCAATGCCCACGAGGCCCCGGCCGGCCCCCTGGGCTCATGAACCGGGACAAATGCCTCCATTGGTCCCGGTTCATGGCAGAACCGGGACTAATGGGCTGGCCAGGCCTGAACGAAAGCCCCTTTTTCTATTAGTGCAGCAGCTTACCATGGTTCTGTAGCATCATATGGACGGACCTAAGGGCGAACCCTAGGTGGTGGGATGCAGGAGAGAACAACAGTGACAACTAAATCAAGTCGCATGGGTCAGCCAAGATGGAGCGGTGACCTCAATCTAGATTAAAGGAACATGGTCGCCGACAGCCTCGTAGGTTCCTGCACCGGTGAAGGTAATATACGCCGAGTAGCACTGGTTGCACATCACTGGCAGAGTGGCAGTAACGTCACAATTGCGCAAGTTGGATTGATTCCTTCCTGACACGCTATGTAGTTCCACGATGAGATGCACACGTAGAAAGCTTGATCGATTAATCCGAGAAGGTCCTGAACATGCACGTACACATCCTTCTGATCTAGCACATGCACTTGAACTCTTTAAAAATTCCATTAGATTGTAGGCGAGAAAAGAGCAAGAACGCTGGCTCTATTGCCCTGAACATCCGGGATACAGCCTCCTGATCGAACGTGCACTTCAAATCGACCAAAAACCAAAACAAAAATCTCATTAGATTGTGGGAGAGAAAAGAGGCGTAGGAGGAAAGCTGGCTCAGTTGACCTGTAGATGCACTTATACAGTATCCTTATTCCTAATAGATCGTCCACTTCAACTCTAACAAAGAAAAGTCCCTTAGATCATGAGAGAACAAAAAAGTTGAAGGAGGAAAGCCAGCCATGGCGGCAGCTCCTAGAGCCTAGAGATAGAAATTGAGGAGGACCTGGAGACAGATTGAACAGATAGGTCGGGTGGATAAAAAAATGTGTTTTTACATGAAGTGGAGAGGAGATTGATAATTCGGCCGTGGCCCTTCGGACTCCATAGGAACATTCAGGTGAAACCAATCAATCTGATTCCATTTTCATGTAAATAGAGTCCAACCGTGAAACGACTATGTGAGTTCGCTGCAAAAAAATTTGCGTCGGTTAATCTACACCGTAATAATTCGGTCCCACCAGATTAACGGCTCCTATTTTCTAATTAACGTGGTAATTTTCAGGGAGGCTATAATTAGTATAAGTATAGATATAGATATAGATATAGATATAGATATAGATAGATAGATATAGATAGAAGATATAGATATAGATATAGATAGATAGATAGATATAGAAGTATAGATATAGAAGTGTAGATAGATATAGATATAGATGGAGACTTGCCAGACCTAGATAAGTATGACGAGACTAGCTTGGGAGGTTCAACCAAGGTCATCATTAAGAAACTCAGCTGATTTGGTTAGTTCACCTAACCAAACGAATCTGCAGCTAGCTAGTGGTAGTTAGCTATATTAACTCAATCAACGTTGTCACTGCATGCAGAGCCATTTCAGGAACTGAGCAAAATGACAGGAACACAAAGATCGATATATATACATCAAAATTGCATATAGATATCCTTTCGAAAGGATAGGAAGATGGATCTAATTTATAGATTTTTGTAGCGTTAACACCAACGAACACTATGCTCCCTCCATAACAGTCACTAATCATAACCAATACAATTAAGCAGAAACTTGTACAAATAGCTAGTAGAGTATTACACTATTATATGAGCAAGTATGGAACCGGCAAGATGAAATTACAATGGCAAGTAGTTTAAAAATGGAAAAAAAGGGAAATAAACAGAGCCCTTCACTCAACTAATTAAACACATATCACAATGATGCCAATGTAGAAGAAAAGTGTATTACACAAATGAATCTAGACGTACTGGATCTTGAGCTAGTATGGTAAAAACACAAAGGGGAACAAACCAAACTGCTATGATTGATGACCCTTCAGGACGAAGGTGGTGGTTGCTCCAGCTTCACGACAGGCTTCTTTTCTTTCGGGTGCTCCTCGGCAAGCTGGTGATCGAGTTCTTGCTTCAGTGCTTGGGCGCTGGAGCCGTTAACTAGCACGACTTCCTTGAGTTCTTCTAGGTTTCCCAGGCCACTGAACTCATAAGGCGGTGACCCACCGTAGCAGTCAACCTTGAGCAGCTCAAGTTTTTTCATTGTCCATGATCCAAAAGTCACACTCACAGGTAAACTGTTGGAGCAGGAAATCTCGAGAATCTTGACCTTTTTGTAGGAGTCATCCTCGAATCCATTCACCATGACACAGAAGTTGAGGGGACGATCTTGATGCTGCTTAACACGAAGAATACATAGTTCTGGAAGCCCGCCAACAAACCTTATGACATCTTCTGGGAAAGACGCCATCTCCAGCTCCAGCTTTGTGAGCTTTCCAAACTTTACAGGCTGCTCCCCCTCCCATTTCGGCAACTTATCTTCAAGCCCATACAGTTTAAGGCTCCGAAGGTTTGTACAAGGCAGGGAGATCATGTCATCCAAGCATCTTTGACTGTTGTTGTCCTTACTGATGAAGCAACAATCTCGCGTGGTGTCCTTGTTGAGTGAAACTGACAAGGACTCCAGATGGGCATGATCTTCGATTGCAGAGAAAAAATTGCTGCTGTTCTTCCCGTTGATGCCAAACACCCCGAGCTTGCGCAACTGGGTGAGCTTCTTGAGCTCTTTCACAGTATTCTTTGCACCTGAAGCAGTGATGTTGACAACACCAAGGGTGTGCAACGCAGTCAGTTCCCCAATCTTTGTAGGCACCTCAACACTGATTGTAGGATGATGACATCTGCAGAACTCAGGCAACCAGCTGCAGCTGCTGGATGAAACGGCTCGTTCAATGCCCATGGTGCGGTTGCCGGCACGAATATACTGCAGTTTGTGTAACTTGGTGATCTTCTTTGGCAGGGTGGTTATTGAGGTGCCCCTCACATCGAGTGTCTGGAGCTGCCTCAGATGATGTAATGAACCTGGTAGATGGTTGATCTCAGTGTGCCCTCGCAATGAGAGGAACTTGAGCCGACGCAACCACTCAAATATCTTGTCAAGATCACCATCATTTAAAGCCTCTGCATTCTCTAGATCAAGCACACGAAGCATCTTCATACTTTCAGAGATGAAGAATGACTCCCACACTCCAAACACTGTTAGTGACCGTAGCCGAGAGAAGTCCATGCTTGCAAACACAATTTCATCTCTTTTCCACTTTTCCAATATGACAAGGTGACGCCCGTTGCGTTGGGTTGTTAGTGCACATTTTCCACTCAATTCGAACACAAGATTCTCTTCCATTCGCCGTGACACGACGTACTCTCGAATGAAACCATTCACCTGGCACATAACCATCCTAACTTCGTCCACACTGAATGCACAGCTGTCGACGGATGATATCTGCTGGATTATGCTCAATTCAAGGAGCTTAGAGAAGTGTTTCTCCCCATTCTCCTCCGCAGATTCATTGTCACTGTCCCTGGAGTAACCCTCTGCAATCCACCGCCTTACCAGTCGTCTTCGCCGGATGGTTTGATCTTGAGGAAAAATCGACAGGTAGAAGATACATGGCTTGAGTGCATCAGGACAAGTACGGAAGTAAGAGTGCATCCAGCCAAATAAATCTTGCAGATTATCATACTCCAGGTTGGTCTCCAGACGGTGCATAAATTTTTGATTCAAAGAATTAATAATTTCCATCCTTCTGTTTGTCTTCGTGGCCAGTAATCCAGCTATAGCAGATATTACTTTGGGAAGACCGCCACACTTTGAAATAAGGTCTTTTACATCCGCCTCCTGATCCTTCAAAGGGTATGTTGAACTCTTCTTAAGTACCTGCATATATTGTTAAAAGGATTTGATTAGCTAGAGTAAATGAGCTAGCATTAGGAGTAAACATCAATTACATCTGATAAGGAGTACATAAAATGTGAGCGCTCTACAAAAACACACGCTTCTATTCCAAATTAATGATTGTTGAGTACACATAGTTTTGAGAGTAAATGCAAAAGTTATTCAATATTCATGTATGAATGCCCGAATTATAAATGCTGAATTGCCAGTTATAAATAAATAAAGCAGGGAAACGAGGAAAAACATCATCACCTAACTAATACAAGGATTATTCATTTGCTAGAGAACCGAAAAATAATATGGAATATCATATACATGACACATGCTATTTTCATGATCTCCAACACACAAATGAGTTGAACACTAGAACTATAATTCTGTAAAACCTTACAAAAGAGCAATGATTTTGTGAACATATGATGCTGAAAATGTTCTCTGGAGGCTTGATTCCTCCACAAATTAAAAGCAAACTATGACCGACATTTAATAAGACTGACATATGCAGTTTCTTGGTCTCCCCAGGTGATTGAAGAAAATTAGCTCGTTAGATGATTGCCCAAGAAAAAAAAACATACCTGCTTTTTGAAGAGATCAAAGGCCGCATCAGCTTCTAGAGCCTTGACATTAAACACAAGTTCTTCTTTATTTGTGCAATATTCAGCAATGGTTGGATCGGTTGTTATAACAATGACAACACTCTTTAAATGTTTGGATACCAAGGCAGCTTGTATCATGTCCCAGTCCTTTGTGGACCGGAGATCGTCGATAACTATGAGGCACCAACCTTTTTTCAGAAGACGGTGACACTCTTCAGTTGGATCTTTCTCCGAATGAAAATCTGAAAGCAAGTTAAGATACAAGTCTCTAATATTAAATGGATGGGATACATCCACCCAATAATAATCCTCATAGTTTCCACCCTGAAGCTGAAGTACTGTGTCATAGAACAAGTTTTTGACAAGTGCTGATTTCCCAACTTGAGCTATACCCCACACGGACATCACTGGGAGAGAATTGACACGTGCCTGAGCTAGACATTTAACAAGTTCAGTCATTCGTGCCTCACGTCCAACAAGGGCATCATTCTTCTGCTTCCATTCATCTGCTTCCTCTCTAAGTGACATTATTTTCTTCTCTCTAATTATTTTCTCGAGAGAAGCCATTGGTTCTTTGCCTTTATCTTCACCGCCATCAGAACCCTATATGCATGTATATAATGATATTAGAGCCAGGAAAGGACACATATATAGACAAGTGGGGGAAATTTCCTGGCTAGCTTACCATTGGGTTCTTGTCTTTAGCCCCATCGCCTTGAGAGGCCTGCGGGTTGGAAGATAGATTAACAGTCAAATACTTTAAAGAGAGGCAAGTCATATATACATAGAAAACTTGGGACTATTTTCTTAGCTAGCTTAAGGCAAGGGAATGATGTCAAAAATTTGTAGGTCATAAAGGGCTTGTGAATGAGGTGATGTCATGTTAATTTACGGTTGTCACGTGGGATAACCGATGACTTCTAAAAGAGGGAATTAAAAGCACACTTATAAGTTCCCTCAAATAAAACATGGTCTCACATCACTTAAGAATTTAAGACAAGATTTGTTATATGTGATACTACTAGTTTTCCTAAGAAATTCTGTAATGATAGTACTAATTGTCTATAACATAACATGGTAAGAGGAACATCCATTAGTTTTTTTGTAGATTCCGGTCATGTATATATCCATTCTATTAGACTATAGTATTGGTCTGTCTGGTGAGAACTAATGTCTTTAAATATGCATAACATGTTTGTGTCCTTTATAGTTCAACTAAAGATTAACATGTGGGCCTAAAAAGAATTTTTTTCAGATACAAAGATCTACTAGTTATGACTTGTTTAGTTATAATTACGAATAGCTAACATATTTGTTTGTTTAGACATGAATATGTAGAACTGGCGCAGTTGAGGTATGATTATTATCTCTATTGTTTATGATATGCTTAGGTACATTGATGTATACCTAATAAGTGTGATCTATTTATGTTTGTTTATGTACATTGATATGCTCCGTCCTGGTTTATTGGTCCCCTTTGTAATTTGTGCTAAATTTTGACCAATGATTTAACTGACAAAATATTAGTGCATGTCAACAAAATTATATCGTTGGATTGTATTTGAACATAGTTTTCAATTATATAATTTTTGGTGACATGCATGAACACTTTGTTAGTTAAATTTATGGTCAAAACTTGGCACGAAATACAATGGGGACCAATAAACCAGGACGGATGTAGTAGATGTAACAGGCCTGTCTATTTAGGTATTGTTATGTACATCATTGTGATCTATTAATAAAGAGATGGTCCACCAAAATTGAGGACCCGGTGTTTTGTTTTTTGTGCGAATTTGTAGCACATCATTATATAGTAGATAGATATTAATAATAGCAGAGAAGTTGGACGGGATGCATGCTTCCCAGAATATCATCTATTAGAGAATATATTTATTACGGCATAAGTAGGTTTGTCACCTGAAAATGAAAATAACATATTCTCTTGAAATTTTGTACGTATTGTTAATAATTTTTCACACACACATCAATGATCAAGCTGTGCATTAAAGGATGTGGCTGGTTCGATAACCAAAATTAACACATAATTTTAACCAAATGTGTTTTATTATAATTTTAGAAAACTTCTTTTAATAGTAATTCTGTCAGGAACAAGTATCCGCAAAATCCTTGTTGGATGAGAACGGTTGCAAGAGATGCATTATAAGTTGTTTATAGAAAAAGGTCTGAATATTTTTCGCATAAACACGGTTTTCCGGTTTTCGGAGAACTAAGATTTACTTATCCTTATAATTTGTTACACTAACCAAATAAAGTTTTAGAATTACAATTGTAATCGTGTTTAGGCAAAACTGATTTACTAAAATCCAGGTATCCAAACAACCCCTGAAAATTATTAAAAAAAAGATTTACTGGAAGTAATTGATGGCATTTTAAGCTTAATTACCTTGTAGAGGGCACAAATGGAGTGCTCATCCGAGAACTTTCGAAGCTCCACCACCTGGTATGAGTGTCCGATGCACAAGGTTGCTATCTCGGATTGCTGCGTCGACACGATGATCCAGCTGCCATTCATGGTGTCAGGAAGGAATGCCCGGATAGCATCCCAATCTACCATGTGTGACAGGCCTTCCAAGACGATGAGGTACCTCTTCTCGTTGAATAGCTGCTCAAACTCACTTAAGAGATCTTGTTGAGTGGCCTCCATCTTCTCAAAGACATCCCTGCCTATGGTTCCTCTTTGCTCCATGCAAGAGGTTGCATGGAACTGAGCCATCATGTTGCGCATGAATTGGTGCGGATTGAAAGGATGCATGATTTTCACCCAGGAGCGGAAGGGGAATTCTTGGCATATCTCTGTGTGGTTGTAGGTCTTCCTGATGATGGATGTCGTCCCGTGGTCGCCAGCTGCACCCCAAACCGAGATGACTTGAAGGCCATTGTCGTGGTCCTGCTTCTTCTTGGAGATGAGCCGGGTGAGGTCGCTGAATCCTTGCTGCCTCTTGGTGGCACCTCTTGCCTCGGCGAGCATGTCAGCCGTGGTTGCAGCGACGATGGCGGCGCTTGATGCCATCGGCTCCTGCTGCAGGATGACGGGCTTGGATCCCGTGTCGCTGATGAGGCTGTAGCGTGTGTTCCTAGTGCTCACATCCTCCACCCTCGCCTTGAGCTGCTCGATCTCGCCGGCCGCCTCGTCCAGCGGCAACGGCAGCGCCATGCACCAGGACGGGACGACGCGCCACCACCACCTGTTCTTCATGTCGAGGTGGATGACGAGCTCGATGCAGTCTTCCACATCGTACGCCAGCTCGCGGATCTGCCTCACCCACGTTATCACCACCTTGTTCTCTAGGCGCTCCTCGTCGGCCACCTTGAGGAACGAGTGCATCATTTCGAACTCGCCGGTGATGAACACCAGGTTGCGCTGCGCGCTCTGCCGAAGCTTGGCCTCTTCTTCGATGGCCACCTGGGCCTTGGTCAACGCCCCCTCCACCACTGACTTGGCCAACCCAACAACCAGGTCTGCCATGTCTTTCTCTCTGTCTCAGTTCAATGGGTGGCTGTTTTCTTGTGCCTGATATGCTAGCAGCAGTAGCAGTGCTGGACTCCCACATCGACTGAGCATTCTCTTAAAGGGCTTCACTTAGACCGATCGATCATCTATGAGCCAACTAAGCTAACATTGGACATTTGTTTACAAAGACTTAGGACTAGATTTTGAGGTCAAGTCTTCTTCCGGGTAAATAAGAGCGGATGCATTGCTAAAAAAACGAAATTCCTCTCACTGATACTCCCTCTGTAAAGAAATAGTATGTCTTTAGGGAGGGAGTACATCATACAAGGCGGATGCAGACAAATTTAATCTTTGCCTCCAAGCTCTGCCCTCATTGCTCATTTGCTGTATGCGTGGAGTGTTGGGGATGTGGTTGCTCCTGTACCTGCTGTATCAGGCCTTGGGTGTGTTGTGTGGTGGTGTGGTCTGGTGTTGTGTGGTTTCCGTTGCTTGTACCGATGTTCGTTGCTTTATAATATAAAGCGGGGGAAATCCTTTTTCGGTAATTTAATCTTTGGACTAAAGTATGGCGGCCTAAAACAGACTGAAAAAAACTGTGCACACGCAGCAAGTGGCATGACGGAGACACCAATGAGGGTTTCCCTCCATGCCAAGCTAGTCCTGAATGTCTCATAATATCGTAACTTTCTTTAAGTAATATCATAACATTGCGAGGTTTCTGACATACTGGCTTTCCGTATAATTATGAGCTTCTTAATTTTCGGTACAAGGGAAGCGCATGGAAGGCACTAGATGGAACCTGCATGCCGCCTTACCGGTGACATGTCATGCATATGGAGAGGGGAAACGATTGTCTGGCTGGTGTGAATTAATAGATGTTGGATAAGCACGCATACGCTCTGTGAGAACGCTTGTGTAGGTGTTTGTGTTTCCTTTATTGAGTTGGCGCATACGTAGACGTTAACGTGTTGTCATGGCAGGTAGTACGTCGATCCACAGCATCGACGACTATGAGATTTGAACCGAAGTTCAGATGGTTCGTACCGTTCGTGCTACTATCAATGGTGCTTGAGGACATTTGCATGCATGGTAGAAAAGCTCGGCGAATTCCATGGCACTCGGTTCTCGAGTATGTATGCATTAGGCTGGCTATAGTGGGGGTAACATAAGTAGTATCATGCACTTGAGACTCGCAAACATGCTTATGTGGCAGGGAATTAAAGAAGAAAGAGATAGTTATAGTAACATAGGTAGATACCGTAACATAATAAATGTGATGCTACTATGTGTCATGCATGGTAATAAATGAGACCACCTACTCCCTCCGTCCACGAATAAGTGTACATCTAGCTTTTGCTCTAAGTTAAAGTTTTAAAATTTTGACCAACTTTATAGAAAATAGTAGTAACATATATGACATCAAATTGATATATTATGAAAGTACATTTCAAAACGAATCTAGTGATACTAATTTGGTGCCATAAATGCTTTTACTCTTTCCTAGAAAGGTGGTCAAAGTATTAAAACTTTGACTTAAGACAAAAGCTAGATGTACACTTATTCACGGACGGAGGGAGTATGATACTAATCTATAATACTATGCACTATAGAGGTAGTAATATAGACTAGTAACATATGCATATTACTCCCTCGGTCCCAAAATTCTCGTCTTAGATTTGTCTAGATACGAATGTACCTAATACTAAAACGTGACTTGATACATCCGTATTTAGACAAATCTAAGACAAGAATTTTGGGATGGAGGGAGTACTAGTCTAAGTTACTCCTCACTATGACTAGCCTTAGCCCAATGATCTTGTGTAACTATACACTCTAGTCTATAAATAACTCAAGGATCGATAGATCTCGAACTGATAAGCATGGATAGTTGCCCAATTGATTCGACCAATGAAACAACTACTAGTACATGTTGGAACCTTGCATTATTGCATCCATAGTACAAATCAATATCATGACTGTTCAGAGTTGTCATTGAAAATTAATGAATCAAACAAGCTTGATACTAGTGCAGATGTGACATGCAGATACATATTCATTGCTACGAACGGGGCATTAGCTATTCCACACTTCACTGTCTCGGTGGGATCAACAGACGATTAATTAAGTCGGTGATGAATCGAGATCTGATCGAGACGAATCTCACCGACGACTTTCGTAGCTCAGCTATCATCCTTTACGAGTAATTATACATCGCGATTCATCCATTAGGAGGAGCACACACATGTT
Organism: Triticum aestivum; assembly: GCF_018294505.1. NCBI lineage: Eukaryota > Viridiplantae > Streptophyta > Magnoliopsida > Poales > Poaceae > Triticum > Triticum aestivum. Next base: position 723,680,559 of record NC_057812.1, on the reverse strand, counting down.
GCATAAGCATGCACATGCTCTATGAACGTATACATAGGTGTTTTTTTTTCTTCTTTCTTAAGTTGGCGGTATGTTTTGACATACTCCCTCCATTCCACAATGTAGTGCGCCTGCGCTTTTTGAGATTCAATTTTGACCGTAAATTTAATCAACGAGACCGATTGCGGTGGGAGAAAAAAAATTATACTATTGAATTTATATTTTTTATATGAATTCAATGATATAATTTTTGCTCCTGCCGTAGTCGGTTTAGTTGGTTAAACTTATAGTCAAATTTAGATCTTAGAAAGTGCGGGCGCACTACAGTATGGAATGGAGGGAGTATATATTATGATGGTAGGTAGTACCACAATCCGCATAGTAGACGACTATGAGGTTGAACTGAAGGCCAGATGGCTCGTTCAGATAGTGCTACTCCTAACGGTGCTTGGGGAATTTGCATGCACGGTAGAAAGGCTCAATGAATTCCTTGGCACTCGGTTCTCGAGAGTGTATGAATCAACTCAATGATCTCGTATACTCTCTTCCTTACAGTTTATAGAGCTTAATTAAAAAATCTCACCAATGAAGGTAGTTGGTGGGTGGTGGAATAATTTTTTTAGTTTACAAAAGTGCTCAATTAATGTGCTTTTTTTTCTAAGAGAATTGTGTTTACCAAATGAATTAATTATGATGCATACATGCATGATAAAAACTTTTACATTCATTCATGAGTTTTCTTTTCATGAACACACAAGAGGTGTGTCTTCCGTATTAAGGTGGGGAGGAGAAAAAGACAATACAAGATCCTTTACAAAGCCGCGCCCGTAGGCGAGCATCCACCTTACAAACAGAAACTAATCATATCTCACATCATCTTCTACTGTTCCACAAACCCTAGCTAGCTTCCACATCTCAAATTCGGAGCGAATTCTACCGACTACAGCAGATTCCACCGTCCCGATGCTACCAAACACACGGCTATTCCTTTCCAACTAGAGCAACCTTAGCTTGCAACAGACCAGCGAGTTGATTTCCTTTCTTTGCTCACTTGACAGTGATGAGCTTAGCCGCGGCCACCATGCACTTAGTTCACCATCTGCGCACGACGTGAAATGTTGCAATCTGCCAGGGAGCAACACCGAAAACCAGACCTGCCGAGCGAAGGGGCAGCCCAGCAGAAGATGGTTCGCTGTCTCCTGCGCCTAGCAGCACATCACGCATTGGGGTGGGTGCTGCATATTTCTCTTGGCAAGGCGATTGACGGTCCAGAGACGATTATGTAAAGCCAGCCAGACAAAAATCTTGACTTCCAAAGGCGCCCAAGAGGACCAAAGCTCCACCATGCCCGGAAAGAACTCTCTGCTGGCAAAGAGGGCGGCGTAGGCCGTCTTCGCGGAGAACTTTCCGTTCGAGGCCAACCGCCACCTGAAGCTGTCCAGATTTTGCTGAATCACAACGTGATGAAGAACGTTCCAGAGGTTCATGATCTCCGCGAGGGCCTGCACAAAGGGAGTATATCCAGTCGTTCATTGATAAGTTTTCTTTTAATCTTGCATCTAGTAATTTAATGCACCTTGAAATCTGAACATATGACGAGAAGCAATGAAACTGAGACTTATAAAATAATATTTTTAGACAAGCCCTACAAATCAGAAGGGAGGAAGTAACTATACTCTCTGGTCTATACACGGTATGGTCTAAGCTCACTCAAGGATCAATAGTTCTCAAACTCATAAGCATGCATGCGTCAGGGTTGCCCAGTCAAATTGACTGGCCCGGTAGCAAAGCATCAACTATCAGTATACTGCTGCTACACATGTAACGAATCTTGAATTATTGCATCTATAGTATAAATTAATGTCGTGACTGTTTAGATGCGTCATTGAAAATTAATGAGTCAAATGAGTACTGCAGTGTGGATTTTTTTTCCATAAAGGGTGAATTTTATTGGCTCAAATAAAGCATCAAGAGGATACATCACACTGGACACACCCGGCCTCTGCATAACTAAGATGCACACAACCAATTCAACACACACGTGAAAACACACCAACAACTAGCAAAGTCATAAGACCAAAAGCTATGTGCAGGTGTGGAAAAAGAGAAAAGGAAACAACAAATAAGCCCCAAAGCGATCAGATGAACGACCAACAAACTACAACTGAGGCCATATCCGCAGCAACCATTGGCAACACATGGATTACGAGGATCTTCAACAGCAACACCTTCAGAAAGGAAGCGACACTCAAGCGACGCCGTCATCAGATCCAACCACAAAGGCCGGTATCAAAGTTTTCACTCTAAAGAATCAGTTCGAATATATCCGAGCAATGCTTTCAACAAGGTAACGTCGTAAAAAACATCATCATTGCCAGGAATAACCACACGGGGCTTTCGCCCCGAAGCTCGAGAGCGGGTGCACGCAGCACCATCCAAATCTCACATGTGTTGTCTCCATCGCTTTTCCGCTATCCCAGCAGCTACAATAAAACCACCGCTACTGCCGTGTGGATTTATCATGCAGATACATATTCATTGCAACGAACGAGGCATTTGTTGTTCAACGCTTGACGTTCTTGATGGAATCAACAGACAATTAATTAAGTCTATGATTGATGGAGATCTGTATGACTATGTCTCCGATCGAGACACATGGCCAAACTATCGTATACTTCATCCGTTTTTAAATATAAGTCTTTCTTGAGATTTCAATATAGACTATATACAGATGTATATAGACGTAGTTTAGAGTGTAGATTCACTTATTTTGCTTCATATGTAGTTTATATTTGAATCTCTAAAAGGACTTATATTAAGAAATGGAGGGAGTATATATATATATAGATCGAGACACATGGCCAAACTATCATATATGTACATATCCGTTAGGAGTACGTATACATCGTGGAGCTCAGCTCAAGTGTTCCGTTGTTCCGAATATCCAAACTTGTAGAACTAGTACATCCCTACAACGTAATTAATTATGCCCATGATATTATCCCTCCCCTTGGCAAAATCTGTTTCAAGATTTCTCGGCCTTAAGAAAATCAAGTGTAGTTGTTTCTATCCTTCAGTCATCAGTCACTTGATTTTACCATTGACATAAAATAAAGCATCAATAGGATACAAACATAACAAGCGTACATACGCAACTAAAAAAATGAGCATACGTACAGCTTCTTCATGACTAGGATGCACACGATAAATTTTAAAATGGTCCCTCTTACCTTCTCTTTTTACATGTGAGATAAAAAAGTTAAGAGTTAATCGGGCCACTAACTAAATGAGATCAACGACTCAGATCTATTTTATACTCTTATCTCTCATGTGCAAAGAGGAGGTAAGAAAGTACATGTTAAAACTGCTCGGATGCACACAAATAACGCCAACACCTGAATCATGTCGACAAGTATAGTAACATCATACAAGACTGAAACTATGCCTAGCCAGAGGAAAAAAATTGGAGTGATCAAAACAATGATCAGCGATCCCTTGACATTACGAGCACAACGAGAATGGTTCTCCAACGGCAATGTCTCTTGCAAGGGAATGCCACTCGAGCATTATCGCCGCTAGATTCCACCGAATGTCAAATCGTGCATTCTCATCCCTAAGATCAGGTTTGTGCAAATCTGAGCAGTGCTTTCAACAAGGTAATGATGCAAAAACACTTTCATTACCAAACCTAGGATTTTCACCCTCGAGCCGAGACCTGGTATTCGAGAAGCACCATCAAATCAAAGTCATTTGTTGTTGTCTCCACCACCTTATGTTATCTCAATAACTACACATGTAACACGGTGAGATGCCACACAACTAAAGACCATGCTTGCACAAGCAACCAATTAAGCCGTGGCAACAGTCGGTCGCCACCAAATGCTCCAATTGGTGAAGGTCGCCGTCACACATGCGACGAAGATTGACGAGGTTGAAAGTCATCGGCACGACCAAAAATCCTAATTTGGGGCGCTTTGTAGTCCTGCACCATCGTCTTGCTTTCGCGTGCTTGCATGGGGTAGTAGAATCGACCCGCTAACATACTCGCCATAGCCATCAGGCTTGAAGGTCCTGGACCCTCCAGCCCGTCGGGGCAATGGCCTAGAAGTGCAGGAGACAGCATCACCCGAGTGTGGAAGCATGGACCACCTCATTGGGATGCATAAGGTTCCCATGTACAAGCAGATGAGATCGCGACCACCGACACCTCGCCACTAGAGACCATCGACACAATCGAATACACTATTTATGTCATTGTACAATCATACCGTCTACCTCAAGCCGCCACCCATAGAATGCAACTCGCGGAAGGCTACTATAGCATAGCAGAGTGCTAGAGCTCTCCTGGCCGCCACCTACATCAACTTGTATCAGGGTTTAGTCTGGCCACTAGTCTCTAGCAGCTGAGAAGGCTGGGAGGACAGGGAGGTAGAGGCGGCGACTTAGGGTTTGGGTGGTGGCGGCGGCTGTGCGTAGACTTCTTTTCTTCCGTGGTTGCAATTGATTCTTTGTGTGTGTTTGTGTGGATGTGTGTTCCTAGCGTCAATCACTTACATTAGCTACATAAAAAACATGGAAAATATTTAAACCGTACTCCCTCCATTCATAATTATAATTTGTTTTAGATATTTCAATATAGACTATATACGGACTGGAATGAGTGAACCTAGTGGTAGTTCAACTGTGCTACCTATGGCCTGGACTACATGTTCAATTGTGCACTCACAATTGACATGATTTTTCCATTCAAAGGGTAAATACGGAAACAAACCCAAATGGTAGTTCAAATGTAAGTATGCACAAGTTTGAAGTAAAATGATACAAACATAATTGAACATGACATGTTTGTGTTTTTAGGGAATATACCGGTACAGATTGAATATACACAAGAGTATATTCAACAATGGATTTGTCAAACATGGCCTTCAAAAAGACTACCAAGCGTCTTCTCCGCATCTTTGTGAAATTAGATCATCTCAAAACATGTGTCACTCTGCTTCCATAGCTCATCTGCCTTTCAGATTGTGTTGAGCCTGTCAACAATTTCCTCTATGGAAGGCCTATTTTTCTGATCAATCTGCACACATTCTAGCCCAGTTTTTATGCATGCATGTACTTGATGGAGGCATTCTGAATCCAACGATGAGTACTTGGATGCTATGTGTTCTGCTGTCCACTTTCTACGTATCTGTATGCAGAATTAAAATTATGATTATTAACTAGTGATAATATACAAACAATAAACATAGCCTACTAAGTTTCATCCTCAAAATTAAACATAAAGTAATTTATTTTCTTACTTTATCAATGTAACTCCTTGAGGCACGGTCCTCCATTTTGCCACGACTCTTCTCCCCTGTGGTGATTTGTATTATCATTACACCTAAACTATATATGTCTGTTTGAAATGACATGGCATTGCGAGTGTCGTTTATATATTCTGGAGCCATGTATCCACTGAATATTATTGGCACCGAGAGTTAGAATGAATTACAAAGAGGTGAAACCGTCATTTACAACAATAAAGGAACAAACTAATAATGTCAAAATTTGTGATTAGCTTACCATGATTCCTTTGTGATCTGTTCATGGCTAAAGATTCTGGAGAGTTCAACATTGGCAATTTTGGGCACCATTGTTTTATCCAACCATATATTTTTCAGGTTAAGATCCATATGGGTAATGGGATTATTATCTAACTGCTTGTGTAGAAAAAGTAAACCCTGGCAAATCCCCTTGATTATTTTGAAGCATGTGTTCCAGTTGTTACTAGGTTCAGTCGAAGAAGAATCCTCCGTCTCTTCAGTCCCTGTATATATCAGGGTAAAAGCTAAAGAAATTAGAAGATAAAGAATGTAAACACGTCCAAACTCCTAAATTCCAAGTCATGCAAACATCAAGGGAATTAATTAAGAAGAGAATTTCCAAGGTGTGTTAGGTACCAAAAAGATGCTGTTGAAGGTTCTCATCGGGAGCAAATCCATAGCAGAGTAACCTTTCTGTACTGTTCTGGTGTGTTTCATTGCAGAACCCAACCAACTCTACAATGTTTTCATGTTTAAGCCCCACAATACTCTGAACCTGATTCTCAAAATCGTCACGTGGAATTTCTTCGCTTTGCTCAAGTTTCTTCACAGCAATCTTTTTGTTAGAATCTGGCAGAGTTCCCTGTTTGATCATTTAAGTTCTACATATTAGCATCTATTTGATCATCAAACTTTTGAGAAAGACAAAAAAAATATGAGGAAAAAAGATCGAACCTTATAAACTGTTCCAAATGGATCTTTACAGAATATTTGGGAGAAACAATTCGTAATTTTTTCCAGAAACATGAATGGAAATTTCTTTGATAATTCGGGGCTGGAGCTGCTTCCTTCGGTTTTCTCTTCAGTTGCCATTTCTGATGATCTAAGAAAGTAAGGGAGATGCGAAGGAGCAGCCTATTATTGGATTTGCTACTTCTTCTCATTAGCAAAACACGACAGTTGTTTTAAAACAGGATCCTAAAATAAGTATGGGATATTTTACGAATTAAAATCTGAAAACAGCCAGATCTTGCATAAACTAATCAGGAACCTTGAGATCTAGGAAGACTGACCGTAAGCAAGTTGGGAAGAGAAGACACCGTCCGCGCCTGCCTGCGCAGCTTCTTAAAATTAGGAGCTAACCTTGTGTTCGTCTGTGTGTGTGTGTGTGTGTGTGTGTGTGTGTGTGTGTGTGAGAGAGAGAGAGAGAGAGAGAGAGAGAGAGAAAGAGAGAGAGAGCAAGAAGAAGATTAAACTGCCTTGAGGAGGGCCGTGGGTGTGCACATATCACAGAGAGAGACAGAGAGAGAGAGAGAGAGAGAGGAAGAAGTTAAACTGCCCTGAGGAGTGTTGTGGGTGTGCACATATCACACACACACAGAGAGAGAGAGAGAGGAGGAAGAAGAAGCTTAAACTGCCGTGAGGAGGGCTGTGGGCTTGCAAATATCACACACGAACACACAGAGAGAGAGAGAGGACGAAGAAGATTAAACTGCCTTGACGAGAGCTGTGGGTTTACACATATCAGAGAGAGAGAGAGGACGAAGAAGATTAAACTGCCTTGACGAGGGCTGTGGCTTTGCACATATCGCAGAGAGAGAGACAGAGAGAGAGGATGAAGAAGATTAAACTGCCTTGAGGAGAGCTATGGGTTTGCACATACCAAACACGGACAGAGAGAGAGAGAGGGACGGAGGGGGCAGGAAATAATTTTGGTGCCTACCACTTGCGTCATGATATATAGATGAAAGAAAATATATACCCACAAGCAGGTATAAGCATATGGTTAACTATTAGCGCAGGAAACGGCACTGACAACCAGGTGGTGAAGGGCCAGCTGCGTGGTCCGTGTCCCTGTGCTGTAGGATAATATAGCTGTGTCGATCTGCCGTCTCTCAGGAAAAAAATTGAAAATGCCATCATTGTCTTTGCCAACTTGCAGTTGCCATCAACTCCGTGATGTACTAGAGGAGATAGAGAGAGAGCATATATAAGAGCAACTCCAATGAGAGACCCATTTCATTCTCTCATGTCCGTTTGGACCTGCGCGGACAAAAACAACGGCCCAACACAGCGATCCATTTTTTGTGTCCATTTTATGTCCGTGTGGACACATTTCCGTCCTAAATTTAAGACACATTTGGGTCCAAAACGGACACAAAGTGGGCGTTTGCTGTGTCCCTCTCGTCTGCATCCGTCCGCTGTCGGCACCGCGTGGCCTACCTGCCATCACTCGCGGAATACTTTTTCTCTCTCCTCTCTCTCGCCCAGCCATGGCACAGGTGCTGCCACGCCGTCGCGCTCGCCCTGCTCGGACGCCGCCGTGCTACCGCGCTTGCCCTGCCGGGGGCAGTACAAGCATCCACGCGAGCTAGCTAGCTTAGTTGCATGGATGCCGGCCTGTGCATGGCGCCCCACGCTAGCTAGCTGATGTATTGTGGGCGTGGGCTCGCGGCATGCCATTCTGCACTTCCGCCATGGCTCGGAAGCTCGCGCGCATGCCTCGGCCACGTCGCCGCTCACGTCCGACCCGGCCTCGTCCTGCCACGCAGCCACAGGAGCATAGTTGCCATGTTTCCGGTACGGTGGGAACGAGAAACGGGAACGAGGGACGAGAGTCGGTGGTTGAGAAAAATAGGATACAACGAAGGTATACATCTCTCGAACGAATTTTTTATAGCGGGGACGCGATCCAATCCATTTAGGTACGATGAACCCGGTACGGTACCATGGATCGAGGAACGCAGTTCCTGAAGAACGACGACTCCCTGACGTTCAGCATTCCTTGTTGTTAATGGATCCCTTGCAATTAATGGACTGGAGGAAAAACGAAGAGTCCTTGAGAAAAGAAACGACGGCGTGAGTAAATTATGCCTCGCGTTTTGGCTGTTGGATCCTGGAACCTGAATCGAGGAGCAGGCTGCGGGGACGCCGAATCTTCATCAAATCGTACCGAATCCGACCTCGTTCCCGAATCCGATTCCGGGTCGATGAATCGGGATCGAGGGACGGCCTACCGTTCCCCGTTTCCGGCTACTATGCACAGGAGCTCGCCATGGCCTCGTCCCGCCATGCAGAGCGGCCGCCTCTGTCGCTCACGTGCTTGTTCCGGCCTCACCCCGCACGCAGCAACAGAAGCTCGCGTGTGCCCAGCCCGGCCTCGCCCCGCCCCGCAGCAGGAGGAGCTCGCCATGGCTTGGGAGCTCGCGCGCCCGACACGGCGGCGCTCCGCCACGTAGCAGGAGGAGCTCGCCATGGCTCGGGAGCTCGCGCAGCAGCAGGAGCGCGCGGGCCGGGGCGTCGGGCAGGTGCAGAGCAGCGGTGAGCTGCAGCGCGGAGCAGCAGGAGCGCGCGGGCCGGGGCGTCGGGCAGGTGCAGAGAAGCGGTGAGCTGCAGCGCGGAGGGGACGGCAGCGCGCGACGCACAGTGTGCTGCAGCGCGAGGCGGGCGTGTTCGTGGAGCGCAGCGAGCTGCGGCGGTGGGCGGAGCGAGCTAGCGCCGCGACCACGAGCTGTGGTCGGCGGGGCGCGAGCTGCGGCGGTCCCGGGGCGGGGGCGAGCTAGCACGGCGGCCACGAGTTATGGTGGGCAGGGCGCGAGCTAGCACGGCGGCCACGAGTTATGGTGGGCAGGGCGCGAGCTGTGGCGGGCGGAGCGAGCTAGCGAGGCGCCTGCGGCGAGCTGCAGCGGTCCCGGGGCCGGGCCGAGCTACGGCGGGCGCGGCGAGCAGGCGACGGGGACACTGCAGAACGCGGGCGGGGCGAGAGCTGCAACACCGGAGCGGGGCGGGGCGACACGGGAGCTCGCTCGCCATGTGTTAGACTGAATGCCGACGCGGACATGCACAATGCGTCTGCCTCCCGTTGGGCGCACGGGGTGACTCAAACGAAAAAACAGACACGGACGCGCGGACGAGTGACCCAGATGGACAAAATACGGACAGAAGCGGTGTCCGTTTAGATCTTCCCGTTGAAGTTGCTTAAAGAACTAAATAAGCTGTCCCGATCGGATGCAAGAACCAATTATCCTGGTGTGGTCACACGAATCAAAATGAAGGAAATAAACTAACGATTGCATTATTGCAGCAAGTTGTACTTATGTGAGCAAGAAATTAAGATGACCAGATGGATCGCAGATAATAAAACTCTCCCTGTATTTTTCAGGAGAGAAGTTGCAAGCCTGTCAATTATTTCATTAATCATATAAAATGGAAGTCATGTTCATTCATCTGTACTACTTGTTGTCTCCACGCGAGATAATCTACCGGCACCGTACATGACCAGCTTACTCTAACCTCACCGGAGCTGGTGGCGGCGGCAGAAAATAGCCGAAGCACGCTGCGCGCAGCTCGCAAAGTCTTCGTTGTCTTGTTCACGTATGAGCAGGGGAGCAACGAACACGCAGGACGTACATGGTAGCGAAAAAGATCGATCGTGACCAACTTCTCACAGATATCTAGCCGAAAGAAAAAACACTTTCTGATTCATCTCACGGATGGAGACAAATAGATTTGCTTGACAGGAGGAAAATATTGCCACTAAGTGGCATATAGGTCCTTTGGTAACTACCTTATTTTGTTTGAAACATCACCAGGCGGAAGAGTTTCCCCACCTAAATTTTCATTGAATGAAGGCAGAGAGCAATCATTTAGCAGGAAAAAAAAACCATGCCACTTTTTAAGGACTTGATGAATAATTAATAAATTGGCTGTATACATCACCCTGATGTAGAGGCCAGGGGTCATCTTTCTTTTCACAAAAAAGCCTATGTCATGATACTTTTGCTCGGCTGTTTTGATTTTGTTTAATTAAAAAGTGAGGTCCTTTAGAGTGTTAAATTATTAATTACTCCCTCCGTCTCAAAATAAGTGACTCAACTTTGTACCAGCTTTACAAAGTTGAGTCACTTATTTTAAAACGGACAAAGTACATCACTGCAAGGAGGAGCCGGTGTTGCATGAACACCGGTGAATTCATGGCATCCAAAAACTTTCAAGCCCGTACCTCCCTCTGTCCTTACCGTCGCTCCCGCGAGCGACTGGAGGGAAAACCCAGCTGTTGCTGGGGCCTCCCCTTCTCTGTCCTCCTTCCTCACCGCAGCCAGACGACACGACTAGGCGAAGCACGGCTGGCCGGCGATGGCAGGGATCTACTGTTCTCGTGTGGTGGACTCAGGCGTGGGCCGAGCTGTTGGGCCAGAGTGCGGCGCCGGCGGCGCGCAAGAGTAAGGCAACGACGGTGGTGTGGCAGGTGCGCAGTGGGCAACGTGGGGCGGAGCATGCTCGGGGATGCGGCCAAATCTAACCCGTGGGTGGCGCGGGCTACGGTCGGCCGGCTACATCGTGGCTGTGGAGACTGCTCCATGCGGCGGTGGCGGCGGCATGTCTCTCTATCCGGTGTGGCCTTCTGACGACGCGGCGATGTTCGTAGTATGTGATACCCCCCCCCCCCCTTGTATAGAAGCCATCAATGCATCTGACGAAAGCAAGGGTGTCCACTGCATAGTGTGTGAATCATGGCCTGAAGTGTCGTATGCATAGTAGTTTTGTATTCATATTCAAAAGAAGTTTCCAATACGATTATTTTTGCGTCATATTTGCTAGTCAACCTGGAAGGAGGAATTACTAAGCATCACTGGCGTCGTCACATCCCCTTCCAAAACTGGAAAAAGAATTTGACTACAGATATTTCTGGCCCAGCCCATCGATCAATTGGCAATTCTCTTCTCCAACCGAGTTATTATGTATGTTGGTTTTAGAGGGGTACCCGCAAAAAAAAAACAAGGTTTTAGAGGGGTGCCCCTATGTCTCGCTGCAAGCAAGACAGTGGGCAGCCTCACCTAAGGGGAGCTTCACATGGGCCGGCCAAGCTGCACGGGAAGCTCCAGCCTACTTTTTAGATTTTCAGTTTTCAGTTTTTGCTTTATTTTGTTAACTATTTTACATTTTAAAATATTCTAAATATATATATTACAAAAAACAAAGTTAATATTTGAAAAATATTGACCAAGCATTTTAAAAAATGTTTGTGCATAGAGAAAGTATTTATCACGTATACAAAAAGTGTATAAAAACTTGATCATCTATTCAAAAAATGTTAATCAAGCATTTGAAACAATGTTGAATAAGTATTCAAAAAATATTAATCGAGCATTTGAAAAATGTTAAACGTTAGAACTTTTTTTTGACCATGTATTAAAAATGATCAATTTTTTTATCATGTATATAAAAAATTTAATCAACCATTTGAAAAAATGTTGAACAAGTAATTTAAAATGTTAATGAAGCATTTAAAAAATGTTAAATGTGCATACAAAGAATGTTGACCATGTATTAAGGAAGATGATGAATTTTTATGATCATATAAAAATGTTAATGAATTATTTGAAAAAATGTTGAACAAGTATTTGAGAAATGCTAATCAAGCATTTGGAAATGCTAAATATAGATAGAAAAAATGTTGACCATGTATTGAAAAATGTTAAATTTGTATTGTAAGAATGTTAAATACGTATTAGAAAAATGTTGTTGACATATAGAAAAAATGTAGAATGAAACCAAAAGAAATAGAGAACACAAAAAAACCAAAAAAGAAAGAAAATAAACCAAAGAAAAAAATGCAAAAAAGAATGGAAAAAGGAAAAACAAAAGAAACAAAGGAAAACAAAAAAAAGAAACGAAACCAAAGAAAAACAACGAAAAAAGAAAGAAAGGAAAAAGCCAATGAAAAGAGAGAAAAACGGAGGGAAAACAAAAAGATACTGGAAAAAGGAGAAGAAACAGTGGAAAACCCGGCTTGTTTCGACTTAAGAACTACTGCCCTACTTGTCCATCACAAACGTGAGCCAAGACCAGTGGTTAGTCGCACTTCCAGTCAACGAGGAGAGCTGGGTTCGAATCCCCTTTCCTTAGACCCCTTCAACGAGACATTCTATCGTCTCGCTCAATGCGTGACATAGTCGCCGCGGTTTTAGAGGCTGTTGTACGAGCAACTTGCTGAACTTTGAAGCTTTGCTCTAGATTGCTTCTCTCTGTGCGAAAACTCTGCACCATTTGCGATCAATGAAAACAGATCGGAATGTGTACTTACCCTCTTTTTTGCGGAAGTCTGAACTGCACGAACTGTCTCGTGCTGATGCGCAGAACTGCCAAGATGACAAGTCGACGACTGCCATGTTGTATCATGTGAGTTGTGTCCATCTTCATGCATGTTTTCCTTTTAATTTGAAAGTTGCCCCCCCCCCTCCACCCCCACCCCTCCCCTCATTCCTTGTCAGGCTCTGCCACTCGTAAGCATTAACTGCGTATAATTGATTGAAACAAGTTTTTCAACAAGTAGTCGAGCCGTGTGAGTCTGCACTTTGTAGACCTCGATCATAGACTATTTAATTAGTCTTGACACCGTCACTGGATCGAGACCGTAAATGTTTCGTCGTGGACCAACTTGTTGCCTCGTTAGGACAGATGTGCACAGTACACCTGTCGGTGAGCGCTATTTCATAGTAATTTTTCTTTCGAAAAGGAGGATTATACAAAGGGTATGCGTCAAGTGATGCACACAACCTCTATATATCACAGTAGTAATATCTTATGACAAACACAAGGTCAGGGGTGCGTGCAGCGCCCGGCAATCAGCTGGCTGGTCTACACTCTACAGATTAAAATTAAGCAAGAGGATGCGTCGTGCAGATCTCTATGTTTTACGTGGCATCTGCAGGGTTGACATCGATTGTTCAACTTATGTTTGAGTTGGCTGTGACGCCCTTCAATCTGCTAGCTAGCTTGCTATTCAAAGCCGTGGTAGCGAGCTGGTAGAGGACATGTTTGGTTTCAGCCGGTTATCTCTTGGTACCCTGTTTCGTTGTTTTTGGTTGGTTTGCCCCTGAGTGGGTAATACTCTTTTGCTCCTGCTGGAGCGATGAACAGTTGATAGAATAGATGTTGGTGTCATCGGATATTTGTCCTACAGTGGGAGTTTCGATGACGAGCACCTGCAGTGGCTTTCCCGACGATGCGCTGAACACGCTTCCCCTTTAACCTTCTCTTTATTTCTGGTGTAGACAGTTGTATTTCCCTTATTCAGTTAATGGAAAGGGGTTATGCCCGGTTTAAAAAGAATATTCAAACCCGGGACAGCTAAGGAATTGCTCGGGGTCTAATGGTACTTGGACCACAAATGTTTTTTGAGTATCCTGTCCTGCTCCTTTGGACAAATTGGTAGCAAGCTGTCGACGATAAAAAAATTGATTTTTTTTTTTGCTGTCAGGTTTCAGCTAGCTGTGAAGTACAAAGCTAGATGGAAAATTTTAAAAATGAATTTTCCCATGTCTACGGTCATCTGCTAGAGAGCAATCGATCATCTTCAAGGGAGCAATCCCTGGTACAGAGATACATATTTTCCTCTAGAATGAAGAACCCAGAGAAGCCAATTCCGAAGATGAAAGCAACATAAGGAAACTACAAGGACGGACGAGACCATCGCAACTCTCCTCACAGCCAATGGTGCAACTGCAGACCTGTTAAGTAATATAGCACCCCTTGTCGAAAAAAAGGTGCAACTGCGGGGCCGGTGGGCCAAGAAGATCTAGGAGAACCCCAAATCGCCGGCTTGGAGCTTGGAGCAATTTGTTGTTGTTGCCGGAGGCGGCCGAGGCGCAATTTTGGGTGGGCCAACTTGGAGCAATGATCGTGAGGTGATGGCTCCTCTACTCCTGCCGTCCCGAAAAGTGCACCGATGACGTCCTGTCAATGTTTTAAATAGCGGGCTATGGAAAATAGTGGCGGGCCTCCAAATCAGCTATAGAGGAGCTATAGCGGGCTAAAGCTTCGCTATAGCCGGCTATTTAAAACTATGCGTCCGGTTCTCCGTTCCGTTGGCCGCCCTCAATGCTCCAATGGAGAAAGATCAGGTCAGGACGGAATGCATACGTACTCGTAGGAAGCTAACCAGCAGTGCTCTTCTAGTCACTCTGATTACACGCACACCGCACACCAGGGAATGAGCGTGCCATCAGTTACTGGATCTCTGACGATTACACGATTAAAAGAGATTGTTCGCTCCAGTGTTATGGTTGTGTGCATCTTGTGATGCAGCGGCTGCGGTAATCCCCTTCTTGAAAAAAAAATGTTGATAGGTGTTGGATCACATGCTGCGAGGCCAACTCCAATGCGTATCCCCAATTGGTCCGTCAGCGTTCTTATGTAGCAAACGGACAAATTTTCAGACCCAACGAGCAACCCCATTTTATATTTTCGTTCATTTTGTGTCCGTTAGACCCTATTTTTAGACCAGAATTGGGCTGGATTTGGGGCCAAAGCGGACAGAACCGGACGCTTCCTGCGCCTTCTCCGTCCATGCCAGTCTGGAGTGACCCCACCTGTCACCCACCCACCCCCACCACTCTCTCTCTCTTCCTTTTTCTCTCTCTCCCACCAACCCCATGCACAGCTGTATGCGACGGCGAGCAGGTGAGGCCGGCCGGCCGGGGCGCGGCGCCAGGAGCAAGCGGGCGCAGGCGTGACCGCGGACGCGACGGCAGAAGCTCGCGGGAGCGGGAGTAGGACCTCGCGCCGAAGCTCTCGGGCGCCGCCTGCGACGGCAGGTGAGCGCGCAGGCGGGTGCGAGCGCATGCGCGGGCGGGCGAGGCGCGGCAGGACGCGGCGGGTTCGGACGAGCTCTGTGCGCAGGCGAGCTTCGGACGAGCTGCGTGCGCAGGTGAGCGTCGGACGACCAGCGGCTCCACGCGCGGGACAACGGCCACTAGGAGCTTCGCTTGTGTTCTTTGTACCTGCGCCCTTGAAGTGTTTGAAGAAATGACAGACTCGGACAAAACCGGACAGCGTTTGGGATGATTTCGCTGCGTTGGGCGCACGCACGGTGGACTATTGCTACTACAAACGGACGTTCATTTGGGGCCGTGCGTTGGAGTTGGTCTGATTGCTAGTGCTGTATCAGTAGCTTTGTTTCTGCTGTGAAACCGGTACTTTGGTGATGAGGGCAGCTGTAGGCCTGTACCTCTTTTATCTGGACGAGGATCCCCTGCCGTGCGGCAGGGTGCCGTTCCGTCGCTGACTCATGGGCCCGACTGAAACTTGACCCACCTGTCAGTGGCCTAACGGCAGGCGCCGTACGTCAGAGGAGCTTCCTCCCTTTTATCTGTGCTTTGCTTTTTGTGTAGGTGATTGTTTGAGCTTTGTAAAACTGTTGTCGGTTTCTTTACTGGAAATCCATGAGGAGAGGCTGGTTGTTTCTAAAATCTTGGTGCTTGCCCATGGCTTTCTTGAATGCAGTCTCCGCAGTTTTCGGGTCACGTTCTGCCTTGCTTGCCAACGGTTTTCACGGATCCAAATCCTGCATGATCAAAAGCCACGTTGCTCGGCTGCCCCGATTATTCGTGAAACCTCCATGAAGTTTCCCAGGCCAGGTCTTCAATGCCGAAAAGTGAACCACCATACAGTTCTCCTCAGTGGGGATAGAAACCTAGTTTGAGGCTCTGAAGATTGGGCATCGTTCCTTCTTTGAGCTTAAGTCGCAGCACACCACACCGAAACTCAAAAACCCAAGAGCACCAAACTTTGCAGGTGTGTAGACGATTTGTCTTGTGATCGGTCCCTGGACGTGCAACCACGAGAGAACAGTGAGGAACAGTGATCTTCAAAGGCTATTGATATCATCACTTTGTGGTTCTCTGAATACAAATTTCCGGATGCAGAGATTGGTCTAAGCCGTCCAGTCCACTTGTGGATACCACAAGTAGGTGACAGCAACCCGGATTGTCCTCACTGAATGTGGGGATGAACAATATTCTCTCAAATAGCATTTTATGTTTAGAATCACATTCGCTGGAATAGTTGCTACTCTTGCATCAATTTCAAAGTGTTTCCAGTTGTTTTGGACCTTGCATCAGATCTGGAGGACGTGTGGTGTCGTTGTGTGTGATCTGCAAAGATCTCAGTAGAACCTCAAAACACCAGTGCTTGGTTCATCGGCGCCCACACGGAGGATGAGAGATCGAAGAACTTTAAAACTCCAAAATGGAACAGTAGTAACCATTATTCGAGTAATGGCGAGTGATCGAACTTGCGAAAGTCCAATAGCTTCTGCTCTAGCTGCATATGTTGCACTGTCGAATTGAAAGGGAATGACGACTGACCTTGTTAGAAAACCATACTGTCCATTTAGAATGATCTATTACAGTGATAAAATTATCATCTCTGGACTTTGATATAATAATGAGATCATCCACTGTGTGATGCACTGCAAAGTACAGTAATATACCTCGTAAAGATAGTCCAAAGAAAGAAATGAAACTAATAATTAACACATGATAACTTGGACTGTCGAGCAGCAGTGAGCAACTCTCAAGCAACAAGACCACCTAGCCAGATCATTTTCTGCTCTCGAGCTCTAACTACTCCCTGCAGCTTCGTCGTGGGTAGAAAGAGTTAATCTTGGCGAGAGAGTTGCCTAGTTGTGCTCCAAGCAGTCAACCAGCCAAATCTTCAGATCTCAGAATACCTGAGAATATCAGGTGCTATGGGAGGGAGCATTCTCCCGTGCTCCAGGAGCTTCTGAAACGTTGGATCTGAGGTCCAACGGTCATCTCAGGTGCTCCGACAAATTTTCAAAAAGCCTGTCAGAAGTCCCTTAATTACACGCATGTCCAGGGGCTCCTCGGATGACCGTGGATCTCAGCCGAGCTTGCTGTGTAGCACCTGAGACTCCCTCCTCAGAATACATCATGCTGGTGTCAGCATTTTTTAGCTTTTTCTTTCTTTCTTGCATGCATGCTCTTGACGTTTGTATCCAACAGGATTTCCCAATCTGCTGCTGATACAGAATCCTCACTCTTGCCCTCGCCGCCACCATGTTCTTCATCGCCAATTTCCATCACTGATAGGGCGTCATTATGTGCAACCGCGACCCTAACAGATAAAGGAGCATGCACTTTAGTACTTGTCCAGAATCATAGGGAACAAAAACATGGATATACCCACTGTTTTGGTTACCGGTCGAAATTTTAAGATTTCCCATGGTTACTGTGTATTTCGGCGACCCTCGGTAAATCGCCATACCGAACAAAAAATACCATTTTTTTGAAAATTTTGAATTTAAACACTCGATTTACTGTAAAGTACGTAGGATCTAATTAATGCCATGAGAGTTGGTTCTGGCATGTTGGTAGCAACCTAGTTCGTGTTTTGGGAAGTCTCTGGTTCGAATATTCGTTCATTCACTTATTTGAATTCAAAATTCAACTACAAAATTCACTCGAAATATTCTCAGTATTTCTCGGTAACCATGGTAACCACATTTACCAGTCCCCCTCGGTAAAATTGCCTCGTTGGGTAACCAAAACCTTGGATATACCTAAGCAAGCAGTATGTAAAGATGATCCTTAGGCAGTAGAAATAATAACAAGAACAAAAAATACTAGTTACCTTCGCGACCCTGCCAAACATGCGAGACCTTCGACCCTTTCACGGCCATGAATGTTCAGTATCCTCTTGAGCCTGGGGAATATGAAGCACTCACTAGTTTACCATAAATGTTAACAAATCACATGGGAAACATATTTCATATGTGAGAGCTTGCCAACCGGCATCTACAGTATCATTTTGGAATACACAATCTATGCTAGTATTAGTTGCATGAGATGTAGGGAATGTGCTTGTTTCGTAAGGGCATACTTTGGTGATTACCTGAAATTAATGGAGCACCACAAATAAACATGGCCGTCTTCTGTACCTGTTACTAGAATTGGAAGATTGGGATGGGAAACGACAGAAAGAACTGCGGACCTATGAGGTAGTGTACCAGTGCACGCATTCTTCTGCATGTCCCATATCTTTATTATAGAAAACAAGGCATGCATTATTAGAAATCTTATGTGTGTGTTGTGTTAATATATTTTACAACAAAATGGCAGACCTTGGCAGTCTTGTCCAAAGAGCCAGTAACCAAACACTTCCGACCATCCCGTGTGAAGAAATCCAGGCACCTCACATTACGCGAATGCCCAGAAAGAGTAAACTTGCATTCGGGAGAATCAATACTCCAAACCTGAACACTAGACATCTTAGAAAATAGAACGTACTTCATCGTAGAGACAGACAGAGGGAGAAAGACCTGTATTGCGTGATCCTCCGAACCATCAGTGAAACTAGCAAAACTGTTGGTGTCTTCTGGGTTAAATGCGACTCCACAAACATAGCCCCAGTGTTCTTCAGATGTTTGTATGCACTTCAAGCTCCAGTGCTGGTCCCAGTCCCAAAGCTTTATTTGTGCGCGAGATCCTGACAGCACATAGGGCTTTGTTGGATGAACGGCTAGTGAACAAACACCAAGACTGTGAGCTTCAAAACTCATGATGTTTTCCATTTTATTCTCATATTTGTACACATGGACAAAACCATCACTTGACCCAGCCACAAACCATCTCTTTCGTGCAATGAATTTAACACAAACTGCAGTGAGAACAATCATCTAATTAGCATATCAGTGTACCGTGGGAGAAACTTGTGTTAACGAATAAGTCTGAAGGGTACCTATTTGCGACCTTGAGGCTTCAACCGAACCTACCGATTTCTGTCAATAAAATACAAATTATCATTTGTTAGTCCAAGGTAAACAAAAGAATGTACATTTGCCAATACAAATCGGGCTTTTTGTGAGGACCCTATACATTTATCCATGGTAATTGAATTACCACGAGAAAAGAGATATTATTCTGTCGAACATCACCAAACTTAATCATATTTTGCTATTTGCTAATCAACAGTGTGTTCATATGTACTAACTGTTACTGCCACATGCATCTTTTCGATGGAGATGCCAGGAGGCAATATAGTTCTTTTGTTATCATAGAAAAATGTCTGCTCACATAATACAGTAACATACCTGTAGGCCATAGTTATGCATGTGAACATACCCAAATGAACCTGTTAAAATTCTGTATGACAAGAAGATCAGAACACATCCAATGAACTAACTTGAAAATTGAGGTTTAAATAGTCAAATGCCCATATTATGCTATGCACTCACAATGGATCTGTCTGATTTGCATCCATGGAATGGATCGAATCTGTATTCTCCACCGATATGATCTGACAAAATGAAGTTCTTGTCAACACTAGAGAAACGACCTCCAAGATGGATCTAATGAAGAGAGAGAAAAATCCGAAACCTGATATACCTTTATTAAAGGGGGCATTGCCTAATGCAGCGTCAATGGATGAAAGAAAAAGAGAAACAAAAGGAAACATCAGCACAGTTCAATTCGTCAATGTAGGAGCTTCATCCCAATGGCACAACACAATTGGCCCCATAAACGGATTTAGCTGGGATCTCTTTGTGGATCATCTTGAATCCTCTCTATTATAGTGCAATTAATGACTTCTTTCACTTAGCATAGCACAATTGAGATGGTATGAGTCACTTTTGGATTGATTCGTACAACAAACTTAGGGCATGTCCTTTTTTGTTGTAAAAGATTTATTCACAAAAAGTCATCAGTATTTCATTTCCAAACTTCCCAGACCAAAAAAAATTCACGGGCTCACGGCTTGGTAGTTAATGCCCAGCCTCACGGCGGGCATAAAACCCGATACCCGTAGTCCGAACCCGAAAAACCCAAACCCGTATAGCCCGAACCTGAAAAACCCGAGCACTATATCAGGTAATAGTTTTGGAAACCAGGATTTTATTTGGGTAATTCGAGTAAAAGGTCATGGTACCCGAATTACCCAAATATCCCGAAATATATTGGCAGCCAAATAAAATTCCCTCACGCATGGAGAAGGTCCAGCCGGAAATCGCTTCGCTACTCGCTAGCCTCCTCGAAAACATTGGTCTAGTGCCGTGTCCCCTACCCCAACCCCACACACGAGTCGCACCCGATTTCCTCATTCCCTTCTCAAACGCGCGCCGCAGGGCTAGCTGATGACCACCACCTCGCATGGCCACCACTCGGCCCAGCGAGCCGCAAGCCACCCGCCGGCGCTTCCTTCGCACTGCCGCAGCTGCCCTCCTCCGCCTCCTGTTCTGCCTGGCTAGCCTCCCGGCTGCGGCACAGCCACAGCGCTATGCGCACCAACTCCAGGCCACCGCCCTCTACAAGTTCTGGCCTGCGAGCTCGACTGCCTCTGCAGGCGCTCACCTCGCCCGTTGGCCACCTCACGATGCCCCTGAACTATGGTTTCTCTTTTCTATGTCTGGTATTTCGTGTAATTGAGGATTACCCGAACCCGAACCTGATTTTTCTGGTACCCGAATTGTCGGGTATAAAAAATTATGGACAATTTTTGGGTGTTGTTTTTTAAAACCCGACGTTTTTATAACCCGAATTACCCATCCCGAATTAAATTCGGGTAACCCCAAACTCCCAGCCTGTTATATCTGTGTTATATCCATAGCCAATCCTTCACCTATCCATGTTATATTTGTTCCATACTGCTGAAACATTCTGTTTGAGTAGGTAAACCAAAATGTAAGAGACCATATTCTGTAGCATTCGAAATCCGGATAAGTTTTGATTTGGTAGTCTAGCGACTAATGGCATAGATGAGGCATCAAGTCATTGACTCACAACAGAAGAAAGTACAACCATTCTAGTGCATTACATCATATGGTATGCACAATTTCGGTAAAACAAGGTTGAACATCCCTAGTAACCAATACTGCACTTATCCCCACTGAGCAGAAAATAATTGTTTGCTTGAAAAAACTGACCTCGAATGGCATCTCTGCTTGTAGGGCACAAACAGCTTTCAATGAAACCTTATGCACCGTAGTCCCCGTCTCTTCGGCTTCCTTAAAATGTTCTTCGCAAATGTATTTGGCATCAGTACATAATGAATCATAACCAATTATACTGCTCTGCAGGATTAAATCTATAGTTCTTTCTTTTGGTAGGTTTTTGTGTTTATTCATTGTCACAACGAGAGTGTAAGTGGACCTCGGGGCAACAATTCCATACAATGGCAGACATAAGAAGCATGACTGGTCATTGCCCTTCTTCATGAGCACAAGTAACAAATTTTCATCTGTGTTGTTTGTTATTTCAAGTGAGCATGGGATCAACTTGTCGGGTTCGAAGCGAAAGTGGAGCTCAAGCGGGCAAACGTCAGGAAGGGCACTGGAGCCTGTGATTACCTGCAAGAAAAGAGAACATGTAGTAGCCCATTATGACATTTTACTTGCTTAATTTGCTGCCGTATTGGTACTGTTACTTGCAACATTATTCAGAACACACAAGTTTCATTTGTACTGGCCCGTAATCAAGTAGATATAGCTTTGCAGGATGGCATGCTTAGTTAGTGATCTCACCTCAGTCTCAGTGGTTGTGTCATGTGCTGATTGTGACACACTGGAATCCTTTGCTCCCCCTAGATCATTTTGATTGCCTATGCTCGATTCTCGCAAAAACACCGAAGCAGCGGGCGGCGGTGATGCTTGAGCCTGTTGTGCCTGCTCGTGGCTGGGCAGGGGATGTACCTTAATCCGCCGCCGGAGACCCGGGGCAGCCACCCCTGCTCGCCCCCATGGAAGGTCCGACAAATCCTCATCAGAGTTCGCCTCAGCAACCAATTTACCATCTGTCTTATTGATGACATTGTCTTCAGTCACAGTATGGCATGCTGTTTTCCCCTCATCCACCAATTTACCATCTGTCTTGTTCATGACATTCTCTTCAGTCACACTATGGGGAGCGAGATCCTTGCTCGCAGTATATAATGGAAACTCTTCACGGGCTTCCACCTATATACAAAGACACAAATTAATGTAGAGACTTTCAACACCATAATTAAGAATAACATAATTAAGATTATTCTTGTTGATTTCATATTTCATGAATCTTGATGTTTTCATTAAGGAGAAGTGCATAAGACAGTTTGATCTATATGCACTACAACTGCTATAGTATATAAAGTTTTTTGTATTTAAAATGTTAAATTTGATCAAACTTGTGTGGTTAACATCAGATGAAGTTCCTACTCATGCATGTTTAATTCTTGAGGTAATTGCTCTTCCTCAAAAGTAACTTAATTTTCCTTAAACTATAAGTTGATTTGTTTTCTTATGATTACAAGAACAATGGAAATGTGTGCACATACACCCTACGATAAGATACCGCGGAAGATCATGTGGTGGCCTTGGAGAAACACAAAGTCCCACCAAAGTACATTACCCTCATCAAGGACATGTACGATAATGTTGTGACAAGTGTTCAAACAAGTGCATGATTGCGACACTGATGACTTTCCAATTGAAATAGGACTTCACCAAAGGTTAGCTTTGAGCTCTTGCCATTTTGCGTTGGTAATGGATGAGGTCACAAAGGATATACAAGGAGATGTCCCATGGTGTATGCTCTTGGTGAATCATGTAATACTAATCGATGATAGTTGAATAGAGGTTAACAGCAAGTTAGAGTTGAAAGATTTTGGAATCAAAAGGTTTTAAGTAGAACTAAAACTGAGTACATGAGGTGCGATTTCAATACAACTTGGCATGAGGAGGAGGTTAGCCTTGGATGGGCAGGTGGTACCTCAGAAGGACACCTTTTGATATGTGGGGTCAATGCTGCAAAAGGACGGTGATATCGATGCATATGTGAGCCATCAAATCACAGACAGATGTATGAAGTGGCGGCAAGCTTCTGGCAACTTATGTGACAAGAGAGTTCCACAAAAGTTAAAAGAGTCAGGTTCGATAGGACTGCGATTCAACCTACAATATTGCATGGCAGAAAAAATGTTGGTCGAATAAAAGGAGACATGTCCAACAGTTAGGTGTAGCATGGATGTGCATGCTGAGATGGATGTGGCCATGCACAAGAATGGATCAGGTCCAGGATGATGATATACGTGATAGAGTTGGTGTAGCACCAAGTGATGAGAAGGTTCTCCAACATCGTTTGAGATGGTTTGGAATATACAATGCATGCCTCCACATGCATCAGTGCATATCGAAAGGATAAAGCATGCTGATAATGTCAAGAGAGGCCGGGGTAGACCAACTTGACATGCCAAGAGTCTGTAAAGAGAGACCTGAAGGACTGGAATATCACTAAAGAACTAGCAATGGGCAGGGGTGTGTGGAAGTTAGCTATCCATGTGATAGAACCATGCCTAGGTTTCGAGATGTTATGGGTTTTAGCTCTAGCCTACCCACTTGTTTGGTACTAAAAGACTTTGGTGTTGTTGTGCTCATAGGTCTACCAAGAGCAACGTCCGAGCGCGCACACACAAACACACACATGAGTAGACCAGGATACATCCATGAACACCACAAGTTGCTAGATACGTAAATAACTAAGGAGGTCTGAGGGTGACTAGAATCAAGTAGAATTAGTATTTAAATTAATTAGGGAGCTCACCGCAGATGTTGTGTCACTAGCTAGTTGTGGCTCACTAGCGGCTTTCATTTCCTCTTGATAATTCGGACTTTCGGTCCTCAACTCTAATAAAGGTGTTGGTGAAAACCCCTCAGATGCAGTCTTGTCTACCACTTTGCCATCTATCTCGCTGTTGCACATATCTTCTGTGACACTCAGGATTGTGAGATCTTTGCTTGCACTAGTGTTTAGTACCAGCAACTTTTCCGTGTACTGCATATCTGATGGCAAGTTTTCGTGGGCTTCAATCTACGCACACATACGTACATAACTGATGAGACTTGTCAACAAACAAAATGAAGACTCACAGAGTAAAGTTTCTTCTTGTTAATTTGATACTTGAAAATAAAAAATAAATAGAAGTGTAAGTCAGTCTGATCTACATACAATAGGGATAGTATAATGTAATTTATATTGCGGCATTAATATAATTTAGAAGAATCAATCCAATCAGAATCTTAACTAAATACTATCTGTCACTCAACTATAAATAAAGATCATTTGGGCTGACCACTTATCGAATAAACATATCTTTGGAAGTTAGTATTTTTAGTCAGCTCACCTCACTGGTTTTGTCACTTGCTTGTTCTGGCTTACTGGACTCGTTTACTACCTCTTGGTGATTCTGAGTGCGTATGTTTGACTCCCACAAGGGCGTTGTTGGTGACAAACCTTCCTGTGATTGCTTCACCCCACACATTTGACCATCTGTCTCATTGCTGAATACATCTTCAATGATACTGTGCTCCTTGCTAACAGTAGTGTCTAGAATCAGTGACTTGTCCTTGCACTGCATTTCTATAGGTAACCCTCCGCAGGCTTCCATCTATGCATAGAAACAGCTGGTGAGACTTTTCGACAAATAAAATTGATCACATGTGTACGTTTTTGTAAATTTGATATTCATAAATCTTGGACACATTTTATAAAAACGAAGAGAAGGAAGATAAAGGAACAAAGGCAATTTGATGTGAAAATACGAGGGCTGTTGTAGTGCAAATTATTCTTGTAGTGGCTTTCATAATAATTAATTTAGGACATCATATAGAATGCTGACCATACCTGGTCTGCTGCATTAAGCACTTGGACTATATCCTTTGCTGTAGGTCTTTTCTCCATAGCAGGGTCCACACATGTTAGGGCTATGGCGATGCATAGTTCTACTTGTTGGCTATATTTTTTCATTGATATATACTTCGATGTGGATACAAATTTGCTCCTCCAACTTCTAAGTACCTATATGTGCTTGCACAATGAGCTAAATGATAATATTGATGCAAAGGTTAGAATAGTTTATCTTACTTTCTCTTTGAAATGCTGACAAGATGTAGCAGCATTTTTGGAACTATCGAGGTCAAAATAAGGATACTCCCTTTGACCTGTAATTATCTCTATGATGATAATACCCAAGCTGAAAATATCTGCCTTCTTAGTGATTACGCCATGAATTAAGTATTCTGGTGCCATATATCCACTGAAATTTTGAAGTGCAAGCAGTGGAAATGTAAACAAGTAGCTGAGGAAAAGAAAAAAGAATAAGGTGCAAGAGGTATAGCTTACCGCGTTCCTGCATGATTATCAGTGACAATGTGTGACTGCTGTTCGCCAAAGATCCTGGACAGACCAAAGTCCGCAATTTTTGGTGTCATATTAGAGTCCATCAATATATTTTCAGGCTTAAGGTCCAGATGGATGATACGGCATTCGTCATGAAGGAAACGCAAGCCATTGCAAATCCCCTTGATTATCTCATATCTCATATTCCACTTGAGGTCCAAAGATCTTTCTGTATGGACCGATAAACAAACATAACGAAATTGTAAACCCACTCAGAATTTATAATTTGGGAGTCTTTCCCTGCTATAAAAAGAGATGCCTATATCGTTTCCCACTTTCCCATGAAAAAGGATGCCTTGTTTCTTCAAGCCATTTTCTTCTCTCCACGTGGGTGTACCAAAATAGTGCTCACTTTGTGTGTGAATAACTGAGAGTGGGTGACCGGTCGCCCTTAGGCTAATACATAACATAATTATTTTGTTTGAAAGCATGCATGGTTGGAGTACATAGTTTTGAGGTGTTTTCTGAGGAAGTAAACTTACTAAGGAGAGAGAAATAACAATGTATAATGTATTCGGTTAACATACCATAAATATGTTTGTCGAGGCCTTTGTTGGATACATACTCGAAGCAGAGTAACCTTTTTGGAACTTCAGCAAAGATATGCTTCTTACTCCCACTTGGTTTCTCTATCGCTTCCCAATGCGATTCTGCACAGTAACCTACAAATTGTACTATGTTTCGGTGCTTGATACCCATAAGATAACTGACCTCATTCTGGAAATTCTCCTCTTTTAGATGTAATTCAAAAAGCTTCTTCACCGCAATAATTTTACCACTCCGAAGAACTCCCTGCATTGTAAGTTAAACCTCTCTTCAAAAGATGTCCACCTGACATTGTTTAGTTTCTGTTGCTAACAATTGACAGTGGAGTCAGTAATTGGCTATACCTTGTAAACAACTCCATACCCACCTCTACCAAGTTCCGATTCAGTCGAAAAATCACATGTGATGGCTCTCAAAAATTCTAGACGAAGACACATCGGTGTTGCATCTGAATCTTGTAGTTTCTTCTCCAGTTCATCACGTAAACTACACATCGGTGTTGCATTTGAATCTTGTAGCTTCTCCGGTTCATCATGTGAGTTAGACATTTCTGATCATACAAACAACCATTTTAGAATGGAATAAACAACAACAACATACCCTTTTAGACTGATACTATGATGTGAGTTATGTACGTGTCAGCAACTCAAACCACCTCGTCTTCATGTTAACTTTGATATTTGCTAAAAGAAGTGTAGTCATCTACAGCAGGGACCTTGTTAATTCTGAGAAAACACCTTGATCCAGCGGATCAATGTGACCATGTATTAACCCGTAGTCCTGATCCGTACGAAAAGAAGCTCGCTACTTTTTTTTTGAGGAAAAGCTAAGCTTTATTAATTACGAGTGCTTGGGAAAATCACCCAAAACACAACCAGCCACTTGTGGCGGTACATGAGACTCCCAATACAAAGTTTCAGAATATACAAAGCGATATCCTCTAGCTACTTGTGTGTACATTTGTTTTGATCAATACCAAATATAAAAACCGTACTTCATATACTTCTCGGATCTGAACGCATCAAGTTCGAACTCAATCAGAACGAGGCATACAAAGTGTAGCAGTAATGAGCTGGAGTACTAACCGGGACGATTCATAGTGATGCACCTGCTAGCTTCTCAGAAAACATGTACTGTCCACGTAGAAGATCGAAGCGCAGGAAGACCATCAGACTGTCAATCCACCTTTAAAGGCTTCGAAATTCAGATCTAGACCAAACGGAGTAGACTTGACTTGGACACTTGGCCTGGGGTCCGGACAGTAATGCCGGTAGGCGAGAGAGACAGGTCCAGCCACAGTATCCATGGTAGATGAGAGTCCCAAATGGTCCATAGTCAAGCATCAAAACATGGGAGATTTTGATAAATCCTCTCCAACTGCATCTTAACAACCTACCCCTGTTGTGAAAATTTCATGGGTTCAGGTCTTGCCTGATAAGGATTCCTAAAGAGTATATGGAGGGGAACAGCAAATGCTCGCTTGATCTTATGCATGGCCCATGAAATGGTACAGCCAGGTGAGCCTGTATGTAGAGCATCTATTTTTTTTTTTTTTGGAAATGGAGGATTAGCCCCGGCCTCTGCATCATAATGATGCATGCAGCCAGGTGAGCCTGTATGTAGAGCATCTATTGTCCACCAACTGCAATTTCGGCTTCTCAATCATCTCTGCAATTAATGGTCTCTCATATATTATCCATCCAACTGCCATTTCGACAGGACCAGCCAGTATACATCTGCATGTCAGTAGATGCATGAGAACAGCAAGCAGAGACAGCCAATATGGTCCACACCTAATGAAAATGGTAGAGCCAGGGGGTCTATAGAGCATCTATTTTGTCCATCAAACTGTCCTTTCAGATTCATAATCATCTCTGCAATTAATAGCTAATGGTTTCCTCACCTCCTATGCTAGTGACGTTCACATATGAGCTCATCCTATTTTGGCGGCGATGGCAAATGACTAGAAAGACAGTTAAACCACAGCAACGTCCCACGTAATAGCCCATAGTTACGATCCGGTTGAAAACAGCAAATGATAAATAGTATATGGGGTCAAAATCCATGAGTTCAGGTCCTGCGTGACAAGGATTCCTAAACTGTATATGGGAAACAGCAAATGCTAACTTGATTTCAGGCATGGCCCAGAAAATGGCACAGGCCAGGGGAGCTGTATGTAGAGCATCTATTGTCCATCCAACTGCCCTTGCGGCTTCTCAGTTATCACTGCAATTATTGGTTAATGGCCACCTCCTAGATCTACTTCCGATCTTGTTTTTCTGCGGCAATGGCGAGAAGCGTGGCTCCGCCGTGGCTGCGTCTGCACCGGCCTAGGTCCAAAATGGCCCACACTTAAGCATCAAAACATGGGGGGTTTTGATAGCATCCTATCTAATTGTGATCTTGATGCTAACAATTTACACCTTCGGTCAAAATTTCATGAATTCAGATCATGCAGTATATCAGGACTCATAACAGTGTATGGGGAACAGCAAGTGCACACTTGATTTCAGGCATGGACCAGGAAAATGGTACGGCCAGGGGACAGGGGAGCCAGCCTGTAAAGCATCTATTGTCCATTCAACTGCCCTTTCGGCTTCTCAATCATCTCTGCAATTCATGGTTAATGGTCTCGTCGTCCTGATTTCTGCGGCAATGGCGGGACGCGAAAACACAGTGATTCCAGCCACCACCTGGTAGGGACTGGACGGATAAACCATTAGCATCGATCACTAGCAACATGTGGGGATCGCTGCAAGAGGCTGGCACCTGGGGGTGAAGAAGCCGGACGACGGCTACCTGCAGTCGGTGGCACCGGAGATGCTCACGGCCGCGTGCGACCGACGCGCGTGGCTCCACCACGCCGGCGCCGGGGCCGGCGCACTGGGTGGTGGAAGCACGCGTACGGCGGCGTTCCATTGCCGCCGCCCCGCAGCATCGCCAGCGCGAGTGTCGTCGGATTGGGGGAGGAAGAAGCAGCACCTCGAGGAAATGGGGCTAGGGTGTGGGCCGGGTGAGGTATGGATAGGGTGGGCTTGGTATATGAAATCGGTCCAATTAGACCGCAACGGCCCAGCCCGGCACCTGACCCTTTCACCGGCCCATGAACACATGAGGTAGCTGCGAGTGGGTCCGCCCGCTCGTTTGGTCGCTTGTGCATTTCGGCCCCTATTTGAGGCAAAGCATGTCAAACTAGGAGTAGGACGTTTCGGTGTCCATACTCATCTGCATCTGGTTAGAAAAATATTCATAAAAAGTTTTAAAAAATTCAAAAATTTCCAATTTTTTATGCGGTAGACAATTTGCTGCGTGAGAGCCGCTCCAAATTTTAAGTCATTTGGACATTTGAGTAGCTTTCAGCAAAAAAGACAAATCAGGTCAAAACAGTACATGAACAGTAAACATTTTTACAGACCCGTAATTTGTCTTTTTTGCTGAGAGCTACTTAGATGTCCAAATGATGTGAAACTTGGAGCAGACCTCACGCATCAAATTGTCTACGCACAAAAAAATTGGATTTTTTTTTTAATTTTTTCAGTATTTGTTTTGATTTTTTTCGTCAAGGCAGGTGCAAATAAGTTCGGGTGCAGAAATGGATTTTCGGTCAAACCAAGGTATTTCGCTGAGAGAAGACACCAGGCTACACAGACTAAAAAAAAGCAGCCGAGGAGAGCTAAAAAAATGGAGAGCTCAGACTCCTGGCATGTTCCTTGTCTCCGGCGGCCGAGGCCACACTCTGTCGCCCCGCCTCTGCATCGACATCCCCTTTGGCCTCCCCTACATGCATGTCTCCACCAGTTCCCCTTCTCCGGCCTCGCTGATGGATCACACATCTCACCCCCCCCCACCGCGGCGCCCTGCTCCGACCTCGTCGATGCATGGCGCACCTCCGCTCTCCCCTCTGAGGTGCCCTTCTCCGGCCTCCCTCACCGACGTGGTCCACCACAAGGAGCTTGGTTTCTTCCAGTCCAGCCTCACCCCCCAACGTGGTCCGCACCAGCGATGACCCGTCCTCTACTCTGACCTTCCTCCTTGACGCGATGCGCACCAGCGACGACCCGTCCTCTACTCCGACCACCCTCCTTGACGCTGTCTGCACCAGCAAACCCCCTTTCTCTACCTTAAACAAGTCACATAGGATGGAGGGAGCAGCGCCGTCGGTCATGGCGGCAGGGGCGGCACCAAAGACCTCGAACCTGCTGGTTGCTCTTCCTGATGGGCAAGTTTTCAAATCCTCACATTGATGTGTAGCATCTGGTCTGCTAGAAATAAACATCTTTTTTATAATATAAATATAATTCCTTTTTATGCTCATGCTGGTTCATTTGTGCTCTATTCATGGGGCATATTGGCTGGTGTGTCTAATAGCCATACACATGTTTGTGAGATGCTAGTGCTAGTTTGTTTGCTAGTCTGGTTCGTAAACGATGATTGCATGGTGTTCTTCATGTATGTAAATCACCTATGTTCTAGCGGCATTTAAGTAATTAGTAGATCAATATATTAATTAAGTAAATCACTTATGTTCACATAACCAAATCACTAGATTAGCAATAATGTTCCTCATTTTTTTTGTAAATCACATGTGTTGTGGCAGCATTCAAGTTTTTTCAATGTGGTTGCATTCATCGATGTCATATTTGTGTCAATGTAGGTCAAACATGCCACCTTATAAGGTAATTATGAAATATGGGGCACGTTCTTACAAGAATTACAAGGGCGAGCTGTGCACTGTGTCTTCTTGGAGCTGTGACATTCATGTAGAGAGGTAGACTAGTTATGATCAACTTGTGGGGCTCATGCAGAGTAAATATCCATGGGGAAATGATGAGGGTGTTGTGTTGTCAAAGTGGAGTACTTGCAACCAATATTTTGTGCTAATTCGCAATGATGAAGATGTGGTGAGCATGTATGATGAGAATGAGGAAGAAAAGATTATTAAGATACTTGTCCAACTTTGCAAGAATGGTGAGGAGGATTAGTTTGCTCTTAGTGTGCTTCAACCAATCCCACCTTCAGCAAAGGACACACCCAACCTCAGACTGGAAGATTTAACTCAAAATTCTCAATATAAGTATGAGATACCCGAGGAGAACATGGGAAGGCAACAAAGATATGAAATTTCCTCTTTACTGTGCTACTGGTCATGATCTTATTAATGTGCATACTTATCTTCTAAATATTGTGTAACTATGTTTGATGGTTAGATTTTCAAATAGTTCATGCCAAAAAATCCTGTTTACTGTGTTGTTGGTCATGATCTCTAAATATTGTGCAATTATGTGTGATGGTTGGATTTTCAAATATGTCATACCAAAATGTCCTGTTTGGTATGCTGCTAGTCATGACGTTACTATAATGGCAAAAGCAATATTAAAAAAAACAAGAGTGGCAAAAGCAAATCAAAATAATTGAGGGCAATTTGGTCTTTTCCCTAATCTATTTGGTCAAAACGTCCATTGACCTAACATAATGACATTTGTGATATATTATCCAGAGTTAAGAGTGGCAAAAGTGAGAGATGAAATTCTAGAGTGGCATACGCAAAATTGGAAAAAGCTAGAGTGGCAAAAACAAAGTCTCCCCTTATAACTTCCTATTCATAGACAAAGAGGATCCAGAGTTGGAGTTCTCCATTTCTCCCTGACGGTCTGGTAAAGGCAACTGGATGTATCAAACATGAATAATTGCTACAATCAACCCGAAGGATAAGCTCATGTTCAGGTAAGCCTATCTTACCATGCTTCAATGACCATTTAAGTCCCAATGGCTTACCCGACTTCTATTGGCGATGGATCAAGGTAAAACCTCAACCATGGCTTGAAGTTCTTTTGATTCCTCTACAAACCCTACTTCAAGATCCAAAATTACGGGATTAGGTATCCGTCACTTTTGCATCGCATCCATCTATCATCAACATACATATATATTTCAAACCATGTTGCATTTGTCTATTGCACATGTGCACTCATGCATCGGCACAAACACTACCTTAGGTTGCTGCTAACGCGACACTACGATCAGAGACCCTTTGACGAAATTGTGTGCGATGCATTAATCGTAAACAACGGTGTAAAAACCCATCAAAAAAGGTGCAAAACATTTGCAATGACAGATGGATCAAACACGGTTTATATTTTAGTTGCTTGTGCGATGCAGGGCATATAATTTAGTTCAATTAACTGTTTGCGATGTGGCAGAACAAAATAAACAGGCAGTCAGACGAAGGCATGTGCGATATACAGCTTACAGTTCACTCGGATGAACTGTTTGTGATTAGGTAACACAACAGAAACGGTTAGCCAGATCAAGGTGTGTGCGATATACGGCATGCGGTTCACTCGGATAAACTGTTTCCGATTAGGCAACACAGCAAAAACGGTTGTACCAAATCAAGGTGTGTGCAATGGAGGGCAGACAGTTCATTCAGATAAATTGTTTGTGTTGAGCCAAGAAAACAGAAACGTTTCACATAAACAAGATGTGTGTAATACACGGCAAACATCCAATTACATAGGTGGCTAGTACACACATGACATTTCCACACATCAAAATAAACTATTACATGCAAAATTAACTAGGATAAACGATCATCTGATCATCATCTACTTCTTGTGCTAGCTCGATATTTCTTCTATTCTAAATTTCCATTAATTGATGATATTTTGTGAACACGTCATAGTTTCCCGCCATTTCCTCACCGTTTCCCGCCATCCAGCGATATTGCGCATAAACCTAGGTGGCGCGCGACGTACGGAGGCAACAAGCGTAGCATGTAGCGCATCCACCTTTTCCAAGCATGCCAACCCATCAA
This sequence comes from Triticum aestivum, assembly GCF_018294505.1. Classification (NCBI taxonomy): domain Eukaryota; kingdom Viridiplantae; phylum Streptophyta; class Magnoliopsida; order Poales; family Poaceae; genus Triticum; species Triticum aestivum. The sequence goes on along the minus strand of NC_057812.1, from coordinate 723,647,683 downwards.
AGCGCCGCCTCTACCATCAACCTCGTCGACGAGGAAAACGAGTGGGCACCACGGCCCGTCGAGGCCGAGGCGCTCCCCGGCAATGCGATGGACGACGCCGTGATGCACGTCATCGCCAGGGTTAACAGACCCTTGGCGCATGGCGCTTCAGTGCCGCAGATCAAGATACGCATGTCAGCGCCAAGAGGCTGCAGCTCTCCACACAACATGATCGATGGCGCGCCGCAAAGCAGGCTAGGCGCGTCCGCGCCGATAGGCTGCGGCTCGCCGCACGGCGAGACCGTTGGAGCGCCGTAGAGCGAGAGGCGCGGCGCGCCGCACAGCAAGAGCGGATCCATTGGCGCTTGCCTGCTAGACAGGGCGTCGCAGCTCGGTACACGTCCCGTCAGTACCCCAATTCCTCGCCAGGAGTGGGCAGAGGCCCTGTGCACCATACTTGCACCAAAGGCCAGCCGCGTTGTACTTGCACCGGACGCCCGCCGCACCATTCGCATGGGTCACGTCGTTCGCCTTGTCCGCAGCCCGCTCGATGCCAACGCGCTGGTCGGTAGGCTCGACCGTCTCCTTGGCCCAGGTGTCCACCTAGGCGCAGTAGAGGAACATGGCCGTCGCATCCTCGAGCTGGTGATGTCCGATGAAATAGCCAAATGAAGCTCGAGATCGTGCTCCAGATGTACTGCCAGTATGTCGGCCGCTTGGACGAACGCCTGCACGAGTTCAGGCAGAGCCAAGAGCTACCGTAGGCAAGGATTGTTGGTCATGGTCTCATGGACGCGTTTTATTTTGTTAAGTCGTTTCGACGTGGATAACTATGTATTCACAATAATCATAGTATTTCTCTGTTTATTGCTCTGTTTCGATGTGTGTACTCTGCTTTTCATTCTTATATGTTCTGTTTCAATGTGTGTATATACGCTTTCCATTATGTATATGTGGATGGTAACAGCTAGATTCAAAATAGTATACAAAAACAGATACAAAATGGAATTCATAATATATATATATATATATATATATATATATATATATATATATATATATATAAATTGTTCATTAGTTCATCACAATATATATGTATAAAATCATCACATATGCGTGATGATACTTAACTAATAGGTACAATGCATAAAATTGAAAACGAACAATACTAAAACTAATAATCCCTCCTGGGGTCCGTATTCTGGCAGCCCCTCGTCAGCAGCAGCTCCCTGATGCGTGGCGTCTTTCCAGTGCGGAGGCAGTACTCCACCTCCTCCGCCTCGCAGCGCTTGACGTGTCGATCTACCTCTTATTGGCGGATGAGCGCGAACGATCTTGCCATTTTGTTGGGTGCCCACCGGAGCTGCTCATCGGTGGCATGCTGGACCTTATCGGCCCACCCCCACGCAGCGATGAGGCGCCCAGTGCCTTTTGACCTTCCTCGCGAAGTACCCGTCTTCGTACACCTACTCCACATGACAACGCGCCCGCCCCCAAAGCTCCGTCCCCTCCTTTTTCCAGACAGCATCACGGGCTTCACAGGTCGCCTGGTACCTGGCTTCCTCCTCCGCCATCTCCTTCTTGAATGCCACTTGCCCGACGTTCTCAGCCGGCGGCAGCGACTTCCACAGACAAAGATTGTACTGGCCCCAAAACCAACCTAAAGTTGGGGGGTCCGGCGCAACCTCATCCGACGGCGCGTAGGGGTCCTCGTTGCTGCTAATCGAGTGAGCATTCTCGGGGGGCGGCGACTCCTCGTCGGCGCGTGGGCAAACCGGCGGCGCCCTGGCAGAGAGAGAGAGAGAGAGAGAGAGAGAGAGAGAGGGCGAGCGAGGGGAGGATGTAGATGAGAATGCAGGCGGGAAGACGTGAGCAAGGTAGTATTTTTTGGCGGCTAGAACATAGATCGACGGGAACATTACACACGCCAGTCGCTTGAATTACACACGATTCCCACAGCAAAATCTGTGTGTGAACTTAATAGCTGACGGTTTCCAATACAGAACCGTGTCTGATTAATGACCCGCGTCACTCACCTACCAAACCTCGAGCTGCAAAATAGATTGCCAATCGTGTGGGGGGCGGTTGTCTTATCAGATCTTTACATTTTCTTTTTTAAACACCATATATTTACATTGTCTGATGCTTTTTTAACTCGCACACAAGTACACAAAAATATGATTTTTGAAACCGTTATGGTTAGCCATTGCATGTAGATGTAGTTCAAATTTGAATTACGGTCATTAATTGGCTCGAAAATCACTTAAATATGTTTAAAAGGTCAAATGACCCCTAGAATTTTCAATTTTTTCACATGACAGTTGTAGTAGTGCACGTTAAACATAGTAAAAATTTGAAGGCCATAAGAGTAAACTATCTCCCATTCGTCATCAAACATGCATTGTTCCCTCTCGAAACCACGAGCCTTCTAGTGAGTTGCTCCAGTTTGTGAGGGGTATGTGTCCAAACTTTCATCAATCAGGCCAATTTTTTTACCACATCATCTTGGTGGCATGGCATTACATCAAGCAAGGTTTCATGTGTTTCTGATCTTTTTTTAATTTTTTGAAATTAAAGTGCCATGGCACTCCATGCATGTGTCCATGCTGCGAGACCAGTATGTTTGAAAATTCATTCTAATTTACTGCACATGGAATTAACTCGCACACAAATACACACACTACTAGGAAAAAGCCTAGCAGCAGCGCGGGTTTTGGGCCTATTAGCAGCGCGGGGGCTGGCGCTACTAATAAGGCGCTACAGCTAACGTATAGCAGTAGCGCGGGCGCACCCACGCTACTACTACGTCCGTTAGTAGTAGCGTGGGCAAAAACCCGCGCTACTATTAACCCGCAGAATATTTTTTTTTGAATTTTTTGCCCGAATTTTCAAATTTCTGAATTATTTTAACCTCTAATCTCTAATCACCCTCATCGCTGCTCAATTTAATCTCTAATCACCCCTCATCATTCCAAATCATCTAACTTCCCGGACGGTCACCCATCCTCTCACTACTCCAGCCTGAGCACGCTTAACTTCCGGGTTTTATTCTCCCTCGATTCCTTTTAGAATTTGAGGATTCTAAAAATTTGAGCATAACTTTCTTTCCTTTTAGAATTTTAGGATTCTAAAAATTTGCAAACAGGCCATAGGCAGTCTCCATCGTATGCGGATTTTCGTGCTGAACATTTTGATATATTATACGTTTTTTTCTGACATCGTATGCAAAAGTTATAGCCGTTTTACATTTTCCCTACACTTTTTGCAAAACATGTCCAAATTTAAGTTTTTAAATTTTCCTAACTAGTAGATGTAAGAACATAACTACATCTCGAAGGATTTTAATTTTTGAAACATTTTGATATATTATACGTTTTTTTCTAACATCGTATGCAAAAGTTATAGCTGTTTTACATTTTCCCTACACTTTTTGCAAAACATGTCCAAATTTAAGTTTTTAAATTTTCCTAACTAGTAGATGTACTAACATAACTACATCTCGAAGGATTTTAATTTTTAAAGTTTTTATCATTTTCTTTTGCTTTTTACAAAACCGAAAAGGCGATCCGGGGGGGGGGGTAGAGTTTCAAAATGGGACCTTTAGTAGTAGCGAGGGATTTTACCCCTCGCTACACTATGGCATGTCCCAGAGGGGCACGGTTGAGACCTCTTAGTAGTAGCGAGGGGTAAAAACTTAGTAGTAGCGCGGGTTTATAACCCTCGCTACTACTATGGCATGGCCCAGGGGGCACGGTAGAGACCGCTTAGTAGTAGCGAGGGGTAAAAACCAGCGCTACTGCTATCAACTTAGTAGTAGCGAGGGTTAAAAACCCGCGCTACTACTATGCCATGTCCCGGGGGCACGGTAGAGACCGCTTAGTAGTAGCGAGGGTTAAAAACCAGCGCTACTGCTATCAACTTAGTAGTAGCGAGGTTTAAAAACCCGCGCTGCTGCTACTTAGCAGCAGCGCCTGATTTTAAAGCGCGTTGCTGGTAAGATTCTGTGTATAGGCTTTTCCCTAGTAGTGACATATATGATTTTGCAAACCGTTATGGTTAGCTGTTGCATGTAGATGTAGTTCAAATTTGAATTAAGGTCATTAAATGGCTGGAAAATCACTTAAATGTCTTTAAAAGGTCAAATGACCCCTGGATGTTTCCAAATTTTCACATGACAGTTGTATTAGTGCACGTTAAATGTAGAAAAAATTGAAGGCCGTAAGGGGAAGCTATCTCCCGTTCATCATCAAACATGCATTGTTCCCTCTCAGAACCACGAGCCTTCTAGTGAGTTGCTCCGGTTTGTGAGGGGGTGTGTCCAAACTTTCGTCAAACAAGCCAATTTTTTACCACGTCATCTTGGTGGAATGACATTATATCAACCAAGGTTTCATATTTTTCTGGTCATTTTTTATTTTTTGGAATTTAAATGCCATGGCACTCCATGCATGTGTCCATGTCGTGAGACCAATATGTTTGAAAATTCCTTCTAATTTACTACACAAGGAATTAACTCGCGCACAAGTACACAAATATGACTTTTCAAACCGTTATGGTTAGGCGTTGCATGTAGATGTAGTTTAATTTTAAATTACGGTAATTAAATGGCTAGAAAATCACATAATGTCTTTAAAAGGTAAATGACCCCTGAAATTTCCAAATTTTCACATGATAGTTGTATTAGTGCACATTAAATGTAGAAAAAATTTGAAGGCCGTAAGGGGAAGCTATCTCCCGTTCGTCATCAAACATGCATTGTTTTCTCTCGGAAACACGAGCCTTCTAGTTAGTTGCTTCGGTTTGTGACGGGTGTGTATCCAAACTTTCGTCAAACGTGCTAATTTTTTATCATGTCATCTTGGTGGCATGACATTACATCAAGCAAGGTTCGTGTGTTTCTGATCATTTTTTAATTTTTTGGAATTAAAATGCCATGGCACTCCATGCATGTGTCCATGTCGTGAGACCAATATGTTTGAAAATTCCTTCTAATTTACTACACAAGGAATTAACTCGCGCACAAGTACACAAATATGACTTTTCAAACCGTTATGGTTAGGCGTTGCATGTAGATGTAGTTCAAATTTGAATTACCGTCATTAAATGGCTAGAAAATCACTTAAATGTCTTTAAAATATCAAATGACCCTTGAAATTTTCCAAATTTTCACATGACAATTGTATTAGTGCATGCTAATAAACATAGAAAAAATTTGAAGGCCGTAATAGGAATCTATTTCCTGTTCGTCATCAAACATGCATTCTTCCCTCTCGGAACCACGAGCATTCTGGTGAGTTGCTCCAGTTTGTGAAGGCCGTGTGTTCAAACTTTCGTCAAACAGGCCAATGTTTTTACCAGATCATCTTGGTGGCATGACATTATATAAGGCAAGGTTTCATGTTTTCTGATCATTTTTAATTTTTTGGAATTAGAATGCCATGACACTCCATGCACGTGTCCATGTCATGAGACCAATATGTTTGAAAATTCATTCTAATTTACTACACATGAAATTAACTCACACACAATTACAGAAATATGATTTTCCAAACCGTTATGGTTAGCCGTTGTATGTAGATGTAGTTCAAATTTGAATTATGGTCATTAAATGGCTGGAAAATCATTTAAATGTCTTTAAAAGGTCAAATGACCCCTGAAATTTTCCAAATTTTCATATGTTAGTTGTATTAGTGCATGTTAAATGTAGAAAAAATTTGAAGGCCATAAGGAGAAGCTATCTCTCGTTCGTCATCAAACATGCATTGGTTCCTCTTGGAAACACGAGGCTTCTAGTGTGTTGCTTCGGTTTGTGAGGGGTGTGTTTCCAAACTTTCCTCAAACATGCCAATTTTTTTACTGCATCATCTTGGTGGCATGACTTTACATCAAGCAAGGTTTCGTGTGTTTCTGATCTTTTTTTAATTTTTTGGAATTTAAATGCCATGACACTCGATGCTTAATTGTTTCTTAGCCGTTAGACCAATATGTTTGAAAATTCCTTCCAATTTACTGCAGATGGAATTAAATCTCACACAAGTACACAAAATATGACTTTTCAAACTGTTATGGTTAACTATTGCATGTACATGAAAATCACTTAAATGTCTTAAAAGGTCACATTTTCCAAAATTTTACATGACAATTGTATTAGTACTACAAATTTCTCATGCATTTGAAAACATCATCCATGCCACTTTACTCCAAATTCGTCTTTCACATCTCATGAAAAATATTCACAACATCACACACAATATTTTTGTAGGAACCGTTTGCGATGAAAATGTCTGGGTCTATTTAAGTCTTCCTCCTTAAGCTTCGCCGGCTCGTCTGCTCCAGTGCCGGCAACCCCCAAATCCACGAATCTCGATCCCCATTCTCGCACGCCCTTCTTGCAAAGATGACATCCTGGAAACGCTTCGTGAAGGCCCGTACGATGGTCGTGTCGTCTCCGAGCACGGCCTCCTACGCCGAGAGTGTCGTTGCATCCACATTGAGCATGGCTGCATCCGCCGAGAGGGTGTGTGCGGCAGCCGGCAGGGCAGCTGCAGCAGCCGGGACGACTGTAGGTGCTGCTGCGACGGCGGTGGCAAACACCGAGAGCGCTCGAGCTGCCGTCCGTGCTGTCGATGTCGCCCTAGCCCGAGTCAAGGCCATCCACGCCAAGATCGAGGACACACACGCGAAGATCACCGAGCAGGAGCTCGAGATCCAGGAGGCGGCGGAGATCGAGGACCGCCGAGAGAAGGAGTTGCGCGTGGCCGAGGTCGAGGTCGAGAAGAGTCTGTCCGTCGAGGAATCAGCGGTGGAGTACCAGCGCGAGCTCTGGCGCAGCCACTAATGCGAGTACTACAACCTTGTGGATGGCGCCCAGGACGAGGACGAGGACGCGGTCGACTTTAGCAGGGGGGACGCGGAGTCCACCAACAGTGGCATTTTGCCAGGACAAGTCATCGACGTCTCATATCACACCGGCGATGCATAGGCCGGCGCAACGGTGGATTTGTTAAAATTATGCCTACTTAGGCTTTATTTTAATGCTGGTCTTTTGTTAGAGCAATGTTTAGGTCAACTAGCTCTGTTTAATTACTAAAATTGCTCGATTCAGTAAGTGTGGTCTATGTGCTGTACGCTCTTTTGTGTGCCCAAATTAGCAAGCGATGTTAAATTATGCAATGAAGTACCCCGGGAAATTTCCACCAAAATTTGAATTATCAAACTCATCCCATGGGCGTAAAAGTAGAAGAATCGTTTTCAATGCACACAATCATTCAAAGTGAATGGTGTCTGGCGGCACCGCGCCCAATGTTTCCCTCCACATTTCCACAATTTTGGCCTGCCGCCAAAATATCTACCCCCGCCCCCCTTCCCCACCCCCTTTTCTCCCCGACCAGAAGTCACATTTACCCTATTTCCTCCTTCCTTCCTTCCTAAGCTATAGCCGCTTCCTCGCTTGCTTCCTCGCTCTCGCCGTCTCGCATCCTACTGCCGGGGTCGTCGTGGTCTTCTTCAATGACCTCTCCAGTGGTTCCTCCTCCGACGACGACTCCTTCACCACCTGGGTATGCCTCTCTTCTCTCTCACAGGCTATGACTTGGAATGAAGGATTTTAATCCGGCGGTCAATTTGAGTCATTTCTTCCTCTTGTAGCTCCCTAGGACCATCCGTTGCAACGAATGAAGCGGGGTGGCTGAATATCTGTCTGCTCGTTGTCACCATCAATCTCCATGCGTGAAGCTAGTTGCGTTTGAATATGTGGATAGTGGGAGGAGGTTTCTGACATGTGCAGAGATGGTGAGACCCTCTTTCGTTGTTACAAATCATTTGTTAGATGTGATTCAGACACTGTTACACTCCTAACCCATTCATACCACACCTTCAACCAAACGCATCATAAGACAGTGTCACAGTTTGTACCTAGTATCTAAAAATGTTGCCATCTCATCAATGGTGTCATTAGAAAATTATTTTGCACCGCTTCAGCAGTTTGTGCAACCAACTTTGGTCCACACATCCGAGCAGCCAAGTAGTGAAATACTAAACCTTTATGGCACGAAGGAACTGGGCATCAGAGCAACTAGGTGCTCCGGAGTCCGGGTCCCTGATTTTTTTTCCGCTGCATCGGCTCACCAGTGCAGGGCACCGGTGCGAGATGTAGCAACAATTATCTTTAGACTGGTTTTGGCATACATCATGGACAACCTTAGTGATATTAGTTCTCTGTTACTAAATTTGTGCATGTACACACCTGTTAGTATCAATTTGATGTCATCCAAACACTGTCGCTATGTTGTTGTAGTTATATTTACCTTCCTCATAAAATGTTCAATTTGTTATTTATAGTACATGAGTAAGAACTTGTAGCATTGTTGTAGTTAATTATAGCTTCTGATGTTTCAGAATTTGGTTGTTGTCTCAGTAGCAATTAATTCATTTGTACACTGATCTTTTTGAGAAGATATGTCATAATTAACCTGTTTCTTCAATTTTTTTAAAATAAATATTGGTGATTTTCTATGTTGCGATAACCCATTCCCCTATAATTGTTATTGATATAGTTTTAAATATTATAGGATGAATGGAAGTGTCCTTACTTGGAGTGGGTTGATCAACAGTGGCCACAGTCTTTGAAGATGTGCCTAGCAAAGCTCTGGAGCATGTATGAGGAAGAGAACAGAGATAGGCTTAGAGAAAGTGTTGTCAACGCTGAAGAATATTTGAAGATGCGGGATAAAAAGAGGAAGATGGAGAATGAGCTTAGATTTTTTAAATCAGACTTGATAAGAAGGTGTTGGCGAAGGAGGAGGCACTTTCCCAGTTGGACAGTGCAAAACAGGTTCTTACTGAACTGAAAGCAGAGGTGGATAAGACGTGCCTGTATGATCTCTATTAGGGGAATGTATATATTGTTCTAATATTGTTCTTATGACGTTGAACTAGCTATATGCTGTACTATGTTGTTTTCAGGTAGCAATCGTACTATGATGTTAAAATATATTTATGTGCCTTATATAAAATTGGCAAATAGTTGTTCGATATAAAATGTGAATTTGTGTAATATTGGAATTATTAATTGTAAACTAATAAAACTGCTAAATGGGTCATGGAACTTTGCAAATGTTTCTAGCAGTAAAAGCGCTTGTGATGGATAGCCCAATGCACATGGTTTTCTTGATCAAATAATGTGTGGTGTAGTTGATAAAAGCAAACGGTTAACCAAGGCAGAGTGTGTGTGATAGTTAGATCTTTCACACACGAGCCTATACATAAAACTGTGTGGGATGTACATACGAATGAAAACGTTTTCCCTGGATTGACTGTGTGGGATGTACATAAGAACGGAAACGTATTCCTTGAATTGACTGTGTGTGTTATACATACAAAAGGAAATATTTCTCTGGGATTCACCGTGTGGGATGTACATACGAATGGAAATGATTGGGTTTCGATGCCTCACCTGATCGCACATGAGCTCATTTTGCCCCAGCCTGTGTGCCAGGAGGGCCTATCCTCGACGGTTTCTGGGTCATGTGGGAAGGACCCTCCTATCGCCCACACTCACTTAGCGGCGGTTCCAAATGCCGTCGCGCAAAGGGGTTAAAAACTGTTAGTATAGCACCCACGCGTACCAGTGAAAGGAGGGCGAAGCTAGCTAAATTTCTCAATGTGGTCATCTTCATATATCATATGTGTTCAACACTAAATTAAATTTGATTATCATCAATTTACTACATGATTTACATAAATCCACTATGAAATGACCCCAATGCTGTAGTGCTAGCTCCTCCCCTGGCATGAAGTACTGCATCTATTAAAGCATAAACAATTTACACTAATCTCACACTTGATCACCAACGCCACAAGGACAACCGAAACTACTCAAACATGAATAGAGAGATGACACATATGATATGTAGTCCATCCATTCGAAAATAAGTGTCGGTGATTCAGTACAACTGGTTATTGGGAGTATATTATATGTTGAATTCAACATCACAACTGATCCTTGGGAGTATATGATATGTTGACATCAACATCATATGTCAGTAGGAAATTTCACCATGAGTAGAATAGGATGTTGGAAAAATAGTGTGATTGCTGTAAAGATCTCCAATAGACATGACTTTTCTGATAAGCTATCCATGGGTTAGGTTAACTACTTAAAAAGAAGAAATCACAAGAATATAGTGAGAAAAATGGAATCTTGCCCCTTTCTTTAGATTTTAACTTTCTACTAATATAACAAGACATAAATTCTGTACCAGCACTGAAAGACAAAAACAAATTCACTACTAGATTTTGCAAATAGCCCTAGGGCCGGATACCCTAAGAAAATGGGAAGAAACGCTAAGGAAAGGGGTTTCCCTAGTGTATCCCCTAGGGAAATCACCCTAGGGCACAAGTGGTGGGGGAATCTCAGTTTCCCTAGTGTGAAGAAAGAATACCCTAGGTATACTCCTCTTTCACTTGGGTTCTGTACCCTAGGGACAAAAGCGATGGGTGGCCCGCATGCTGACCTGTAAAGTTGATATCTTTTGGGTAGTTTCACTCCTTGGTAAAATAGCATGTAATAGTAACTGCTGTTAGTCCAGTTTAGACACCCTGGGTTTACAAACCCTAGGGAATCATTACCTCAAAATATTGCATTATTGGGGCAAATTAATATTGTTTCATAGAATTAAACTATAAAAAATAATTGTATATAATCACTTCAAAAATTAGAAAACAATCACATAAAATATATATTTCAACCACCATCATTATACATGGCAACATCAAAGAGTATACACATTAGTACCACTCTTTACAAAAGATGGCATCTAGCGCGTGTATAGCCAATTTAGGCACTATTGATTTTTTTTTTGGGGGGGGGGGGGGGGGGGGGGGGGGGGGAGGCACTACTCAACTAGCATCTGGTCAAAAAGATTTACTTGGCTATTATTTTCCATTGTGTATATCTGACCCACAAAGAAAATTATGTACTTATTTTCGCCTATTTCACTAATAGATGTATATTTTTTCATCAAGTGTGTGCACAAAAAGTGATGGATAAACATATATTTCATGAAAAACATTATCATTCAACTTATATTTTTCTTTTTGCACAAGTTTATGTTATTGTCACATGTATTTTTGCCTTGTAGGTTTAAATTTTCTTTATATTCTATATTTGTCGTAATTATATTTAGAATATAACTCTTAGGTAAAAAAATACATATTAAGTGTGTGCAAACATCCGTACGGTTAATATTACAAACCCTAGGGATACTCTATGGCGTTAGTTGGAACGTGAAATCACCATTTGCATCATATGTTGAGTCCCTAGAGTTTTATTTCTTCATCGTAGGTATAGACCTGTCCCCGGGGTTAATAAGATAACCTCTAGGGAAACTCGCCAGCATGGCTGCATCATGGTCCCACGCTTGGAGTACCCCTTGGGTGCGCCATCAGACCCTAAGGAAACAATGCGGCCCCTTGGGTTTTCAGTGTGTACCTTAGGGAACCTTCATGTCCCTAGGTTGTCTGATTTAGCTCTAGGGAAGCACTTCAGCCCTAGGGCTATTCGCAGATTCTAGTAGTGAAATGGATAGCCAGCAATCAACAAGACCAGAACAAATTCATTCTTAATGTAATTCAAATGTTAATTCCGAGAAATATGCATCGCTTAAACTCCTTTTGGAATGAACAAACAATCTGTTGCGTGTTTAAAACACACAACACGACATAAAATGGAAATTGTGTTAACATATCCTATATCCTATATTTATCTTTACCTAATAATAAAGGACGGAAGCTTTCATAGTTCTTCATACGTCATCCTTTTAGATCCGTCGATTTTACATTAACCATAAAGATTGACGGCCGAGATTCTCTCCTATACATATCTACCCTAATATTAAAGGGAGGATTGTTTCTCCACTTTTTTTCGTCATCAGGTCCTTTTGTAGGTTGGCTATTTTTTCGTCCGTCATGTGCATCCAATTTTCGTCCATTGTTTGGGCGTATATATGTATGTACAGAAAATAGAAAAAAAAGGTGGCTGTGGTAGTCGAACTCCCATGCAATTACAACGACTATGACCAATTGAGCTAGCTCTTTGTTGTGCTACATAATAGAATTAGCCACCTATAATATACTTACAGACCGATGCTGGGCCTGGTCCGCAGCAGAAAATAGTTACTCCAGCGGAAGGACAAAGCTAACTGAACTGGCTTACAATTGTCTTAGAAAAACATATGCATTTCTAAATTAATTAGTCCCACATCGCTTGTTTACATCAAACTTCATTAATTTATATACACAGTGAGTTGTAGCAGAATCGGCAAGCAGCAATCAGAGGGTCAGATGTGAATTCGAATTTATCTACAAGGACGAGGAACACATGTGGCCTGCACACATACACACAAGCAAAAATAGCCCAGGCTGGGGGCGGTGTGTTGTAAGTTGAGATTACTTCCGACTGGACAAGAGGATAGGATAGCTCAAAAGCAATGATAAATAAACAATTCTATGGCGGTGAGGATCTGTGCAATTTAAATTAAGAAAATTGGAGAAGTATACCGATGTGGGCCTCGGTACTACACAGTTTAATTCTGTCCTAAAACTTATAAAATTAACAAGCATGGAATTATAGGCACACAAGTTTACTGCTGAACATTGACTATTAATTATTAAAAATCTGTACAACATCAAAATGCTTACATATTTGGCTAATTATTGTGATTTTGTATTATCATATGAAATGTTGTTTTATCTGATAAACAATAATATATTCCATGCCTAACATCATAGTTGGGGAATCTATCTCTTTGTCATCTAATTTTCCCTTAGTTTTTTTTCTGCTCTATTAATTGTATTTTTTTCATGCACGTCATTACATTGAATGTTTAAGTTATATATTTGAGAATTTATGTAGAAACCCATTTTTTTAACGTATGAACTTTGCATACTCTACATCAGGTATGAGGGAATATCTGCATTTCTAAAGGGTCGGTGCATTGTTGTAAATATTCCCATTAAAATGATTGTCAAATTTTATTTTTTATTCAATAGTGGCTTAAGCTATCTCATAAAGATATTATAGATGTGCCTTGGTCCTCCTATAGTACACGGCTTTTCGAGGTTGCTACCCGGTAGACACATTTACAACCACCCTCAGACAAAAAGAAAACTGGAACAATACAAATTTAAACATTTCTTACAACATGAGGCAACGTCCATCGTTCAATATCCAATCAAGACGAGCAACCCTAGCTAACATGAACCTCTTTAGAGAGTCATCAAAATATCGGGCGGTAGAGAAAGAGAGTTGTTCTAAGATGACGCAGAACGCAGAGACATATGTAGGGTGGAGGATGGAGTAATTCAATAGTAAAAGAGGTCAATATTAACGCCTGATGTACGTGATATTCAAAAAGATATGTGATTTACACAACTGATATTGAACAACAAAATATGTATCCAAAAGATATATGTCACCCAAAATTGGTATTGTGCAATAAAATATGTATGCCTCGTCACAATGCACGGGCATTTGTGCTAGTACATATATAAAAGATTGATCGATATGTTTCGTTCCTGCAAAAGGTGCACGTATCCATGGATGGATCTATCTCAGAAAAAACAATCGCAGTCCATCGATCAATCTGTTCTCGTACGCACATATTGGATGGTTCAGTTACCGAAAAAAATATGATCGATTAACCCCAAGTCCTAATGCCACACGACATGCATGTTTTCAACAAAAAAGGAAAAGGACCTGATGCTTTGGGTAGGCCAGCAAATAAGCGTCACCGGTACGCACAACAACAATGTGGCCGCCGGCCGACCCACGTCTTGAAGCCCTAGCGGTTAGGGCAAGCAAAATAACACACCTGAAGATCACCAAGAAGCTCCATCCATGGCAGCGCACAGCTTTGTCATCGTCGCACGACACCAGCGGCCCGAAGCTCTATCCTCCCCGGCGGCAACCGGCAAGCCGGCAAGTGTGGGACCTCTCCCCACTATTTATCCAGCAACACGGCTGCATCATCTCCTTCGTGTGTGGTGCTACCGTTGAATCTCCGTCACCATGCAACATACCTGATGTCTAGCAAACAATCATATCCAAATCACGTTTCAGTGCGTGTGCGTATTGCTGGACTAGACTGAACGGAATTCGGGAGTATAGCCGCCGCGAAGAAAAAATAGCGCTCGGTAGTATGCTCGATAAATTGGATGACCAGGGTGTGGAACTTGAGGCCGAACGGCGGCATACGTCCGACCACGACCTTCAACTTGCGATGTCTTGTGCAAGCTGCACAATCAAGGCCCGGGCATCAGGATTGTCCCAAGGCAGAGGCGGCCCACGAAGTGGAGCACACGGCGATCCTCGGACCCGGTGCAGCGGTGCCCCAACTCCCGGCGCGGCCTTCCATGGTTCATGGATGTTTTCAACTAGCAACACATTCAGGTGCGGCCAACGGCGGTAGGTGCGCTAGCAGCTATGGCGAAGCCCTCAAGCGTTGTTCACCGACGACTAGCAGCTATGGCGACGCCCTCAAGCGTTGTTCACCGACGAGTGGTGGAGGCGACAAAGCACAGTCATGGTGCTGCACGAGCACGCCAAAGCAGCGGCAGCGGCGGTTACTCTACTCAGGCGGGGCCATGCCTAATACTGAGCCAATGCAAACACCAAACGAGGAGGTGGAACTAATAGAGGAATATGAGCGAACAGCAGCTATAAGTTAATTCCCGTATCTGCTATTCTTCCTTTTAGCTACATACTGACACTCCTCAATTCCTCATACAATCTGGGTTTGTTGATTAGTTATCCTCTTCTGGAGGGTTGCGATGTGTTTATTTGAAGCTTTGATCATTGTTACCCATCGGTATCCAATTAGATTTACTTTTTTATTTTTTATTCTATATTTTCCATGCTATTCTGTAGATGAGCAAGAATGACATATGGTGTCTGCAAATGTCTGTACTTTTCAGGTAAGAGGAACAGGTCATGGCAGCATATGATTTCTTCCATCATTTTATAGCACGGGTGCCTTCATTACTACTCGTGGGGGAGCCTTTCCCCTTGTTGACAGTTCCAAAAAAGAAATACTATAATTTTTCTGGTAGGACAGGAGAGTGGATTTTCTACTCTCAGGTGTACTACACCCAATTTTACAAAAATACAAAAAAACGAACAGGATTTCAGAATTATGAAATTTTGCGACATCAAACATGCATAATGAAACATTATTCAAAAGGATGTATCTGTTAAATTTATAGGATGTATGCGCCAAAATTATGGGACTAAGCGTACGTAATCAGCCCAATGTGTTTCTGATATTTTTATCTACATAAATTAACTCGTTGTTTAAAAAGTCTCAAAAGGCTAATTGTCATCTTTATGCCCCTCCCATGATAGTTCCACATTTTTTGTATTAGAACCATACATAAACATTTTCAGATGAACACCTTAGACTAAACTAACTATCTAAAAATGATGGAGCCTATAATAGTTGCATGAATTGTTTATGTTCCTTTGTACATAGAAGTTTGTAGAGGGTGCTTATGGGGGATTAGTACTTAGAGCAAAATAATCCGCTTCATTGTTGCTTTGCTTTAGTTGATCGGCTAGTAGTGTCCAAGGTTTCGGCATGGGCGGTGTGGTGCCAGTGATGCAGTGCCAGGTAGGGCCGTAGGGGTGCAGGCTAAGGTGGTTGTTCGGGCAAGGCAATCGGCAGCAAGCGCGTGCGGTGGTGCCAGCGATGTAGTCCTAGGTTCACCCGCAAAAAAAAAGAGATGTAGTCCTAGGTAGGGGTGCCGGGTAAGGCGGTTGTCCGAGCGAGATCGATGGTAGCGAGCACGGGCAGAAGGTCTTGAGTCATGCTCATTAGGCTAGGTGGATGTCGTTTTTTCCCCGTTGCAACGCACAGACATGTTTGCTAGTATACCTAACAGATTGATCTCCACTAACTTATTTATCTCAACATACAAGTGTGCCACATCATCATACAATAATGGACGCATTAAGGGACGCCTCAGCATGCAACCATGCATGGGAAAAAGACCCACCACCACATACAACCATTCATACAAAAATATTTTTCATTCAATTATTCTACTCATTTTTAATAATTATTTTACAACTATATACAATCAAATACAATAATTCGTATGCATTTTTAGTTTTGGCTCACATGTTATTAATCTAAATAGTTCATAAATATTTTATAACTAAATATAATCAAATATAATAAGATGTATGCATTTTTAGTTTTGGTTCACATGTTATTAATCTAAATATTTATATTCCACACAATCCATTATTGAAACTAGTCGTCAACCCGTGCACCTGCACGGGCTAGCAGTTTGAAGACCACAAAGTTGTATTTTATATTTGAGAAAATGTGATAATACAATGTTTGAAATGTTGGTACTAAAAAAGTTTTATTAGACCACGGAAGGATAATAAAGAATCATATGCATTCACAAACTGTTTCATGATGATACATTCCCATGGAAATTGTTTTATTTGTTAGATCCCTCACGCTGATTAGAATATTGCCATCCAATTTAACTGTATAGTGATGCATTTCTCTTTCTTTGATGTATTTATTTTGTCTTTTTATTGGACATGTACAGATGCATGCATACTTAGAGCATATTTCAGTCATATCTAACTTTGACATAGCTGAGTTTTGGCCAACTGATCCTTGTCTAGAAATGTGACCAAGGTTAACGAAAGCCAAGACATAATTATGGAAAAATAGCAAAATATAGATTATAAGCTAAATGTAAATGTATAAACATTAAAGTGTAGAAAATCACAACTACGTGTGGTGTAAATCAAATACATACATCAGATTTTGTGCCCTTCATTAAATTGAATCTATGTACTTTATTTTAGTTCCAGCATTAATATGTATATGAAATCTAAGACATGGGTAATGTTGTATACATATGCCTATGATTGGACCATTAGATAATCTACATAGATAGGTGTCTTGAATATTTTGTCCAATGTTATACTATATTTGCGAACTTGAGATTTGAAGGTATTTTCATACAATAGCATGATATACTGAGAAGGGATTCTATCATTAGTAACAAATCATTGCTAGGCCATCAATGGGAATATGATCAATATGATAGGCCACACATAAGAGCATAAACTGCTACGTGCATGAATATGATGAATAAGAAGTTAAGAACATGCATGCATATATGTCAGGCATCAATGGCAATCATGTGGTGAATTATGTGATTGAGATAACTCATGTGAGAGATATCATACAAACAAACTGACCATTAGTCCATCACCAACTTGCGTTTCTGTCTGTTCCTACCACCAAACATCTTTCAGTAGAAACGCTAGTTCTGAAACTGGTGTTGTAGATGCCCGACACCGACAACGATCATTGATATATGTAGGACATCGTGAGCCAGTTACTGTCTGAGCCTTTTAGACTTGTGCTTTATTTTGTAAGATGAGTCTTCGGCTTAAAGCCTTAAACTGATGGAAACCCACGTATGTACGTAGGCAGCCTGCATATGCATGACGGATACATGATGGCCTATATCATTACTAATTCGTTTGCATCTATATGCTGCTAACTTAATGATACTTAGGATTTAGGGATACCTGTAGGCCGAGATGATGCAGCCACCTTGCCATAGTACAGGAGCATGCGCGCGTGCTGCCTCTGCCATTGCCGCCGAGGAAGCTTCCGTTTGATGTGAGATCGGAAGAGGAGGTGGAGGTAATTGCAGATACATTGTTAGATGAACCACAGCCAAGCAATAGCTACAAATAGGGCATCCTTGTGAATCTTGTGAACCCCACGTTGATGGTGGTAGCCGCTGGAAGGATCATAAAATTAACATTAAGCTTGCGGATCTGTTAACTCTCTCGGTCGGTTGCTGGTTACCGTTCTATGATTTTTTGCGTTTTCTTTACGTACACTGCTACCTCCACATGCATGTTTGTCGTTGCCTGGCCGAGTACAGCGCGATAAACGCACGGACTCCAGTTGACGTAGCCTCAGCAAGAAGGTCTGCAGATGAGAGGGGAGAACAGTATCAGCTCCAGAGCCATGACTGCTCGCAAATAGGAACGCACGGTATCTCATTTTTAGATGGGAAAGCAAATAATACATGCAGGATTCGTCCTTGATTTCCCCAGGTTAGGGGCGATTCAAGAAGGCGTGGCGCCATCCATATTGTCTGGTTGTCAATCTCGATCGAAACCATGTCAACAAACTTCTGCTTTCAATCTACCTTGAAAAAAATGTACTCAACCGCAAAAAACAATGTACTGGATTATAGAAGGTTGAGATTTATTTTATGAGCTAGCATCTAGAAAACAAAATGAGATTTATGATAAATTGAATTCTGAATAAGGGAAAGTATAACTGCAATATGAAACCTTGTTCCTGATGACTGGCGAGGGAACCTCATCCTCGGTGCGGCACCTGGTCTCGGACTCCATTGTGGTTCATCAACAGTTGAGATTTGTTTTAAGTGAAGGAGACTTCAGTGATGTTTTTTTAGTCCACATATTTTTTTTCTATCCGTAATCTGGTTGGAGAGGGGGTACATGATCAAAAACATGGTTGTGGAGGTTTCTATTTTTCCACTAAGCGTGGACATCGTGGAGTTCTCATGGGTGGAGGCTTTTTTTTCATTACTGGTGGATGTGACAGATCCTTTTTTACTAGACGATGGAGTTTTAATTGGTGGAGACTTCTCTTTTTTTCCACTACCTATAGACGTGACAGATCCATTTGTACTTGACCATCTTTTTGACGCAACTTTCCTTTTATCTTGGCCGTAAATTCTCTAATTCAACGCTAGAATTAATATTGGTGATGTGGGTTAATTAAATGGCTTGAAAGGTGCCTCCAATTAGTAAATATAAGATGTATTGCAACCATCCACAACAATGCTTGGGGTATCATCTAGTTTATTAGATTTCTGAGTAAGGTGATTATAAGAACAAAGATAAAATATAGTTAAGGTGTTGCACTTCATCTGTATATTAATTAAGATTTCAAAGTTTCGAGATACAATACAAGAGAGACACGACATAGTGCAAAAGTGAAGGCTGGTTCATCATCCTTGCCATGATTATTTGAAAAGAGTTTGAAAACTAACCTGGAAGATCTGTAGGGATGCATCCAGCTCCTCACAAAATACATAAATTCCTGATTACGGGTTAAAAAACCATATTTCCCTTGTATGAGTGATACATTTCAAATCATATTGTATTGAGATGGGCACCTCCACTTGTGTTGACGTTTGATTTAGTACACACTAGAGCATACTAAAGTGTTACAAATCTAGAATAAGCAGAGTCAACAGGCCGGAAATCAAGATTAATAGCAACACCAACGCCAAGACTCTCTAGGAATACAAACAAAAGGAGATTTAACAAATAGGAGAAGCAGACAAACAGATAGTCAGATACAATGAGGGTTCAAGATGATGGCGGTAGTTACTCTTGCTTCATGGTAGGGCTCTTTGGATGATTGGCAAGATGGTTTGCAAATTGTTTCATGGATGCTTCATCATTGGTACTCTTGAGAAAGATTTGCTTGAGTGCAGATAGATTATTCAGGCCGCCAAGCTGATATGATCCACTGGAGTAAAGAATCTGGAGAAGCTTAAGATTCTTCATCGATTTTGATTCAAGGATACATGTAACTCACTCCTGCTGCAAGCAATCTCGACTATCTTCACCTTTAAGAAGGTGACCACCTGCTCCCCACACATCTTGACATGAAAATGGAGTTGAAGCTATTTGACTTGAAGACGACGAATGCATTGTTTTGGTAGGTTGTTGGCGAAGGAAGTCAATGACATATTTCTTCAAAGTGCCAATCTCAAGATCCAGCATCTTTAGCTTGCTACGGTTTCTTGATTTTGGCAACTTGTCTTCAAGCCCAGAGAGTCGCAGACTCTTTAGTTTTTCCCAATGTAGGAAGATGTCGTCCAAGCCCCTTGATTATCCTTGCCATACCATAATAAAAAGGATTCCAAATGCACATGACCCGAGTTGTTGTTGAACTGTATATGTGGATAGCATAGCCCTTTCCATCAGTTTGGACTTTTGTTTGCGTTGACTAGTGCACGAAACTTAACATGGTATCAGATCCTACAAAATTGAGCTTCAAGTCCTGGCTTTCACAATTTATCCAAAAATTGTTATTGCCCCCTTTCTGTCCACCGATAACCCACAAGTATAGGGATCACAACAGTTTTTGAGGGTAGGGTATTCAACCCAAATTTATTGATTCGACACAAGGGGAGCCAAAGAATATTTGTAAGTATTAGCAGTTGAGTTGTCAATTCAACCACACTTGGAGGTTTAATATCTGCAGCAAAGTGATTAGTAGCATAGTAGTATGATAGTTTTGATAGCAGTGGTAACAGTAGCAATAGTAACCATTTTATAGCAGTTGTAATAGTAGCAATAACAATAGTAACTTAGTAAGAGCAATATGTGAAAATTTCGTAGGCATTGGATCGGTGGATTCTTTGGATGATATTCATAATATAACAGTCATAACCTAGGGCGACACAGAACTAGCTCCACTTCATAAATATAATGTAGGCATGTATTCCGTAAATAGTCATACGTGCTTATGGAAAAGAACTTGCTTGACATCTTTTGTCCTACCCTCCCGTGGCAGCGGGGTCCATGAGGAAACTAAGGGATATTAAGGCCTCCTTTTAATAGAGAACCAGAACAAAGCATTAACACATAGTGAATACATGAACTCCTCAAACTACGGTCATCATCGGAAAGTATCCCAATTACTGTCACCCTAGGGTTTACGGAACATAATACATAGCAGGTGCATATGACTTGTTAGATCGGATCTAGAACATAGATATAATGTTGAAAACATAAACGGTTCAGATATGAAATCATGGCATCCGGGCCCTAGTGACAGGCATTAAGCATAGTAAAGTCATATCATCATCAATCTCTTAACATAGTGGATACTAGGGATCAAGCCCTAACAAAACTAACTCGATTACATGATGAATCTCATCCAACTCCTCACCGATCAGCGAGCCTACGAAGGAATTACTCACTCCCGTTGGGTTGCATCATGCAATTGGTGATGAAAGAGGGTTGGTGATGACGAAGACCGAAGATTGCCCTCTACGGAGCTCCAAAAAGGCTCTAGATTGGGCCTCCCGATGAAGAACAGGAGGTGGTGGCGGCTCTGTATCGTGAAACACGATGAAACTTCCTCTCTTATTTTTCTCTCCAAAAATAGGTATTTGTGGAGTTGGAATTAGGGTCGGCGGAGCCCCGAGGGGCCCACAAATCACCAAGGCGCGCCTGGAGGGGGTGGCGCGCCCTAGTGTCTTGTGGTCAGCCAGGGCCCCCCTCCGGTGGTTCTTGGTTCCAATTTTTTATTTATTCTGAAATAATTCTCCAAAAAGTTTTGTCTAGATCCAAGAATTTTTATTTCTGCAGAGAAACAACACCATGATAGTTATGGTGAAAACAACATCAGTCCGGGTTAGTTTCAGTCAAATCATGCAAATTAAAGTCCAAAACAAGAGCAAAAGTGTTAGGAAAAGTAGATATGACGGAGACACGTGAAAGCGGGTGTTGAAGGCCTCTTGAGCCATACCCCTCAATCTTTTCACGTGTTGACTTTCCGCGTCACACCTGAAAGGGGGTGTTGAAGTGTAGATGTGAATTGCCTAGCTTTTTCCATTAGTTCACACTTTTGGTTGCGTTGGCTAGTGCATGAAGCTTAACAGTGGCAATTAAAAAGTCCTTGTTGTTACGCTTATTAATAGGACACATAGACTATTATACTCCAGATTTGTCTCTGGATGGTGCATAACTTTGTGAATCAACTAATGGACATTTGTTGGAGATATGGCCTAGAGGCAATCATGTATGATGATATTTCATATGTATGTTCATGAATCAATATAGTCCTTCGACATTATAAATGATGTGTATCAACAAGTACGCGGCTTGTTTGTGAGACTATTCAAAGGGTTGTGTGGACAAGCAGTCGGCTAGACTAGCATATGACACGGTGGATGGCTTAGTCTCACTAGCCATGTAGCATTGGATGCTAGATGGATAATATGGACTCAGAAAGATCTAGAGTCAAATTCAACATAGTCGGATCCGAGTCCAGATAAGGTGTGAATCGGATAGAGCCGACTATGAGACGCGAAGATAGGTCATATGTGAGTCTCTTGTACAACATGGGTTATGTATCCTAAGACCTAAGTTGGCACATGGACTCGGGATGGTGATAGACCTGCTTTGGGCAGATCAAACGCTACTCCGTAACTGGGTTATAAAGGTAGGCTTGGGGCTTGTCCTGACCCATGCCGCGAGGCATGGTTGAGCAAAATGGGATTTGCCCCTCCGATTAGGATAGATATACTCTGGACCCCTGTGTGATCCGACCTGGATAAGTATGGCCATGTGACAAGGACTATGAGATAATCCGGTTTGAGGTCAGCATCACTGGAATGAGAAAGAGTCCGGGCTACAAAATGAGATAATCCGGTTTGAGGTCATCATCACTGGAATGAGAAAGAGTGCGGGCTACAACAAGGATGAGTGACTTGCCATGAGCACGATAACATATGTCATGAAGCGAAAGGAACAGAAGTGTGGCACGTTGTACAGGTTCATCGAACCTACTTCATTAGACACTTAAAGTCGACACGCTTTGCTAGATATCAAGTGGATGATTCCCTAAGGGGTCCCGCTCTTAAGGGAAGGAATCTGTAAAGCCGGAACCGACTTGGTGAGTCGGATATGATCCTACAGTCCTACTCGTACTCGGATCCAGGTCGAACAAACTTTGGATTTTAGGATCCACGTGGGGCCCATGTGTTGAGCCCGCGGTGGATGCCGATATATAGTAGAGGTGCGACACACGCATTCAGTTGATCGCTTTGGCATTTGTCATTAGGGCTTTGCATGTGTTGCAACTAGCCACCTCCACATGCTACCGGATATGCGATCGAACCTAGCAGTGCGCCACACGGGCGTTCCTCCTGCACGAGAGGATATCGTTAGAGGAAGTTCACTTGCGATGCTCCGACGAACCTGTTCATGGGGTCTGATAGGCTATGTGGGACAACGTGTGGAGGAGATGACTCTGGTAACGCGCTGCCACGACTCTTCTTCCGCTACATCGCACTGCCCATCTAGTGGTAATGATCCGCGATCCATATCCATAGCATGTTGCTGGTTGTACTGCCAGTAGGATAGTTTTATTTACTAGTAAGGAGTGAGCTCAATGGGGTCAATTCAACTAGTAAGGAGGCAGCCCACGGGCGTAAAATGGGCTCAATTCCACTATGTGTCATAGTGCAAGTTGTTTTCTCTCGCTTGATAAGTATTTCATTTTAATGTTTTTTGCACAGTGGGCCGATTTTCTTAATATGTCCTCATGTGTTTTAAGTAGAATGATAATTTGAAGACATGTTTTATTCGAAATAACTCATTAAGGGGTACCTCCAAAGGTCACTTTCAAACTTCTTTGGTGGCAACAAGTGGCTCAATGCATTTACGCCAATTGTCGCCACCAGAGAGTTTTCGATGTTTTTTCCCATGGGAGGCAAATGGGTGGGTTGCTTGTGCTCTTTTTGTTGGGTCCAACTTTTCAAAGTGGAATAATCTCGAATCGAGTGTCGAAATTATGAGCTGTTTTCATCTTTGCGATTGGCACGTGAAGATCTTTGGAAGTAGACCCATTTAGGTTTGGCTGAACCTTTTTTTGATGCAACTCCCATATAATGTACTCCCATGTAGCGCCAGTTGTGCTCCCAACGTAGTTTAGCATCTGTTGCATGGTGCAATACAACCGTGCAACCTGTACTCCCACTATTTCTCGGCACGAGAAACCCAGAAAAAAACAAGTTTAATATTCGTCAAATCATGTGAAAGATATTGCTAATGGCAATACAGTGTCTATGTGCTGCCATTGGTCATCATGGGCCAAATAGTGTTAGTGTCACTTGGATTGCTTTCGCTGCATTTTTTTCTTATGTCTTTTTTTATCTTTTTCGACGAATGGTAGATTTTTTTAGCTCAAAATGGAGCATCAAGAACATACATAACGCAATGAGCAGACACAAGGCCTCTGCATATATAGTTAAGATGCACACGACATACACCAACTCACACACACATGAAAAAACACCGACAAAAGTAAAGTCATATAAGACCAAAGCTATGCATTTTTATTAGCTAGGATGCATTTTTCTTATGTCTATGGCGTTATAATAATGTTATGCATTTTTCTAGTGTTTATTTTTCCCCTCCAGGGAGTCACTGATTGTCTTTCGATAACAAGTTATATGCTCAGGAACCGACCACTAACCAGCATGTGTTGGATGGCTAGGAGCACGGTGCTATCCCCGGCCCACGAGGGTTCAGATCTACACTTGATATTGGTGTTTGCATTTTTCTAAATTCATTTCAGACCTTCTGATGATGTGGGTTTAGTAGGAGGAGACGTTCCCGTTGACTAGGTAGACGACTGTGGCGACTTCCTCAATCTCAAGATGATGTGTCGGCTTAGTCTCTCGAAGGTGCTCATAAGGATAGGGCGTGCGTGCGTGCGTGCATTTATAAGGGTGAGTAAATGTGCGTATGTATGAGCATCTTTGTCGGCACTCTAAGTTTTGCATATATGGAAAGTAAAATAAACCACGATCACATATATAGCAAGGAGGTTAAATCAACCGCATTCATACATGAGATAATAGACTTATATCATCCACGTTTACCTCTATATATAACTCAAGGCGTAAACCCGAACGCGTTCACATTCCTCCTTCCAAAATCGAAAATTTTAATCCTTATCTATAGTATCAAGACTTGCCATTTTGTTCCAACGGGCTAGCTTATATAAGCCGTCCTTTTGGCCTGGCTGACAAACCATCACCTCCTTCTGGCCTCCACCAGTCAATCACAGCCTGAGAAGCCACAACGGCCACGTAGTACTTATAAGCTGTATCGTGATACACCTGACGATGGCTCGGATTCGACGGTCGAGAAGGAACTCCATACGCGGCCGGCCACGGTATGCTGCAGCTCTTGCCAGTTAATCATTCGTAGTCTACTTTTGTTCTTACGATATAATACATGTCAATCACATGTATTACCGCTCGTTTCCGTTTGTATTTTTTAATGGGATTCTGTTTTCGTACTGTATGCCATCAGATTCCGACATGTTTTATGGGTTTGAGATGTATTATATCATGTGTCATCTCAAATATAACCCCACCTTTTTTTTTGTGAAGTTCACGCCTTTGAAGAATGGAGTTTTGCAGAAAATTTTAAAAAAGAATTGTGTTGTTTAACGCTACAAATGGACACTTAAAGATCATTTCCAGAGCACATTTCAAATTTCGTATACCATTTCTGATGAGGTCTCTACGTTTTCTTTTTAAGAATTGAAGGTGTTTGTACATGCATTTGGTTGTTGGAGATGTTTGTCAAACACATTTCAAATGAGTAATTTATCTCCGGTTATCCATTGTTCTTTCCATTCTAATTGACATGCCTTAATATTACCAAATTCCTTTAGAATTTACATGTCTTATTAATGTTTGCCAATCCCTCTTCCCATGTCGCCTAGCCGGAATGCCAACATGCTACAGGCCCGCGAGGCAAAGTTGGAGGCGACGAACGGCAACCAGCAAAGATGGGCCAACATGCAGGAGGACATCCTGCAAATAATAACGTCTCGGATTGACGTGCTTAGTCGTGCTCGACTTGCTGGTACTTGCACCGTCCTTCTGGAGACCGTTCCTAGAATATCCCTTGACATGCCGCTTGATTTACCATGCGTGCTCGAGTATGATCTCTCGTGGCCGATCGGGGTGCCACAGGAAGGTACGCGATGTACGCTCATGCCTCTGGATGCCCCGGCGCTGCATGCACGCTTGACGTCTACTCCTGACAAACGCTGGGTTGGTGCTAACGGTGACTGGCTAGCGTATGTCGGGGATGCTGGCCATATTGAACTGCACAATGTGTACACTACTGTCACTGTGCCACTTCCGCCCATTTCCAGCATAGGGTTTGATTTGGTTGACTTGCCAGACAGCGTGCAATTCCACCTTGATCAAGCAAGGGCAAAGCTGAAGAAGATAGCTATCGCTGATGCACCATCCAAGAAGGCCGGCTATAGCAACTACACTGTGATCGCGGTGTTCGACATCTCGATTGCCATCGCCAGGGGTGGTTTCACCTCCGACGGGTGGAAACTATTAAGGTCGGACCTCATGTTCCCTTTTGTGTATGAAGATGCTGTTCTTCATGGCGGACGGATCTTTGCGCTGACAAACGAGGGGTCTGTTTTCGTTTGGCAGCTTTCGTACGGTAAGCTCAACTATATTGATCACATTTTAGGAACCATTGCAATTCACACAACTAATATGATGAACGGCTTTTGGGCAGGAATGAACTTGGCTCCTCGGAAAATCCCGGCGCCTGTTATCATCGACGGACAGCACCTCATGCCTCTCTCCTGGAATCTTGTACCTGACATAAATGACAATCAAACTATGTTATTGGTCCACACACGTGGGGTCGTAACAGGGGAAGAGGTCGAGAGTCCATATCTGGAGCGAGGACTGCGCTCATATGGAACAATGCGCTGCCTTGTGTTCCAGTTGAATGGCATGGTCTGAAATCTTGCTGGGGCTCACTGGGAAAGGAAGCATGATCTTGGAGCATACTCTCTGTTCATTGGCATGAATTATCCACTGATGATTGAAATGCCACCATCTGTACATGATGCCCAGGACCTTCCCTTCATGAAGCATGGATGCATTTTCAGTATGCATGAACGCATTAGGAGTTGGAATGGAGACTTTCCTGCCGTTTTAGCTTGAATGAAGATCTTGCACTAGGTGTAGAACTTACCAGCAATCAAGCTCGGGCGCGATGCCCCCCTATCTGGTTCATGCCATCCATGCGGAACGCAAAGGACTGGAATGTCCGCTTACATAAGTAGTCATTGTATTGTTCTTTGGTCGTTGTTTTTTTCAGCAATTGTACTTTATTTTGTACTCAGTTAAAATTGTGTGAATTTCATATGTTTTGTGATATTTTGCCACCATTTATCTGGCACATATATCGTGTGTAATGGGCATAAATGATGCTCCCTCCGCCCCACAGTATAAGACATCTTTGCAAGCTATGTTAGTTTCCAAAAACATCTTATATTATGGGACGGAGGGAATATATAACAGTGGTATTTGTAGCACAAATGTGAGAGACTTATATCAATGCCTTGTACTGGCACCGTGGTACGTGTATGATTTTCTAAGGGAGACATCTCTTTTCGAATCTCCATGCCACCGAGGAGATGCATCTCTCCCGGGTCTCTCCATCAAACTAGTCGGCCGGTCGGGCGCACGATGAGAACGTAATATCTATAGTAGAAGTTATTTGTTTGCACCATAGTAAAAATGTATTAAGATATTGGGTTCAAAGCATATGACGGGAGGGTAGAGAAAGCAAAGCATATGACTATGAAGGTTTCACGGCTATGGAGAAAGTAACCTCTTTAGGGTAGAAATGTGTTTATTGGTAACTCATAGCTTGTTTTCATGCGTTCCATTTTCTTGTTTGATAGGCCTGTCATTCCCTCTTTCTAAAATAAGATTTCCCTTTAAATCGGCAATGTTTCATTTTGCCTCAGCCCCAAAAGTCCTGGGCTGTTGCCTTCCCAAAATTCTAATCCTTATCAGTACTTGCCATTTTGTTCCAACCGGCTGGGCTTTATATAGACACCAAGACATGCCATCTGGCCTCCACCACAATCCTTCACATCACAACGTGAGAACTAACGGACGGGGCGTAGTAGTGCGTACTTATTATACACCTAACAGTCGACGATGGTACGGATTCGAGGAGGGAAAAAGAAAAGGTAAGTTGCAACTTTGGCCCGTTTGCATGCACGTAATCTTTTTTTTTGAGCATCAGTACAGACATAAGCGCTCATATACACGCGCATACACTCACCCCTATGAACGCACACACGCACACCCTACCCCTATGCGCCTCGTCATCGACGGAAACGTCTCCTCCCACTGAAAGCGCATCACCGGAAATCCTAAAATAAATCCAGGAATAATGCGAGTACCAGGATTTGAACCCTGATGGGTTGGGATACCACTGTCCATCTAACCATCTCAACCACAGGTTGGTTCGCGCAAGCACGTAATCTTGCTGGATCTGGTTCCATACTGTACGCCACGGGGCAGACTATTTTAATTAAAAAGGAAATGCTTGATCAGTTTTGCTAGAACTCATCTAGATAAGATTTAATTTGGCCTCATTCACCTTTTATAACCATTGGATATGATGTTATAAGATGCGTGTGTGCTGACGTGGGTTGTATCTCTTCTTGTTTTCTAGGTGAATGAGACAAAATTACGTCTCATCTAGATGAGTTCTAGGTACTCCCATGCTTGATTATGGGGTTTGTGCTCTGTTATTTTACGTTCTATCTGCTGCCAACTTTTCTGCAGTCTTGCTCGTGAGGTTGTCTGTACAATCGATACGATTGTTTTTCCGATCCAATATCATCCCAACTTTTTCTGTGGAGTACACTCGTTTGTTCTCATACAGAAGATTGGCATTTAATTCGTTTTCCAAATAGATCTAGGATTTTTCTACAACAGACGACTGTGGACCTTCCATCACTCTGGTGTTTCTGGTTGAGTTTGGTTCCTACTGTGGACTTTCCATCATTCTTTTTCACAACAGATATAGGATTTTCAATCGTTTGTCATGGTTCTTCTAAGTGCATTTTGTTCTTGAAGATATTTGTCAAAATCTCCATTGTTTGTTTTCAGAATAGATCTAGCATTTTCTATCCTTTGTCGTGGTGTTTTTCGGTGCATCCTGTTCCTACAAATTCTTTTAAACCCTTCATCCCTTCATTTTCAGAATAGATCTAAGATTTTCAATCCTTTTTTATCATGTGTTTTTAGATGGATTCAGTTCCTCTATATGCTTTCAAACCCTTCATTGTTTATATTTTGAATAGATCTATAATTTTCTATTTTTTTATCACGGTGTTTTTTTGTTTGTTCCGTTACTCCATATGCTTTCAAACCCTTCATAGTTTATTTTTTTATAATAGATATATAATTTTTTCTATGTGTATCGAGTTGTTTTTGGGTTCGTTCAGTTCGTACGTATTCTTGACAAACTCTTCATTGTTCATTTGCAGAATAGATCAAGTATTGAACTAGTATTTTCTATCTCTTATCGTGGAAATTGTGGATGCATGGAGTTCCTAGAGATTTTTGTCAAAACCTTCATCAATTAAAAAGGAAGAATTGTGTTCAGTTATTCTGGTTTTGTCCTCTGGGACTGACATGTATTAATATGACAACAACATAATCTGTTGTATTTTTTCAAGATATCTTTTGCGAACCTCCCTTTAGGTGAAAAGAGAAATTTTGTAGGGATTGCACAGTTTGATTTATTTAGTTTTGGTGATTTTAGTATATGTGTGATAAATTTCCTTGTCTTACTTCTAATATCGATTGAAGATGTGCATATGCTACTAGTTTTGATGATACATTTGTTTAATAAGATACAAAAAAGTTACATGCTTCGTGTTCGCTAACTTCGCAACATTGTAAATTTCCTTTCATTTGTAGTGCGGAGCATGTGAGAGTCACCTTGCCAATGGCCACCATTATGCAGCTAGAGATTGAAGTTGGGCCGGTTAGTAATGTTTTTGAAATTGATGTGGAACCACGTTCCGACGACAAGTGCTTCATCGTGATGCATGTGGTCGGGAGTCTCATAAATAATCTTTTTTCCGCATTTGATGTTAATGGAGATGTCTAAGTCAGCTTAACAAAATTGGAGCATGTTGAGAAGTTATGCAAGAAGAAACATGATACTTTTGACTTGAAGTACGTGAGTTTCCAGAGTGGAGGATGTAGTTCATTTCCCGGAGAACGAGGATGTTGCAATTACAAAGTATAGCACTCCACTAGACGATTTGAGTGAGGACAGTGTGGATGATGCTGAGGTGACGTCCCCAATAAAGTGATCAAGGGAAGAGTAGTCATTGTTTATTTCTCTTAATAAATCTGGTGCTACCAAAATCACTAGACATGCTGTTAGTGATGTGTGTTCTCTTTATCTTTCTCCGTGGAATTATGCAACTGATATGTTCACCTTCAGGATTATGCTATCTGCTTCTTTTGTCTTAAAAAACCCAGCGTTGCATTTTTAAAATCTCACCATATGCATATTTTAATATATGATGTATTTTCCTTTGCATTTTAAGGGCCTATTTTTACGCGCGTGATTATGAAAACATATAATAAATAGGAAAACGACATGATCGAATGTCATGGTGCATCGATCCCCATAGGAATAATCACATGAGTCGTGGAGAAGTATAATCCATCGGAATAATCACGCGTGGTAGTTTATTCATTGACATCCGAGCTCCAGGGGCATGCCTTACGCAAGTAAGGCCAACAACACCGTGCATCTGATGAAGTAGTTGAAGAATCAAGTCACCGTCGGCGGCTCACCCAGTCACACAGCGGGTGGAACCTTGTCCGGACTCTGTGCACGCATGGTCACATTTGATGTGCAACCATGCTTCGCTGTGCACGGCCATGGTTGGGAGTGCGCGTTTGTGAGGCATGTGCGCTCGTGCTTGTGTGCCAAGGGCAGTTGGTGTCTGCGTGTGTACGTACATGGCCCAGGCATGGCGCACACGTATCTGTCCATGACGCATGTCGTGTGTGCAGGTGTCCATGGCATGTCTGGTGCGTGCGTTGAGCATGGACGAGGTGTACTATCCTTGTTCAAAGGAGAACAACTTACAAAGACCATGAACACTAGCAAACAATGAATACAAGAGAAAAGAGGAGTGGGATATGACTATCGGGTGAGGCTTGGCCTTGAGCAAATAGTAAGGAGCTCATCATCTAGCATGAATGGGGATGAGGGTGTAATCTTCGGGTAGGCACTTCATAGATTTTTAGTCATTTTTTTATATTCCACATTTTGTAAAGTGATTATTGCTTGGTTGTGTGCATTTTCGAGTGCAGATGCCGGAGTGAGCCACAGTTGTATCACTCGATGTGACGAAGAGATCAATAAACATTTCATTATCAATTCTTCTGACAAAATAACAATAACAAATAGAAGACGTTTTAAAACATTTCTATATTGTCCATGAAGCGATGCAAGTGCGGAGCAGTTATAATAATGAAGTGGCTAGCCTCTCTCTAATTATCCTAAGTGGACAGAAGGACGCAATAACCAGAAAGTACAGATTGTTCTACAAGCGACAACCAACAATTTGATTGTAGGCTGGCGACACACTGCCCGACACGATGAGGGCGAGCACGAGCGGAGGGAATGGCGGCAAGCCCAACACACGTTGGCGAGTCTCGTACGCCGCCGACCTTCTAGCACGCACGATCTCCTTCAGCGATGGTGTGCTTGTTCAGCGACACGATGCGCTCCGCCTTGTCCTCGTGGATACGCGTGGTGTCACGATCGATGCGCGCTTCCTCCGTGAGGGGGAAGGGATTGAAATCGGCGACATGATTTCCTTCCCCTGTCACTTCGCCAAGGTGCGGGATCGAATCCCGCCGACGACCACCGCGCCGGAGGTGCTGGGCGGTATGAGACATGATGCTGCGGTAAACGGAAGCCGGGCGGATCTGCGCACAATAGGACCGAGCCGAACCGGAGCGCACCCAAACCCCACCAACAACCCGTCAATGGCGGATGTGCAACACGTGGGGGCAATCCACCCCACCCCCGCGGGCGACAGCACTGGTATAAAATCCCCTCCCCACCCGATCCTTGACCTAGAGGTCTCCTTCTCCCACTTCTGGGTGGCGGCGAAGAACCCTAGATCCAGAAATCCAGAAACATTTGAGTGGTGGGAGGGCAAGGTTGGGGGTGACCCTCGCTCGTTCGCGGCGGTCGCAGCCACCCCGCCCATGGCGAATGATGCGGGACGCGGATTCCAGGGAGAGAGGCGCGGAGGTGGCAACGGTGGCCGCTCGGATGGCGGAGGAGGGCGCCATGGCGGCCACGGCAACGGCCGAGGAGGAGACCGCAACAAGTTCTCATGGCGTCGCGAAGATGGAGGCAACCACTCCAACAACACCTCCGCCATGATCCAGCCGGGGTCGGGAGATACCTCGCGCTGGGATGAGGCGGCAGGTACCGGCCGCAATGAGTCCCAGGAGGGTGGGATCTGGGTGCAGAAGACCCAGGCTTCAGCGGGCTCAGGTGATACCACTACTGGACGACAGGCTGCGTCTTCTCCTCGTCAGGTTCAGGGAAGAAGAAACCCTACTCAGATACCTCCTCCTAAGAAACTTGATGCCTGTCTATTTGCAAGTCTCATGATCATCCACCTACTCGATGCCCTCAGGCTTATTGTGAGAGATGTAGTAAGCTAGGCCATCTGGCATCCGTGTGTGTGGAATTTCTTCCTTGGGAGTGTATGGCACCTATGTGCGCATTTCAATCTAAGGGGCAGGGATTTTACTACATTCATGACTCTTGTACTGCTAATCAGATTAAGGAGAGGGCCAACAACATTGTTGTCACTATAGTGGAAGGGGAAACCTCTACCCGTCAAATGGAACTAGATTTAAATGCTTATCTTGCTACTGGATGGAGATGCTCTGCTCATGCAATAGGACCGGGGGTGTTTGTTGTTCGTTTCCCTAATCCTCGTGCAGTTGCACAGATTTGCTATGTTGGAAAAGTCACCCTTAAAACCAGTGGGGCAGTGATCCATGCTACGCGCTGGTCCTCTGCAATTGGGGCTAAGGGGGTGATGGAAATGGCATGGATTAAAGTGAGCAATGTTCCTCTTGATAAAAGAAATGAAAGGAATCTGGCATATGTGGCTTCTCTGGTCGGGGTCCCTCTGGAAATCGATGCAGCTACCCTACACCGCCCGGCCTCTGCCCGGGTTAGGATAGGATGTAGAAATGTTGATAAGATCCCTGTTGTAGCTGAAGCTATACTGGGAGATCATTTCTATAACTTTTACTATGAGATGGACCAGATCCTGGTGAGAGACCCAAAAAGGGAGAAGGAAAAGATTCAAGCCCCTACTAATCCTAATATGAACAGTACTGAAAGAAGAAATGTTCCCTCTATGACTCCTGGAGCTCAGAAAGCTGACCTATCACATGGGCTTGGAGGGAAATCTCCCTACATTCCCCATGGAGATAAATCAGACCCAATTCGGGAGTCTCAAGAGAGTACTGATTTAGATGATTCGATGCACAACACACTCCTCATTGACACCATGGCCTTTGAGATGGCTCAGGAAAAAGTAAGACCTCCTGTTGAGATTCCTTCAGATAGTAGTAAAAACCTACTTAAAAAATCTTACTCTGATGTTGTGAAAAAATCTCAGCAGGTGGGTGGTGTTACTACTTGCTGTGATGGTGTGATAATCACTAATGAATACAGAGTGGAATCGCCTGAGGGTGAGATGGAGCACGAAGTGCTGGCTGCTCCTCCGCTGGTTACGGAAGAAAATCTCCGTTTCAGCCTACGCAACGCCCAGAACAAGATGGAGAGGGTGGATGAAAAAGCTATAGCTGTAGCTAAAAAACGAGATCTGGAAGGTATATCACACAACCTTAACTCTTTTGATGCTTTGTCCGATCCTGACTTATTCTCAGAGCTGTTAAAATGGGTATTAATATTCCTGACAATGATTTTACTAGTGTGGATATCCTCCGAGAGCTTGAGAATTGTAGAAACATGGAAAAAAATGTAGACAATGTTGATAAGCATGATGCTATTAGTAATAAAATGATTCTTACTAACGGGAAAGGGGATCAGACACCTCTAAAAATGAGATGGGAAGAGGAGAATGAGGTGGATGAGGAACATTTTACAGTAGTGCGGTCTAGGAAGAAGAGGGAGAGGAAACCTAAGGTGATTATAGCTAGACCGGTCACCAGGAGTCAAAAAAATGGGGTAGCCTTGCAAAATGATGCTGGAAGCTCTACTCAGCCTCCTAGTAGCGCTTTCAGCAGAAAAGGGAGAAAAAAGAAAAAATGAACGGTCTATTTTGGAATTGCAGAGGGGCAGGAAAAAGAGGGAGGACTACCTGCTTCTCTGATATCATTAGAGACCACTCCCTCGACTTTATGGGCATCCTAGAAACGAAGAAAGATAACTTTACTCCTAAATATCTTAGGAAAGTTGACCCCTTCGAAAGGTTCAGTTGGAACTGGATTCCTTCCACTGGTAAATCTGGTGGGATCCTTTGTGGGATCAAAAAAGAAACCTTGGAAAAAATGTCTTGGGAGGCAGGGAAATATATGTTACAGGCCACGGTCTCTGACACTAAACTCAAGTGTGTCTGGACCCTTATGGTGGTTTATGGGGCAGCTCAAGAGGAGAAGAGAGATGAGTTCCTAGATGAACTTGCCTCGGTGTGTAGCAATATTAAAAACCCCTATATAATTGGCGGTGATTTAAACATTTTAAGGGATGGTAGTGATAAGAACAAGTCTCTCCATAGGTCTCATCATATGGACACATTTAACACTATCATCCAGGCGTTAAACCTTAGAGAGATTCACATGGGAGGAGGCAGATTCACGTGGTCCAATAAACAGAGACATCCCACGCTCGAGAAACTCGACAGAGTGCTCATGAGCTTTGATTGGGAAGGTCTATTCCCACTGGTTGCAGTTCGTAAACTAGTTAGAGATGTTTCTGATCACAACCCGTTGTTGTTGATGACTAACCCAATGAATAGAAGTCCCATGCGCCAACGTGAGTTCAGATTTGAACTCAGCTGGTTAAAGAATGAGGATTTTTACAAAAAAGCTAAGACCATTTGGGAGCAACCTGTGCAATCTGAGGACCCTATTGATATTCTAAATATAAAACTAAAGCGTATAAAAAATACTTTAAAGGCTGGGGCTCTCATCTCTTCGGCCATGCCAGAAAAAGGAAGAAATGGGTTAAAAAAGAGCTGGAAGAGATAGAAAAATTGGAGGAATGTGGCCCCCTGGATTCTAAAACTTATGAGAAAAGGACCACCTTGTGCGCAGAGCTTAACGAGATACGTGCTGAAGAAGAGCTGTTTTGGCTTCAGCACTCGAATGAGCGATGGCTGCTCAAAGGGGATCACAATACAGCCTATTTTCATCTTATAACTAATGGAAAAAAGAGGAAAAACACCATTCACTCGCTCACTAATGGGGATATGGTTATAGAAGGCACAAAGGAGCTCTTGGCTCATGCCACTTCCTATTATAAAGAATTGTTTGGCTCAGCCAGTGGAAATCTGTTCCACCTCTCCCCAGAAACCTGGTCTAATGACGAAAGGCTTACTGAAGATGATAATCTCATCCTAACAAGTGTGTTCACAGAAGAAGAAGTAAAAAAGGCCTTATTTGGTATGAAAAGTAATAGGGCCCCTGGACCTGACAATATCCCGGCGGAATTTTATAAACACTGCTGGGATTTCGTCAAAAAAGATATAATGCGATTGTTTGAAACCTTTCATAACAATACCCTGGATGTAGCCCGGCTGAATTATGGCATTATCACCTTGATTCCCAAGCTGAATGGGGCCAAAAAAATTCAGCAATATCGCCCTATCTGCCTGCTCAGATGCCCCTATAGGCTCATTACTAAGGTCTTCGACAATAGGGTGGCCATCTTTACTGACAAGCTGATTAGTAAACACCAAAATGCCTTTATCAAACATAGGAACATTATGGATGGGATCCTTACGTTGCACGAAGTGCTGCATCACACACACCATAAGAAGAAAGTTGGTGTGGTGTTAAAATTGGACTTTGAAAAGGCGTATGACAAGATAAATCGGGACTTCCTTATCGAATGTCATCGCAATCGGGGTTTTGGGCCTACCTGGTGTGGGTGGGTGGATAAGATCCTTAGGAATGGTACCCTGAGTATTAAACTCAATAATGAGAATGGACCCTACTTCCAAAGTCACAAAGGGGTCCGTCAAGGTGATCCCCACTCCCCCTTCTTGTTTAATATTGTTGTGGAAACCCTTTCGAAAATGATCCTCAATGCTCAGAAAGAAAAGCTGCTTACTAGGCTTGCTCCGTACCTGATAGAGGGTGGGGTGGCAATATTACAGTACGCGGATGACACGGTCATATGCTTCGAGCATGACAAAGATGCAGCTATAAACCTTAAACTTCTTTTGTACATGTTCGAGCTTATGTCAGGTTTGAAAATTAATTTCATGAAAAGTGAGGTTCTTTGTGTAGGAGGAGATGATGAGACAATTGCCTTTTACTCCGAGCTGTTTAACTAAAACATTGGACACTTCCCCATGAAGTACCTGGGGGTGCCGGTCGGCTACTCCACGTTGCGCAGTTTAGACTGGGATTTCTTAGATGAGAGATTTCTCAAATGTTGTGAAAACTGGATAGGGAATGCAGCTTCCTCGGGGGGTCGTTTGATTCTCCTTAATGCATCTCTAACCAGTATAGTATTTTATTATATGTCTATGTTTCTTTTCTCAAAAAAGGTGATTGGGAAACTTGATAAACACCGTAAACGCTTCTTTTGGCAAGAACATGAGGGTAGAAAACGATATCATTTGGTTAAATGGTCTAGAATCTGCCGCTCCAAGGATAAAGGAGGCCTGGGGGTGAAAGACTTGCATAAACAAAACATTAGCCTTCTGACTAAGTGGTGGTGGAAGCTGGAAACATAGCAAGGGCTGTGGCAAGACATTGTCCGTTCTAAATACCTCAAAAAAGATACGATGATCTCGGTTAAGACTAAATTTGGAGACTCCCCTGTTTGGAAGTCTATTATGAAAGTCAAAGAACACTACCTGGCGGGTAGAAAGGTAGTACTGAAATCTGGTAACTTGGCAAGAGTGTGGGATGATTGTATCGATGGTGAAACTCCCTTGTGTGTAAAATTCCCTGAGCTTTACAACATCTGTAACGATCAAGGGATTACGGTCGCTAAGTTTAAGAATGGTGTAGATGATAACTTTTTTCGAAGGCGCCTCCATCCTCCCTTGCTGGAGCAGTGGAGGAATATGAGTAATGTGGTACATCTATGGCCGATCTCTGACGAACCTGACCAAATTGTGTGGTCCTTGGGGAGGAAGAACAAATTCTCTACCAAATCCATATATGAATACCTGGAACGAAACTTGGCTGGGTGTAACTACAAATGGATTTGGCAAGCCAAAATCCCGCTTAAGATTCAAATTTTCTTGTGGCAACTTTTTCAAGATTCTATTCTGACCAGGGATGTGATGAGGAGGCGAAATTGGCGGGGGAATCCCTCCTGTTCCTTTTGTGATAACAGGGAGACATCCCAACATCTCTTCTTCACATGCCCGGTTGCTAGGGTCATGTGGAGGACTGTGGGATGCGTGTTGGGTACGGACTGCTGTCCGAATAACATTTGGCAATATTTTTCCCGGTGCTATAGCTTCCTTCCATAGGGAGAGAAGTTCTATACTTTTGGCTTAGCTGCCCTTTGCTGGGCTATGTGGAATTGCCGAAACAGAACCACGTTTGAGTTCAAGAAGTTGGGATCCCCTTTTAACGTGATTTATGTTGCTTGTGGTTATATCACATATTGGGCAGGTCTGATGAGGGGCGAAGATCGTGAAGCAATGGAGCGTGGAGCTAAGATGCTGAGGATCAACGCCTCGAACATGATGCGTATCTGCGCGGCGCCAGGGGGAGGGTGCAACTGAAAAATGCGGATGGCAGAAGAGAAGCTCCGCTACATCCCGTTTCCTCCTGATCGCGGTTCATCTGTCTCGGATTTACCTTTTGGGGGTTCCTGGTGTCTGGTGGTGTGTGTGGTATTCAGCTCCTGCGTGAGCATAAAAACTTTGATCAGCCTGTGGTTTTTATGTGCGTGTAGTGGTTATGTTGGTGTCACTGGGTTTTCCCCCGCGGTGAACTGCCCGATGACGGGTGTTCATCGTGGGTTTCCCAGGGATGCTTGAACTCGCGTTCCCCTTTCTTTGGTCTCCTGGGTAGTTGTTGAACTGTTGTATTTCAGTTATGAAAGTAATGGAAAGGGGTTACGCCAGGTTCAAAAAAAAAACAATTTGATTGTATTTGACCAAGTTGGGATAAAGCACCTCAAGGGTTTATCTACTGCTATGGCTTTATAGCGCTCTTCTTTTGACACTGGATCGCCTACTAGCAATGTTTTTGCGGAACTTAGTAGCTTGGAGGATATAGTTGTAGGCCGTGAAGTGGTAATCCTGGTTCCCTGTGTGACTTTGTGAGAATTCTTATTCTGGAAATAGATCTGCAATTGTAGTTCGCACTTCCTCCACATCCTCCAGTGGACGTTATCATTCCTAGGTCCTAGTGTCATCTTCCATGTTAACTTCACAAATCAGGATCTTTTTATTTACCAAACATATATATATGAAGCTGTATTCTTTCCTAGGGAGGGGATTTGTAGAACGCAGCAGCGGGGGCATGCAGCCCAAATTTTCTTTGGGCTTTTGATTTCCAATCTTTCATATATTTTATACTAAAATTCCAAATTAAATTTTATTTTTAATATTCATGTTTTTGGACGAGGGCTTTCAAATGAGATCCATTTTGAATATGTTTTGATGAGTTTTTAAAACCTCCTTCAGTTTTAACTTTTCAAACTTGGTACGAGCGACTGACAAAATCGGAAGTTTCAGAACCTTGACTGACAAAATCATAAGTTGCAGAAACTAAAACTTAAAACATGTTGTGGCCTCGTGTGTGATCCAAAAACTTTGCGAGTTGCGAGTCAATCAGGTGGCCGACAATTTGTTCTTACCGTTCTTGTTAGGGTGAAGTCGTAAAACTAAATCCCCAATGTTGAAGGCCTTTTTTGAGACCTCCTGGTGTTGGTAGCGCCGTAACTGCTACTTATACAAGGCGCATCGTGCTTTAGCCACGTCTCATTCTTCATCCATGACGTCTAGATCGTCTAGTCGACTTTGTTCGGCCTCCTTTTCATCATACAAGTGTACACGAGGTAAGTCTTGAATGAGGTCACATGGCAAAATGGGTTCAGCACCATACACCATAAAGAATGGTGTGTAGCCGGTGGAAACGTTGGGCATTGTACGCAAACTCTATAACACGGAGATAGGCTCCTCGACCCATTTATTATCGACTTCTGCTAGAGATCGGACCAAGCATGGTTTTATACCAGTTAGGATCAATGCCCACATTGGTCCCGGTTCTACACTGAACCGGGACTAATGGGCTGAGCCGGCCTGGACCATAGCCCTGTTTTCTACTAGTGAAACAAAGACTAAAATTACATGAAATGGTCCCTTCCAGAGGCAAGCAAGGGCTAGACGCCAAGGGGCTTGCCGAAAAAGGGGGCTCAAATCGCACGAGGAAGTGTTGGAACCACTCCTCCTTTGCATGGGTCCTAATATGGGTATCCCAGAATTGTGTAATAAGGAAAATGGCAGCTCCATCACAAACCAGACCATCTCGCGGGAAGGTTTAAGGATTTAGTGTGGTCATCCCTCCTTCCGGTGCCCCCAACCTAATGCCTGCTAGGATTTGACCTCTCTTTGTGTTTTTCATGATCCGATGACATATTCCAACATAAAAAAGACTAAAAGTCACATGGAGTGGTCCCGTCCCAAGATATGCTACATCTGGATATTAGGGGACCCAAAGGAGAGGGTGGCAGATCAAATTGTATGGGGTAGTATCAAAATCACTCATTTGCATGGGGTCCTAATATGGGTATCCAAGGGTTTTGCAATGAGGAAAAAATTCCATGCAAAACATTAAACTGGCACCCCCTTCACAAGCCAGACCTTCTAGCGGGAAGATCCAGGGCTTCAATGTGCACCTCCCACTTTTTGATGCTCCCAACCCAACTAATGGTAGGAGTTAGCCTCTATTTGGGTTTGTCCTGATCCTATGATATATTTCAATATGACGAAAGACTAACAGTCACATCGAGTGGCCTCTTCCAGCTAAAAGCTATGGCTAGACGCCACAGGTCCTGCCAGAGAGTGGAGCATATGAAATCACACGAGGAAGTGTTGGAGCCACTTCTACTTTTGCGTGGGATCCTAATATGTGTATCCATTGTTTGTGTAATGAGGAAAAAGTCAATACCAAACTTTGCAGTGGCATGTCCTTCACAAACCAGACAATCCGTTGGAAGATTACGTGATTTACTACGAACCTTCCCCCTTCGGTTCACCCAACCCAACACATGCTACAGTTGGTTTTGTTTATAGTTTTCTTGGTCTTATAACATATTTTAGCACAAACAAGTAATAAAAGTCACATGTAGTGGATCCTTCAGAAGAAAAGATTGGGCTAGACACCGTAGGGCCTGTTGGAGAGTGTGGCGCATGAAATCATGGGAGAAAGTGTTAGAAGCATTATTCCTTTTGCATGGGGTCATAATATGGGTATACAAGTGTTTTGCAATGATGGAAAATTTAATACACAACTTTCAAGTGGCACCTACTTCACAAATCGGACCGCCTCGCAGGAAGATCCAGGGCTTCAGTGCAGACCTCCCCCCATCTACATAAGGTCATCGGAAAAGGAGCAAAGAAATTAAAAT
The DNA here is from genome assembly GCF_018294505.1 of Triticum aestivum. Lineage (NCBI taxonomy): Eukaryota > Viridiplantae > Streptophyta > Magnoliopsida > Poales > Poaceae > Triticum > Triticum aestivum. The sequence goes on along the minus strand of NC_057812.1, from coordinate 723,607,092 downwards.
AAGAGAAATAAATGAAACATGAATTTAAAGAAAAAATATGTAACAAGGGATCCCCGTGTCTGGCACTAGCCATCGTGGGCAGGGGACTTAGCAAAAATAACCCACTTGCCACACACGCCTTTCTCTCTTTTCCCTCTAAATTTATAACCTACCCCGTCGTGGCACATCCCGCCTCCACACCTATATCACACCTCTGCCCCAGCTCCGCCTCCACCGTGGCCCAGATCCGGACGTCGCCATTGCCCCTAGCCCACCCCGCTGGCACCCTCTCCTCGCTGGTCACCGGCTTAACTGTGATTGCGTACCTTGCCTGCACTGGCGTGCCTCGCCCCTCCTTCCTCACCTTGTCCCCATTCGTTTCTACCCTCTATGGCCCAACAGCACCGCTGGTGATGCCACTGTCTCTTTAGTTCGCCATCGGCCTGATTCCCTCGTCATGTTTCCACTATCGTCGCTCGAGGCCCCGCGACTCCATGCGCCTCCCCGAGCTTGCTTCCCAAGACCGAGTTCGCCGACGCGGCTTCTGCAGTTTTTTCGAAAAAAATTGTGTGTGGTTTGTGTGATGGTGTGTGTGTCAGTATGTGTGATGGTGTGTGTGTGTGAGAGAGAGAGAGAGAGAGATTGGTATGCATATGTGTTAAAAATGTATATAAATGAGATTAATATACATGAACATGAAAGAAATATAGATACATTGAAGGCGTATCAATATCTCACCGTGGTTCCACATGTCGCAACTCCCGCTAGCTGGCATCAACCATATGTGGTTATCGTCCACACACCCTCCATTGGTCTACGCGCCTGTGGTGCGAACAAGAAACCAATATTTTGGCTGGTGTCATGGTGGGCTTGTGAAATGAAGTTTTTCCCTAAGGAGGTGCAGGAGAAACTCCGACGTGTGACAGGCGTAGTGGCCTATTTCGGTAGGGAGGAAGTCTGGTGGAAGTCACTAACATGCATGGGAATGGTGAATGTTTGGAGTTAGCAAAATGGCCACATATTTGAGTAGAAGTCGAGGTTGTAGCAACATCATGATGTTGTGCCTATGTGGGATGTGGTTGACAACTTGTTCGATATGGGGGCAAATGTATTTCCTTACGTGATATATTCACAATACAGTTGGTTACGGGTTTGTGACCTGTATCTCATGGACCGGGGATCTTAGAGGAACTTTTGGGGTCTTGGTTGTATGGCTCAAATATCTGTATTGGATGAGGTTCGAGGGTGTCGGCGGTGTGAGGACGACGACCGCCTTGTGCCACTTTTTATTCTTTGGGTATATTCGGATCCGTGCAAGGTTGCCTCAGTGCGGAAGGGTGTCTTTGGCATGGTACGAAGACAAATGGATATTGGTCGTTCTTAAGAAACCGTCTTCTCCAAACAAGGAACGACCCTAGTTTGGCTTCTTTTGTGAGTAGGATTCTCCTTCGATGGTGGGAGTTTTAGTTGTTATGTGGTGTACGTGGAAGTCATCACGACCGGTGTGTTAGAGGATCTCTAGCATACTCGTGAAAACGCATATGCACCGAATCACATGTGGGGCATGCTCCGTAATATTTAGGAGGTCGGCAAGCTTGTGCGCAGAGCAATACCTTGGCACAAACACATATTCACTAAGAAATAGAGACCATAATTGTATTTCGTTATTTAGTATTTTTAGCATTTTTTTAAATTTCTGATTCAATTTTATCCATTCAAATAGTGAGTAGAAAAAAAATGAAAACTTGAACTTAATTCAAAATAGCTAGTTCTGATACTCAGGGCAAAATTCATCTGACGAGCAATATTTGCATTGCTAAAGATAGGCAATGTGTCTATTCGACATTGCTAGCGACTAGTTAGGCATCTTAGAGTTGTCTAGTCCTCATCCTCGTCGTCTGAGGATATAGGAGCACGCCTTCGAGCTTGTCATTAGAGGATTCAGGGCTAAGGGCCCCACTAATGGGCTAGCAGTGAGCTGGTGATAAAGTTCCTCCAGCTGCTTCTCGTCCATGATGGACCGATGAGTAGGGATCTCGAGTTGATGATGCTCGTGGGTGTTATCCCTAGACATGACTCAACAAAAGCAGTGTTGATCCTCGTTGGCACAGTGGTCATCAGCGTCGCGGATAGGATGCTCGAGCTAGACGACGATCTGGTAGGTCTTTTCCTCCTCCACAATGGATTGGGATTCTAAGGAGGTCTGTGATGGTGTCCTCTTCTTCGTCAAAGGAGTGCCACGTGTGGCGCCAGATCCAACATCTGTCTCCCTGCAGGTGGAGCTAGATTTAACCCAGACGTCGGCATGTGAGGACCCAGCCTTGTTGCCGCCACGGGTGGAGGAAGTTCTGGTGGTGAGAGATAGCCGTAGGACCTGTAGAACAGCATGCACTAGCTAGTTCACCCAAAAGCACAAATTATGAGAGAGGGCCGGACATTATACTCCAACACCACCCCTCACGTCTATGCTCCTTTGGAGTTTATGACATGGACAAAGGAAGTAGGGGCAAGCCGCAATTATTATTGCGTTTACTGGTTTTGAACACTGAACCCCTTGGTTGCAAGTTTATGCACCTGGACAGTTCACCCATGAGCTCAAGCTGATGGGAAACAATGAGCTATGCATTTATACATCAACATTGCCCCTCACGTGTGGCTCCCTCAAGCCTAAACGTGGATCGACAGTAGGCTGCAATTTAATTGCGCCAACTGTGTCTTGAACTCATGACCACTTGGCTCGGATACTATATAGTATTGCACGCACCACCAGTTCACCGAAAAGTTCAAACTATGAGAGAGGGTCGGACATTATACTCCAATAGCACGTAGGATCACACATTCTTCTCTACAAGGCAGTTAAGCTAGTACTAGGTGAAGCAACATGTCGACATGGACAGAGGAGGCGGTAGTGGACATATGTTTAGAGTCGGTTATGCACGTCTTGTCGCCAAGTTGTCAGAGCAAGTACAATAGTGGGTTTATGGCCCGCTTACATGACACTTTTGCCTATGTGGAGGAGAAAAATGTGAAAAAGTAAAGGGAGTGGGCTCTCATGCAAGAGCATAGCTATATACGTGCTCCTAGGCAAATAAAATAAATGTAAAGAAAGAGAAAGAGAGAAGATAGGAAAAGTACTAATGTAATAGCCAACCTTATAGCCGACACTATTGTATGAGTAACTATAAATGATGGCTATAGATGAAATGACTGTTTCATATAGCCATCAGCTGGCTATAATATTAACCATGCTCTTATAGCCGGAGATGGCGGGTGACGCAGTGAGAGTACGATGGGTGTTTTGCGGGAATATGAGATATTGCGGGTCATGCAGATGATGCCATTAATGTCTATGATATGGGTAGGTAAATTTAAAGTTGTTGGTGTTGTTATGTGCCTCTGTGAGTTGTACGGACATCAGCGCCATGAAAAACAGAAAATAGTTATGAGACTGAAGGGACAAGGTGAAAGTTGAGTGTCATCCATACAAACACAGGCCATGTGCTATGGTTGGTGTTCTGGTTGCCAAACAGATTCATGCCATTGGCACTCACGCCAAGCACGATGTTCCTTGCATCATCTATGAAATATCCATATTCCGTGTTGAATGCTCTCCACTGGCTAGCATCCGCGAGGTGTCTCAGCTTTGGATCATCTCCGTTGTCGGGCTTCACCCTCTCCGTGTGCCAGCGCATGATCTTTGCTTCCTTAGGGTCTACGAAATAATGCTATAGATGGGGAGTGGTCGGTAAGTTCTATACAACTTTCTGAGGAGATTTATTCCCGGGCTTGTTGTATCATGAAGCATTGCACACCGGAAAGCTGGTTTTTCCACGTGCTCCTTTCGATAAATGATGCAATCATTGATGCATGCATGGTATCTAATGTGGGGCATATCAAGAAAGCACACGATCTTCTTGTCCTCATCGACACTAGTAAGACACAGGTTCCCCGCGGGAAAAACTTTATTATGTAGATACTTCAAATGCTCATCGAGGCTTGCATCTGCCCATTTGTTTTTGGCCTTCGTCTTTAGAAATTCGAGTGAGAAACTCAAGCGGGTCACCTCGGGATCGCAACCGTCATACAATGGAGTCTTCGAGTCTACCTCCAATTGCGCCAGCTTGCCCTCCTCTCTAGAAGCAGCTCTGTCGCTAGTCATGTTCTTCCAAAGTAGGTCTCGAACATGAGGTCCTGCACGACTGAACTTTGTCGCGTCGAAGACTATGGCGTATCCGCCTCTTCTCCGCCGTGTACAGCGCCCTCTTCCCCACCGTGTACGACCTCTTCTCTGCGGCCATGTCATGCACCCTCGCCTCCAGGTCCATCATCATTAGTAATTTCTTCTTCTAGCCCCATGTCATTATTGCCTGCCATGAGGACGTCCTTATCATCATCTTCAATTATCAACCGAGTATAGCCATCTATGAAACCATGCATGAGCAGGTGCGCCTTCAAACTGCCACGGTCAAAGGGGTCCAAGATGACGGTTAGTTTGCATTTTCTACACTAACATATAATCCCAGTCTGGTTATTTGAATACTTGTCTTGCACCGCGGATCGTAACCATCTTTCCATCACCCTTCCAGTGACCTTCATGATTATTTGCTTGTGCGGTATAATAAGCAAACGAATTATTACCATGCATGCATATATCAAAATTACACAAAAATTCGCCATGACATTCCCTAAAAATAGGACATATAGAGTTTGCCCAAAATTTGCTGGAACGGAAATAAATCGATATTTTGGCAAAACATAAGCAACTCATGTCACGCATGATCCGACAAATACACATAGGCGACAACTCATGCCACACGCACATTCTCACCATCATAGTGCATACACAAATATTTCCATTCTTGAAAAGCACAACTTTTTACTCACCTATCGTCCGGTAGATGGCCGGTGCCGCTATCTAGGGATTGAAAGTAGTAGGACAAAGATGCATGGTAGATCTAGTTGGAAAGAGATGCTATACCTAACTAGTGGAGAGGGAGGGAGAGCTAGCTAGTGGAGATAAAGGTATGAGTGTGGAAGAGAAGGAGGGAGAGACAAATAAATTCAAGTGAGGAAGAAGAAGCCATTAATGGAGCTCATTAATGGAGGAGATAGTGTATGGGGGCATTAATGGAGAGAGAAGAGAGGCATGAGTAGGAAGAACTAAGTGAAAGGGGGTAGAGGAGGGAGAGGGGAAAGGCGAGGGGGGGAGGGGGGAAAGGTGGATGCTACGCGTAGCAGTTGCGCTGGATGGCAAAGGGCACTACTGCTATGCTCCCTAAAAGTAGCGCTTGTTGGCTGCCGAGCGCGTCTGCTAGGTTGGACCCACCTGCTAGCACTGTGCACACTTAGCGGTAGCAGTGGGCGCTGACAACCTCTACTGCTATGTTTTTCGTAGTAGCGTTGATTTCTGCCAACTGCTACTACTACGGGTAGCCCCTGTCAATAGTGATGGGACCACTTAGCAGTAGCGCTGCCTAGTGGCCTAGTGCAACTTCTACTTTACTACCTGTAGCGTCTGTTTTCTCCTCGCGCTGCCAGTGATACTGCTAATATTTTATCTATAAGCTTTCTTCTAGTACTGACAATTTCAACTTTATTCCACAATCAAATCAAGTATAACAATGTCCTAATGGTTCTGTCTTTTTGGTAAATTTTAAATGACGCTATTTTTTACTACTTTGTTGTACACATCTGATTTGTTGTGGAAGTACCATGGCAATGCAATGTTAGGCAATGCCACAAGGTAACTACCTTTTTGGCATGTTCTAAGTTTGTTTGATTTGAATCTGATTGTATTCATATGTATTATTCTTATTTATTTTTTAAGTTTTATTATAGTGGTACATATCTTTTTAAATGAGTTAATCACATTTAGCAAATTTATACAACAATTTTTCTTTTTAATTTATGAAAATCATAGCTTTGTGTGTCCGGTTTTGGGGAGGGGGGGGGGGTAATATATTTGTTACAGTTTCCTACTTCTAATCTTTATTTTTATCTAATAATAAAAGAAGAAAACTTTCATAGTTATCCATAAGTCACCCTTTTATGTCCGTTAATTTTATGTCAATCATAGAGATCGACAGATGAGATTAAAAAGTAGATCTAGGTAACAAAGTCGCTCGATTTGTTGGCCCAGCTAGACAAACGTCTGGACGTTTTCTTCATTAGGACTCTTGCTTGGTTTGTCCACGTCTCTACCCCAATTTCTACGTATTACTTAATTATTATTATGTTGGTTTTTGCTTGCACATCGAGGTGCGGGTCTCCGTATCTTTTGGACAAAGCTAACGCCTACACGTGTGGTGGGAGCCAAACCCGTCCACACAACCTATAACATACAGACTGCGCCACGTCACTGCATGCATGCATCAAGAAATCTTTTTGTATTTTCAGTTTTTAAAATGTTTTATCTCTTAAATGAAAAATCTGATTGACGATCCATTTTCACCATTAAATCCCTCGCGACGAGATCTTTGAAACTAGATCTCATATCAATATATTTCGATGATTTTTTTGGTTAAAAGTTGCCATGTCTATTGCATATGAATTGCCATGGTGTTTACAGTAAAGTTGCCATGATATGTTTTAGTTATTTTCTTCTATATTTAAAAGTAAATGTTGACATATTATAAAACAGGGAATTAAGAAACTAGACTTGCCATGAACTATAAACTAAAATTGCCATATTACATGCACTTAAAATTGCCATGGTTCATAAAAAAAATCATGATCAAAGTACTGGGATTGTCATCATCAAAATACTAAAATTCCATGCTCTACAAACTAAAATTGCCACATGGCAACTTTAGTTTAAACACTATGGCAACTAGGCAACTACAGTGTAAACATCATGGCAACTTTCGAGAAAAACAATCGTCGAAACATATCAACATGGGGTCTAGTTTTGAAGATCTCGTAGAGACGGATTAATGGTGAAAACGGATTTTTAATTGGTTTTTTTAATTAGGAGATAAAACATTTTTAAGCCAAAAAGCAAAAAGATTCCTGCTGATGTCATCTGTTTTGACGTGGCAAAATGAGTGATATTGTAGGCGTGTGGATGATATGCAAGACAGCAAGACGCCACACGTGTGGACATTAGTTTTTCTCTATCTTTTTCTTTTCTGTGATTACACGTCTCGATTTCCTACTCCTTATTTATCGTTCTTATATGAGAAAACGAGTCCCAGTCCCACGCAATCGATTTAGAATCCCTCGAATCCTCTCTCCTTCTACTAGGTTTTGGTCTGACGTACAGCCTAGGGCTCCCACAAGCTTCCAAAGGTCGGTGAGATGGGCGAGCAGAAGATGCTGAAAATATGATTCTCTTTCCTATGGGTGGCCCGCTTCATCCGCATCAGCCCTGGCCTCGTCCCATGTAGGACTGAATGTCCGAGCGAGCTTTTCGGCTCGGCCCGAAGCTCGCTCCAGCTCGGCCCGTTACAGCTCGGCCCGATACAATTAACGAGCGAGCCCAGTCATGAAAAGAGGCCCGATTCCCGACCGAGCCGAGCCGAGTTTCGCCCGGTCCAACTCGGTGACTCGCTCGAGGCCCAGCCCAGTTCCCATCGGCCAATCTGGCATTAGGGCACGAGCCCCTCCCTTCCTCTGTTCGGCGCTGCCTCATCCCTCACCTCGCCGCGCCGTAAAAACTGGACCGATGGCGACGGGGCGACGGCCTTTCCTCACCACACCGAACGCCGGCGGACGCGCCTCCCCTGGTTTCTTGCCGAACCTGAAGAGCAGGTACTCTCTCCTTTCTTCCCATCCCTGGTCGTGGCTGGGCGCGCACATGCTCGGCACTCTCGCGCTCCCCTGCATGAGCGCACGGACGGCAGACGACATACATCCTCCCCTGCATGTAGGAGTCCTACCTGCATGGCTGCGCCTCCGTACACGCGATGGAGGGATGGATGGATGAATGCTTCTGCTTGATTGTGTAGAGTGTAGCCGTCTTCGTCCTCACCATGCCGGATGTCGTCATCATCCTCGCCGCGCTCGACACTGGACGGCGCTCTCGGCACCAACGGCACACGCGCCCTGTCATCGCCGCATCGGCCGCCACCTTTCTTCGCTAGCCAAGCATCTGCCGTCCCAACGAATGCAAGCACATACTACATAGGCGTGTGCCACACGAGCTGCTCGGGTTGGACCGAGCTAGAGGCAAAACGAGCCGAGCCATCAGAAACAGGCTCGTTCAACGAACGAGCCGAGCCGAGCTCGGCTTGCTTTAGGCGAGCCAAAGGCAGGCTCGGTCTGAATTCGGCTCGGCTCGGCTCGTGTCCAGCCCTAGTCCCATGTCTCTAGCGACGGCTTCACGCCGAGCACGCCAATCCAGTCGAGAAGATCGATGTGGAGGTGACATGACGCCTTGTCTCGGCCGAACCCCGCGGCCGCAACGAGACCCAGGAGCCACGGATCCACGGCCACCAGCAGGGCGGCGTCGAGTGCACTTTGAAAGCAGGTTCCCGTAGATTGTCCCTATGCAAGTATGCGCGGACACTGGACGAGGTTTGCATTGAGGATGCAATGCCTAGCATACATCGGCATGCCTCAGCGGCGAGGGCGTCGATTCTAGTCAAAGAGCACTACGTGTAAGTCTGGGGGAGGCAAGGACGGAGGCCGAGGATGTCCAGGGGTTCGCCTCTCGCTCGGCGCTCATGGCTGCAGCGCCGGAAACTATAGGGCGGCCGGTGTGGAGGTGGACCCTTCCTCGGCCTCATCGATCTTGTCATATCGGGGAAGCCGCCGAAAGGCCAACGAGGAGGACGTGTAGGAGCGCACATCCATAGAGCTCTCACGGGGCTCGGGTCCGAGGATGGGCGCGCTCGCTACTAAGGCATGCCAATGTTAGGCGTTCCACATCACGGTGGAGTAGCTAAGCTCCTACGACTATCATCCTCCTCTCATTCATCCCCAAGCACCGTCGTCCTCAAAACTGAAGTACAAGGAAATTTGCATCTTTAGTAGCAATCAGTATCAACTATCATGTTTAATTAACCTCAGTTATCCAAGCTTCACATGTTGTATGGTGATGCAGATTGAAGTAAACTGTAATCTGCATGGGGATGTCAGCAACCCTAGCAAGCACGGGCACCACGGCAACACGGACGACCCAAGAATGACGACGCGACACCGACGACACATAGGATGCAGCCCTAACAAGCATGGGCACCGTGCCTACCTGGACGACGCGGAGGATGCATCCCTAGCCTGCACGGGCACCACGACGACTCGGACAACGCAAACGCGACTCGGACGCTGCACGATACGTAATCAAATGATCCAACTGCACATTGTCCCTTGATTGCTGGGCTGCTGCAACACAAAGTACTGGCGAGGTTGCGACGAATGCATCGGTAGCTTCATCTGCCCTGTTTGGGGAACTGCCTGAAGAGTCAACTGGGACCAAGAGGTTAGTGTGATCGACTTATAATTAGTAAAGAACTTAACTCACAACATTTAGATGTGCTCTCTCTCTCTCTCTCTCTCTCTCTCTCTCTCTCTCTCACACACACACACACACACACACACACACACGTAGGATTAGATCCTATATCCATATCAAACAATTCAAATATAAGTTGCACATGAGTGTCATTATGTAAATTACAAGTTTCAGAAAAGAGAACTGGAGATAATTTGCAGCACACGTTTTTCAGAACTATATGCAGCATATGTTAGTGCACTTGCAGGCTAAAGACCAACATCGGTTACGCCCAACGTCTGCGTTCCCTGAAACCACTTCCGGTCCATGACCATGAATTATGCATCTAGGCTGTGAATGTGTCAGTCGTGATCGCCGTCCGCTCATGATGACGCCCAGGCGAAGCCAGGGAAGGACAAAGGGATGTTGTTGTCGTCGGGACGTCTTGCCATGGATGTGGTGCCATTGACGGCTAGCCTTGGACGAGCGCCTCGCCACTTCCACATAGTGTTACTAGCTAACCGCCGCGGAGCATGGACTGTTGTGGTATTGTGGCACCGAAAGTGATGTGCAGACGATACTTACCTTCAGGATGCTTTCACAACCCTAACATGGACCATACAGATTGAAAACAAGAAGGAAATCAACAGCTCATGTGAAACATCGTCCAAAGATTGTGCATTTTCTGTCGTCCATGTAGCATCACTCTCGTGGCATATACGCTTGGTAGAAGAAGCTCCCTTTTTGATTTACAGGTGATGCTGGGGATTCATCTGTGATATAATTTTGACAAGTAAAAGTTTGTTCGTTGGCTGGTGGGTGGGCTTTATGTGATGCTATAGTGCCCTACAGAGAGGTACATAGGTTCCTTACAGTTACATGTAAAACTATATTTTTATATATTTGATGGAGCCGTCTAATTCGGACGTGAAATTACATTGCATAATTTCCTTTTAATTTGCTAATTCCTATTTAAATATTTTTAAACTCTATAATATTTGTAAACATATTGTATACATTGTTTACCTAAAGGACGTTTCCTTACATCTGATTATATCACTTTGCTGTAAGATAGGTTGTAAATAGATGTCTCTAAGTTTTATCATTGTTGTAATTTACCTTCTGTTAGCTAGACTTCATGTAGTGTGCATTTCAGAGACAAAATAACTAATTACTATGCATACATCTTTTACACCATAGTGTGGTGTGGAGGAGGCACGCCAAGACATGTGTAGGACCTTCCCTCTCTCCATGAAATAAGTCCATATTCAAAAGCCAGGGGCAATATGTGGGACGGTGTATGGACCATGTATCTTGTGTGGAGAGGGACTCAGGAAGGGTGGTCCTCATGTCCTGCCCGAGAGTTTACTTCAAACATTTTCTTTCATGGGTGTAGTTCAACAACAGTTGTGCCAAGAGGTGATTGACTTCATCGCCTCGGGATTGATCATGTCTAGATGTGTTGTGATTAGCTAGACACTATGACCATCATCGGCGAGGTTGGAACGGAGGATAAGTGTTATCACTTCTGGGTTCTCGTTTTCAAATAGAGGGTGTGGACCAAGGAGGGAGGGTCCTTGAACCATGCATATTAGGGTTAGGGGTGTGATTTCTTTTCTTCCGCTGCAACGCACGGGCATTTGTGCTAGTAATAATAATGAGTATTCAATGCAAATGTGCACATGACTTTATTTTTTATCATCCATTAATTCAACAACATGCTATAAGTTACATGCTTTATGTTTGCTAAATAACTTTGCAACATTGCTAAATTCTCTTTCAATTGTACTGAAACATGGAGCATCTGAGAATAACCATTTTGACGATAACCATTGAATGGATAGAGATATTCAACTGGGAGGGTTACAAAGTGGTCAAATATGACGTCTTCAACACCTAGCAATGAGAAGTACTTCATTGTGATGCACCTTGTCCAATGTGTCACATATAATCCATGTGAGAATAGAATGAATAGGTTATGCCAAATATAATATAATGGAACATAAAACATACAAAAGTGATAATATAATAGCATTTAATAATAATAATTAATAGATAAGTCTGAGAAGTATCAATGTCCTACTGAAGCTTGATCAACTTGTGCCTCTGTGAATTGTATTAGCAGTGCCATGGAAAACAAAAAATAAAAATGAGACTAAATGGAGAACGTGAAAGTTGAGTGTTACCACAATAATTGTGTTTAGTGTGCACCCCAAAACATCTAGCGCCCTACAACCTTCACTATATGGGATCAACCATGAAAAGTGCATGTGGTAGTTGGGCTCCAAGGAACTCGATATTGTTTACAGCGAACATACACTTTCTTCATCTTAAGAAACATCTGAGAAAGCATACACTTAAGAATGTATGTGTAGTATATATACATACAAAATTTCATGAACATACATGTGTATATGGGATGTACACAAAAAGACAAATATGTAAATTAAAATAGTTTTTCCTTTGTTGTATTTGGGCCAGTTTTTTGTATTTTTTTGTGGCCTGCAAATAATAATATTATTTGACGGAAATTTACAGATATTCTAAGAACAAGCATATGTACTTTAGGAAAACATTGATATTTTTTGGAACCTTTATTTGTTGAGAGATGGATTGCCTGGAGCCCTACCTGAACACCATTCCCCACTAAACCGCTCTTTTTAAAGCATGTACCCTCTAGAAATTGTGGAGTGGAAGGATGTGATGGCAATTCTTGTAGCTAGAGTGCGTTTTTTACTCTCTACATTTCATATTGGCAGTTATTATAGAGGGCGGGGCATAAGGTGACACTGCTAGAGTTGGTATAAAGGTTATGTAGTTGTCATGTCTCCTCTCACGATATGTTCTAGTTTTTTTTTTGAGAGAGAGACAGAGAGACGACTGGTTGCAGGTGGTTATGGGTATTGATTTTAATGCACGGCCATGGTTCTAGGTCCATGAAAATTGATGTTTCCAATTGTGGGAAAAAACATTGGTTGTTCAAACCCATGAAGTTGTATAAGCCCTAAGCCATGTGCTCTTCCTACAAATTTTATCTCTCATGATTGCTTGATTTTGCGTCCTGTACAGGTACTTCAAATGGATTAATTATTTAGGAAGAAATTTGTTTATTGGTAATTAACAGCTTGTTTCCACACATTTGATTCTCTTGATTCCTGAGGCTTGCCATTATAGTTTTCTAAAACAAGAGCTCTCTTTAAATCAGCAACGTTCCATTTTGCATGTGCGCCAAAAGTCTTAGTTGTTTCCCTCCCAAAATTCAAATCTGAATCAATACTATCAAACTTGCCATTTTGGTTCAATCGGCTGGATTTATATAAACAGCCACTAACGCCATTTCTCCTCCACCAAAGTTCATCACATCATAGCATGGGAAGCAACTGTGGTAGCGTAGTAGTGTGTATAAACTCGACCGATGGTTATACCGATTCGATGATGGAGAAGGAACCTCATCCCCTGCCAACCATGGTAGACTGCAACTCTTGTGTCTTGTATGTTTCCATGCACGTAATAATGTTCGGTTTGATTTCAGGTTCTTAAAGTGCCATTCACATTTAACAAATTTATACAATGCATTTTGTACTTGATAATATGTAATTCACACTTTGGTATATCTCGTTTTTTGGGAGATTTCAATACATTTGTAGCGCTTTCCTAATCTTAGAATTAATATGGATTGAATGTAAATGTGCACACTACATTAGTTTTTATCATCCATTTTGTCCACAATATATTGTGAAAAAAGGCCACCACCGAGAATAAAAAGCAGAAAAAGTGAGTGTGATCTTTACATTTTGTTATCATACATCATAGAGGTATTTAATCAAATTAAAGAGCCCTGGGATTCGACCAAAATGGCTTAATTGTCAGTTACATGCTTGCTAAATAACTTTGTAAGATTGTGCTAAATTATCCTTCATTTGGGCGTGCACACACGGATCATGAGAGAGTCACCCTATCAATGGCCACCATTGAGCGGCTAGAGATTTTGTGTTGATCATGTTAACAATGTGGTCAAAGATGTGGCAACAACCGCCAATAACAAGTACTTCATGTTTATGTGTGTTGTCTAGTTCCATTTCATTATTGTTTTATGTCAGTGGCTACATCTATAGCCGCATAACAAGAGTGAAGGATGTTGTGATGTTATGCGAGAGGAAAATGATTTTTTATTCTAAGTTAGTGAGTCTCCACCTAGTGGAGGAGATAGATTCTGGTCGTTGAGGATGTTGCAATGGAAGTGGGTATCATTCCAATGGATAATTTTAGTGGAACAATTTCCTTGTTCAAAATAGGACCTTCAATTTAGTTTCAGTATAGATCTTGTGAGTTAATTAACTAAGATTGATACTAATCCATCATGTAGATGCACACTTTCAACTTTGTACAGCAACAAATAAGTATCAAAATATTTATAATATTTCTCTTATTTTCATTAAATTATATTCTAGGTGTTCGTCTTGCTACTTGGATGTGCACACTTCTTGTACAATTACCAGGGTGATGCAATACATAGCTACAACTTGACAAGTTAAAATGTTTGTTTCACAAGTTCTAAGGTTGCGTGATTTGAGTATAAAATTTCTACTATATATTATTCTTATTTTCTATCTATTTTCTTATGGTTGTACATATCTTTTCTAAGTGCTATTCATAGTCAACCAATTTATATAATGCATTTGGTTTCTCATTATATCAAAATCATAGCTTTGTATATTTGGTTTTTGGGGATTTCAATACATATGTTATACTTTCCTACTCTTAGTAATAATATGGATTGAATGTAAATGTGTACATGACAATATTTTGTATCATCTATTGGTTAGACAAGATACTATATGTTAGATACTTCATGTTTGCTTCATAAATTTGCAAGATCGATGAATTCTCTTCTAATTGAAGTGCACACGTTGATCATGACAGAGTCACTTTGTCAACGGCCTCCATTAAGCAGCCAGAGTGTTTAAGTTGAATGATCTTGAAGTTGAAGTTGCAACACCTACCAATGACAAGTACTCAATCACAGTGCATATTGTCCAGTGTCTCAAAATAAAACTTTTTTTATTTTGTTTGATGTATGTGGCAACATTTACATCGATATGCTTAACGAGACAAGATATTGAGATGAAGAGGACATATGAATTTTTTTACACAAAGTTAGTCATTTTTCACCGAGTGGAGGAGGTGCTGCAGTTTTCGATGGATGAAGATGTGGCAATGAAAGAGTGTATCATTACAATTGAGGACATTAGTGGAAGCAAGTGTTTTCATGCAAAACCATTTTCTGTTTGGTCAAAATAGGCTCTTTAATTTTGTTTTGAGAATAATCTTATGAGTTAATTAGCAAAGATCGATACTACTACATCACATAGATGCACACTTCCAACTCTATACAATTATCAAATCAAGTAGACAACATTCAGAATGTTTCTCTTCACTACAGTGATTGTCATACTTACTCTTAATTATTATATGTATTGAATGTATTTTTTGAAAATACATTTTGAATGTTGCTGGATGAGGAGGTTACAATTAAAGAGTGTATCATTGCACATGACAATTTTAGTGGAGCAAAAATTGTTTTCACACAAAAGTAGTTTATGTATTTTCAAAAGTAGAACTTCAAGTTACTTTCATAATAATCCCTATGATTTTATTAGCAAGAACCAACATTTCTCCATCACATAGATGCACACTTTCAACTTTATTCCACAATCAAATCAAGTGTAAAAATTTTATAATGTTTCTTTATTTACGGTAAATTGTAAATAACGCTATTTTTCGTACTACTTTGTTGTACACATCTGATTTGTTGTGGCAATACCATGGTGATGCAATGTTGGGCTATAGCACGAGGTAAATATCTTTTTGGCATGTTCTAATTTTGTTTGATTTGAATTTGATTGTACTCTTATGTATTATTCTTATATATTTTAAGTTTTATTATGGTGGTATATACCTATTTAAAAGTGAATCATAGTTTGGTATGTCTAGTTTTGTGTGTGTGTGTGTGTGTGTGTGTGTGTGGATGGGGAGGTATTAATATATCTGTTATAATTTCCTTCTTCTAATAATAATAATGAGTATTGAATGGAAATGTGCACATTACTTTATTTTTTATTATCCATTGGCTCAACAACACACTATTAGTTATGTGCTTTATGTTTACTAAATAACTTTGGAACATTGCTAAATTCTCTTTCAATTGTAGTGCACAAAAGGAGCATGTGGGAATTTCCTCTTCGGCGACTACCATTGAACGGATAGAGATATTCAGTTGGGCGGGGTTAGAAAGTGGTGAAATATGACATCCCAGCACCTACCAATGACAAGTACTTCATCATGATGCATCTTGTCCAATATGTCAAATATAATCCACTAATGGGTTAGTCCAAAAAAATTATAAAATTGCTTATAAATCATACAGATGTGATAATATAATACTTCCTCCGTCCCATAATGTAAGACGTTTTTTCCACACTACACTAGAGTAAAATAAACATCTTACATTATGGGACAGATGGAGTAGCATTTAACAATAAAAAATTGTAGATAAGTTTGAGATGTATCATTGCCCTATTGAAGCTTGATCTACTTGTAACCCCTACTGATTTTTTTATATATGATGTTCCACGAGATGAAAAAAGTATACTATTTTATACATGGAAGAGTTTCTTGATGATGAAGGTGCAACAGTAGTTGAACGGAAGGGAAAGTTACTTTCAGATTTTACAATATAAAAATTATAAGGTAATTCCCGAAGAAGTGTGGAGAATCAAAAAAGTATCTCCCACCTCCCAACAAAGTTAATGTGGCATATGCTCAAAGAGGCGGGCCTTTAAGTGTCTGAATGCGTAGGTAAGTTAAAAAGATTGATCTGACCAACCTTAAAACTAGCACTTAATATGAGGCATCCAATCATTGAGAAAAGTCAAAAGAAGAAAGAATAATTCCTCTGCTATTAGTTCATCTTTGAGATTTAAACAGAAAGATCTGTAAAACATGTTTGCAAGAGAATGCCTTAGAAGATTATATGTAGGGTTATTTTTAGGAAGAAAGAAAAAGGACACAACTTAAGGCAACAAACGAGAAGATAGCATATGGTACGAGCACTCGTACTAGTGGTCGTACCAAAAGGCCAGGTGCAAAGTATCGTCATCAGAAGAGAAGACGAGTTGCTGCCACACTCGTATCAAATCATTTCGCTGAGCCAATTTCATTTAGAAGAGAAGACAGATGGTTGTACGAGAAGAAGTACCCATACTCCCGCTCGTACCGAACCAATGCCAAAGACTTAAAATGTTTAGAAGAGAACACACCATGTGCTACGGCCGAAGGCGGTCATATTGCTACTCAGCTGCAATCTCCATCCACTCTAGGAGGACACGGTGTGGCATGAGCAGTCTTGTTCGTACCAGCCTTCGTACTTGGTACCTCGATACCCTAGATCAAGATTTATATGCAATACAATGCACAGTATGGGCATCCCGCTCGTACTCATGATCATACCGGGTGAAGGGCCGATTCCAGGGCAAGGTCTCAAAATAGATATTACCCCACGCCTCTCTCTATCTTTCTCTCCCAAACCTCATACCTAAATCACCCCAAACCTCCCATTCTTCACCAATTTCGTTTGATTGAGTTGGGAAATCTTTTCCTTGGTAAGTTTCTCTCTTGATTCAAGTTCTATTTTCCATCTAATGTTATTTCTCTATACTTTGGTTGGTCTGAATTTTGAAGGCAGCGTTCGACCAGATGCCAATACCATCTGTACTTGAAAAGGCTCATGAGATACAATAACTTGCCAAGGAACTCGACCACTTCAAGGGTGTGTTACAGAACAAGTTTGTTGCCGGGGGTATTATTGCCCAAAATCGTCCTTCATGGAGCAATTTTGCTCCATGAGTATTCCACTGCCATTCTCATCTCGTTATGTTTCAATAAAAAAGGTGATGCCACCAATTACCAAGGTATATCACATGCCAGCAACAGACAAATAACATTGGTATACATGCCAGCAATAGACATATACCATTGGTTGCCATGTAAGCAACAAACAGTTACCGCAATAGCAACTAGCACTATAACCTCAACCATGTCGCTGTAACCTATCTAGAACATTATAAGCAACTGACAACATGGCAATTACAGACAAAAAACCCTGAAGGATTGTCAATCGGTATAATGGTTGGTCATAAAACATTTATATTTTTAGCAATAGAGTTACTCCTTGTGGTCTCATACTCCCTCCGGTCCTTTTTACTCTGCACATTGGTTTTGCCAAAAGTCAAACTTTGTTAAGTTTGACCAAATTTATATTAAAAATTATTAGCATCTATAATATCTAATAAATATAATATGAAAATATATTCCAAGATGAATCTAAAGATATTGGTGTTGTTATGTGAATGTTTATAATTTTTTATATAAACTTGGTCAAAGTTGAATGAGATTGACTTCGGACAAACCTAATATGCAGAGTTAAAAGGACCGGAGGAAGTACTACACACACATGGCCTTTTGAAAATGATGGTGTGTGTTTTTTCTTTTCTTGAAAAGGGTCGCAACCCCGTCCTCTGGATCAAAAATGTTGACTGTAACTTTCGTGAGAAATTTGACCCCGTCTTCTTGTGGTACCATCTTAGTGACAACTGCCGAGGAGAAACAAATTATTGCTTCAATTTCTTGTTGCACCCCATCTTTATCAATAATAAAAAGATATAGTTTCACAAATAAAGAAAATTTCTACATTTCCAGACTGGCATATATAGCATCAAATGGTCTTATTTACAAAGCAAATTTTGAGTCTTCCAGCAATAATAACACACGTTTTATTTCTTCTTGAAACCACCTAGAAAACCCATCTTCTTGCTAACTGGAGATGCATGAGGGACCTGAAATTTCAGATGTATATAGCATGCTAATTAGAATCATCTGGAATGTGTACAATAAACTGCATGGTTATATAGATGTCCGCTGGGATATATATATCCCTAGTATGCTACACTTGAGGCAAAATCCTTTCTTTTGCAAACCTTATATAGGCTATGCAGATTGTATGAATGTTACCAGGTTGCCTCTTCATTAAGAAATATTGTCATTCGACCTAATTAGAAATGGCTATAATGTGTTGCTTCACAGTTGCAAACTTGCAATAACAAAGGTCCATAGAAATAAATTTGACATGCATCTATAAAAAAGTTAAAATGTATATATGCATGAAGATGACTGTAAGTTTGGCAGTAAAAAACCTAGGACACACATGAAATTGATCAGTCATTCGAAGAAAAACTAAATTTAGTTCATTCTTTCTATTTCTGTGAAATTAAATCATCTCAGTAAAGAGCCTCTTTATCCCCTGTTATTTACCTCGTTTGCCATTTCGTTTGCACGTAGTCCGTTGAGCGTGTCAACAATTTCTTCTATGGGAGGCCTGACTCGCCGATCAATCTCAGCACATTTTAGCCCAAGTTCAATGCATATTTTAACTTGATGGAGGCCATCTGTATCTAAGGATGCATACTTCGATGCTATGTGCTCCAGTGTCCAATCTTTGCGTACCTAAAGAAATGGAATCACGATCATTGGTTATAGTATGCAAACGAAATGAAACATAGGGTTCTATTTCAATCTTCCAACAATCAAATAATATATCTTCTTACTTTATCAATAAAGTTTCTTGCTGAGGGTTGGTTTTTGTCTTTGCAGTTTTGCTCTCCGGTACTGATCTCGAGTATTAATAAGCCTAAACTATATATGTCTGACTGGGCCGAAATTTCACCTCTGTATAGATATTCTGGAGCCATGTACCCACTGGATGCCATTATCATCAAAAGTTTATTAGGCAATACTTGAGATGCGAAAATGAAATTTGTTTTATAGTAAAGTCGCACACTAATAATATCAAGTCTTGTAATGAGCTTACTATGATCCCACAACTGTTTGTGTGTACAATCGGGTTTGTTCTTGGCCAAAGACCCTCGAGAGTCCAAAATCAGCAATCTTTGGAACCATATTTTCATCTAACAATATATTTTCAGGCTTGAGATCCATATGGATGATGGGAATATCCAACTTGTGTAGAAATAGTAAACCCTGGCAAATTCCCTTGATTATCTTGAATCGTGTGGCCCAATCGATAACAGGTTCAGCTGAAGAGACAGCCTCAACTGTTTTTGTTCCTGTATATGAATGCAAAAAAGCTAAAGGGTCAGGAAGATAAATATATAATTTTAAAAAGCTAAAGGTGATTCCCTACCTCCAAAGATGGAAATGTAAAGAGAAATGCAAGATATGTCAGATATGTTTATTGCATACCGAAAAGATTCTGTTGAAGGCTCCCATTAGGTAAATACTCATAGCAGAGTACACTTTCAGTGATGTCTGCCTGAATATACCTTCCATCGAACTGCACCAGTTTCTTCTGTGTTTCCCAGCAGAATCCAACCAACTCAACTACGTTTTCGTGTTTGAGCGCCATAATGTTCTGAACCTCGTTATTGAATGTCTTGTCAGGCGGCATTGGAGCGTTCTCCTGAAGTTTCTTCACCGCAATCACTCTGCCATCATCTGGCACAACTCCCTGTTTAATCAATCCCACAGATACAGAGATATTAGTATCTCTTATCAACCTTGGTTGAAGGATAGAAGATGTTAATGGGAAAGTAGCCAAACCTTGTAAACGCTTCCAAATGGACCTCCACCAATCTTCCGCTCCGCGGAGAAATCGTTTGTTATCTTCTTCAGAAAATCGAATGGCAGTTGCTTGGGTAGCTCGGGGCTCGGCCTAATCTCTTAGGTTTTACTTCCAGTGGCCATTGCTGTTTATTCAAAAAACAAAAATTGATGAGTTAATAAGTGAGCTGCCACAAGTTTGTTCTTTCCAAAAGGTTCCTGCTTGCATTTTCATTGCAGAGGACCAAAAGGGCCATTACACAGCACCAATTCTGAATTATACGGAGAATTAATTGCAAAGCCTGACAAGGGCTTAGCACATACACACATCAAGGCGTTCAAGAGCTAGACGGTATGGCGCGGCGGCAGCAGCACCGGCGCCGGCCACCAGCGAGCTTCGGAGAAGCAACAGCAGCAGCAGCAGCAGTGCCTCCTGAACTAACAGAAACCAGTTTTGCCGGTGGCATAAGTTGCAGAGGACGGCAATCTTAGACCGGCAAAGAAAGAAGCAGAGTACACCGTGAAGACTGAAGAGCATCAGAAGAAGCAGAGTAAAAGGGAGTTAGCAACCTAGGGTTAGGCCCTCGAGCGGTCAGATCTGGAGGGAGGAATGGCAGGAACTGGTCTGGGGAAACTGCAGAGCAGAAGCAGGGGTTATCGGAGAGCTGGCTGGAGGCGAGGCAGCAGTGAAGACCAGCAGCTCTAGATCTGGGGGAGACGCTCGACCTACTGGTTGCACCGGGACGACGGCCGGCGCCCATCCCGACGACCGCGAGCGACACTGCAAAGCGGCTACTCCGGATATAGTACGGAGGAAGAGGAAGCCGGAGCCCCCCTCCCGTTCCTCTCTCCGGCCGGCGAAGCCAGCGGAGGCGACGGGAGCGAGAGCAGCTAGTGAAGTAGGGACTGAGCAGACGCAGGCTGTGGACTGACGCTGCAACTTTCCATTTTACCGAACCACGACAGATCGGCAGTTGCTGCACGTACGCTGCATGATGCGGAGCTTAGAACGATGGTGCCATGGAGCACTTAAGAATGGAGAGAACTAACCTTGGGGCGGACGAGGATCCTCTACCGTGCCCAGCGGCACGGTACTCTGCCGTGCCTTCTTACCCAGCGTACCCATTGGTATTGGGCCTATGGATCAGAAATTAGAACTAACCAGCCCAGCCGTTCATCTATGCACAGATTAACGAGAGTAATTACCTACTTATTATTGTATAAAATGTTAACTTTTACTCCCTCTGTCCCAAAATTCTTGTCTTAGATTTGTCTAGATATGGATATATCTAATACTAAAACATGATTTGATATATCTGTATTTAGACAAATCTAAGACAAAAAATTTGGAACGGAGGTAGCAATACACATGAGCAACATTCTTAAATGAAAATGAACTCGTATTAGAAAAATGGTTTTGCTAAATCTGAGTCATATTCTACGCGGAGCGATTTTTAATACTTAATATTTTTCTTTCTCCTATTTTTGATTTGTTATTGTTTAATCAGTTTGATTAGTATGTTTTTTTGTCTTTTTTGCGTGCTACTTGTGTAACTAGAGTTGCATATTCGTCGCCCACGTGACACTACAGTTGCACACCAGATGCATGCCCGTCACTGCCCTTATGAGCACCTATGAGAAACATGTGAACACATTTATGCCCGCCCGACTAACGTGCAACTGTAATTACGTGGAATCCATGGACATGTAACTGTGGCCACATGAATCCCCCGGATATGGATTTTGGTCAACCGGATATTCGATGGATATGGTAGCGGATACGGTATCGATAATATCCGATGGATGTAGATTATCCGGGCTTTTTACGAATTATATGAGGTTATCAAATAGGATTATTCAATAAATTTACCCCAAACAACTAGTAGCGGTCTATTTTTTGGTAGGCCGCTGCGCAAGCAAGGAACGTTGCGAGGAGAAACAAAAGGCACAAAAAATAAAAATAAAAGGACCAATCCAACCGATAAAACAATAATAAGTAATAAAAAGGAAAATATAAAATACAAAATTCGCTCTGCATAATATATGACCGAGATACAAAATTGGTGTTTTTTAGATAATAATATTTTTTAGGGAAAATAATAATAGTTAATTACTTTTTCAGAAAAGTAATATATTTTTTTGCGAATTAGAAAAGTAATAGTTAATTAGTTAATATGCAGGGGTGTGATGCATTAGGTTTTTTTAGCGGTGTGTGATGATGTATCAGGTTTGCTAGGCTGGTTGGACTTTGACCCATATTTTCTTTTTTTAGAGGATATTCTGGCCCATACCAGCGCGTACCCCTGGGTAGGAAGAAGGCACGGCAGAGTACCGTGCTGCTGGGCACGGTAGAGGAGCCGGATCCCCTTGGGGCGGAGACGACGCTGGTGAGAGGTCGAAGAGCGAGACGAGGTGAGTGGCTGGCGGTCTCCTTGCTCTGGCGAGGTTGACTAGATACAGGCTGCAGGTGGGTGGAGCAGAGTATATATGCAGAGCAGAGGAGTTGTAGAAAAATGGAAAAGAGATGCGTGTCGATGTCGATGTGGATATCCCCAGGCAAACGCGGGCAAGTTGACTTGACTTGACTCGTCACATTTCTTTCAACAAAATGTTGAGTGATTTTCCGCGATTTTAACAATAACTTCTTTTTTTAGTTGGATTTTTTTCATAATAACTTTTATTTATAATAATATATATACTTTGCAAATCAATGCGATGACGCTGTCCGGAAGATACACAATCTTATTAGACATCACCCCGCAAAACAGAATCTTATTAGACATCAGTGGCCAATGGATGCGTTCATCACAATGATGCAGAGGACGAAGATTTTAACCTCTTTTTGTTAAAAAAAATCTTTGATTAAATTTTAAGATGTTGATCCCGCATGAATATATGAAATGTAGTGTTTTTTTTTCTCATGATCAAAATCTGAATTTGGCCAATTAAAATGCGGGCTAGGCATTTACAATTGACACGTGGGGTGCCACGGCCTCAAGCATGTGAGCGAACCAACGGCGTGTGCAACTGGCAGCGTAGATGGTGGACACGGTGGGGTTTACGGGCACGAGCATGTGGAGGAGCTGGTTGTACTGGTGTCCGGCGAGGCAGCAATCAGGCACCGTGCGTGCCGAGAGAAGATGACATCAAATGCGTCCATGGTGTCCTCGGCGGGTGCATTCAGTGAGGGTGTGTGACTGGTCAGAGTGCAGCCCCTTCCTGCCCTAGCCACACCGGCGGAGCGACAAGTCGGCAGCAGCGGCGGTAGTGACCATGGGCTAGAGAGAAACCCTAGAGGGTAATGTTGGTTCCGAGACACTTAGCTACCATGGCATGTATAATCTTCACAAAAGGGCGTTGCAGCTGGTTTACCGGAAAAGGCTTTCGCCCCACTTTATATATAAAGTAAATTATCGAGTTAAAACATCCGACAAGAGTTCTTGCACATGCACACACGCACGAACTAGCACGAACACGCAGGTTCAAAAGGGATTCTGCTGAGGCCACAACTCAACAAACCCTAAATAAAACACAAATGGCGAAGCAACGGACATCAAGTGGCTAATCCGGAGGTGGCAGAGGAAGCGGTGGCCCCAAGTGAAGAGCCATCATGTGAACATCGGCGATTTAGGGTATCAATGGCGTCTTAGTCCTGCGGGTGGCTAAGCGGTCACCAAAGTTGCATATAGCCACACATTTTGAAGATCGCTTCAGTAGCACGTCAGAGAGGCACACGCTGAATCAGAAGCTTATTGCGAATCATCCAGAGCATCCAGGAAAGGACCGCAATGCCCAGCCACCTAATGTGGTGGAGCCGTAGGGGGAGGCGATGAGTTCCGCGAATAGGTTGGGGAAATCAGTGTTGCACCACGTTCCACCGACCACCTCCCGGAAGTAGCTCCACAAGAAACGCACGGAGACGCAGGTGAAGAAGATGTGGTCGGAGTCCTCTACCGTCGCACAAAGTGGGCACAACCCATCACCCAGGCCATTCCGCTTTAGTAGCTTGACCCCTGAAGGCACCCAGCCGCGGATCCATTGCCAGAGGAAGATCCTGATCTTCAAAGGCAGTCTTATCATCCAGAGCACCACGATAGCCTAGTAAAGCGATTTCGTAGAGAAATGGCCCGAAAGCTCTTGGCGCCAAGAGATGCGGTCATCCAGTTGGTCAACATCCGATTCCTCGAGCGCAATACACTCAAGGAGCTCATGCCAAGCTCCTGGGGCCCAAAGGTCGACGGAAAGCGAGGTTCCCTAAGTCAGTAAGGGCCACCTCAACGGAGATCCTAGGCTCCACCACGATGGAGAGCAAGTCCGGAAACGGGTCGTGAAGGCTAGATCACCTGCCCATCTGTCGAACCAGAATAGGGTCGAGGCGCCAGAGCCCACCGAGATGGAGGTCCCGATATGTAAGAATGGGAGCAGCTGGATGATGGATTGCCAGAACTAGGAGCCTCCAGAGCGCTGACAGAAGGCGAGGGGATGTCCATGAAGATATTTGTTCTGAATTATGTCCAGCCACACACCTCCACTACCAAAAAAATACACTTCCGTGATCATACGTGTTTGTCACAGTAGGTCACGTTTTCTGTCATGCATGTACATCCATGTCGATTTTATGACAGAACCAAGATAGTCATACCTGTGCTGTCGTAGAAGTGTTCCATACCAATACCAAAATTATCATCACAGAAGTGTCCACTTCCATGATGATAAATGGCGCATCATGGAAGTGCTTTCGTTAAGGGTAACCGACACGTGGCATCCACCATAACGGGTTGCCGTTAAGCTAACAAGTCCCGGTTTGGATCCGATAACCCGTTAACGACACGGACCAATGGGAATTTTCCATGTGTAAAATTCTCAATGGCCAGAGGAACCACGTGTCGGGTCGGCGTTGGGACAGATGTCATTCACTCATTGGACGGGAGGCGCCTATGATACGTCAACATGTGGCATGGCCCAACAGAGGCCCATTCAAGTGAAAAGGCCTGCCCGTTTGGCTTGGTCAAAAGGTAGAGGGCCAGCCCACAGAAAGCCTGTTAACGACCTGTTCGCATATAGCCCGTTTACAGCCTGCTAACTCACGGCCCGTTATGGTCTATCCGAATTGGGCCTAGTAGTGACATATCCGCCGTCCAATATGATTCCAGCCCGTCATAACTTCCGGCCCATGTATGACCCATGACGTATTTCGGCGCATACGAGGCCCTTTGTAACTCTGGGCCCATTAAAGGCCCATGGTGAAACTGGCCCATAATGAACAGTGGAACGCTTTACACCCATTAACAACCCATTATTCCATTGGGCCATCTCCATCCCGCCCTAATTACCTTTTGGCCTTCTAAGGGCCCATTTACTTTTGGGCTCATTTCCAGCATTCGGTTACTTACGGTCCGTTACACGCATGTTCCGCTTGTGGGCCAAATTCAGCCTGTGGTTATAGTTGGCTCGTTTGTGGCCCGTTAACCCATTGGGCTATTTTCGTAGCGTCATCAAATACGGCCCATTAACGACCCATGATGCCTATCGACGGAATTAAGCCTGTTATACAATTCTTCCTATTAACGGCCCGTTATGGTCAGGTCATAAACACATGATTTCCGCTGTAGCCCGTTTATGGCCCATTTTTCGCATCGATCATACGGCCCGTACATGCCCCTTGATTATACAGCCCGTCAAGGGCCCATGGATCCTACTGCCCATAGGAGGCCCATGGTCACTACAGCAGGTAGCAGGACCATGGTTACAACGGTTCGTATGTTGCCAATGGTTAGTGTTGCCTAGTTATAGAAAATAGATTATTGTGGCCACTACAAAAACGCAGAAAAAGAACCGAAGTGACTAGAAGCAAACAACTAAACAAGACAATAAGGAAATAAATAAGCAAGCAACTAATGCTAGGATATTACGGCTATTACACATATTACATCCATTGGGCATCAAAGTTCGCCACCAGTGCAAATATAGGGAACAAAGCAGCATATCACATACACTGGTTGTCAAAGTTGGCAACCAGTGCAAAGAAAATGCCGCAGCAAAACAAGTTGAGAACTGAAACCACTTTAGAAGAGCTCAAGAAACAACATCCTGGGTACCCAACATGCTGGCAAGATACTTAGCAAGCTTATTAACTTTCTCTTGTTTGGCGCTTAAATCCTCCAGCGCTTGTTATTGCACCAGAAAGTATGCAACTGAATTCTGCAGGGACTTCCTCAGTCCTTCGGCTTCGTGTCGCAACACATCTAATCGATGTCTTTCAACTTGAAGTTGAGACTCAAGAAGACAAACTGATTCAGACAGCGAGTTCGAAGAGCTTGTGCCAGCAGTAGTGGCCAGTAACTCGAACACTACATCAATACATGACTTTGGGGTTGTCTCACTGTCGTCAAGATAGTTTTTATCGGCTTTCTTGGAGACTAACAGGGATGTCTCACTATCTTGAACCTTATATGCATTACTTCCTTTATCATTGCATAACGGGGTACTCTTCTCCAATATTTTATCTGCATTCTATAAAGGAGAAACAAGCAGACACATCACAGGTTTACCATGTTGTATATGAAACTCATTTTGGTAAATCAGTTCAGTAGTAAAGTGGACAGGATAACAACATGAAACAAACATATATCTATGTACCATAGTCACTGTATGGTCTATATCATTCTAATTTTTGTTGCCAAATCAAGATAGACACGCATTTCAAATAATATCTGTTTAAGACAAAGCAACATAGACAGAATATAAGTTTGGGAAACTACACAACAATAACAACACTTGTAATTTACATGACAAGAGAACATAACTGTTTATTCAATTGAAACTGAAATCAAAATAGAGCAAGTTACAACAGCAAACCAGTTAAAGAAACAGGTTTAAAACACACATGTTGCGCCATTAGAGTTTCAATTCTATCCTTCAAATTTGAAAATAGTTGGTATGAATAAATAAAGTGATGCAAGAGCAAAGGAGTATGAACCATAGCTACAGAACCTGACCTGAGAACAATTCTTCTGCTGCTTTAAGCGGTGAGATAGGGTTCAGAATGGTGGTCCTCGTGCTTTGGGCACTGCAGTTACCTTACTAATTGCTCGTGTTTGGGTGCTCTCTGGTCGAGACAGTGCTGTGTCCACTGGAACTGGGTTACTATTTGCTAGCACTAC
The DNA here is from genome assembly GCF_018294505.1 of Triticum aestivum. Classification (NCBI taxonomy): domain Eukaryota; kingdom Viridiplantae; phylum Streptophyta; class Magnoliopsida; order Poales; family Poaceae; genus Triticum; species Triticum aestivum. The sequence goes on along the minus strand of NC_057812.1, from coordinate 723,579,846 downwards.
AAAAAATACACTTCCATGATGATACGTGTTTGTCACAGTAGGTCACGTTTTCTGTCATGCATGTACATCCATGACAATTTTATGACAGGATCAAGATAGTCATACCTGTGCTGTCGTAGAAGTGTTCCATGACATTACCAAAATTATCTTCACGGAAGTGTCCAGTTCCATGACAATAAATGGCGTGTCATGGAAGTGCTTTCGTCAAGGGTAACCGACACATGGCATCCACCATAACGGGTCGCCGTTAAGCTATCGGGTCCGGTTTTGGACCCGATAACCCGCTAACAGCCACAACCAATGGCGATTTTCCACATGTAAAATTCTCATTGGCCGACGTAACCACGTATCAGCTCCGCGCTGGCACAGATGTCACTCATCCAATGGCGAGATGCGCATATGATACGTTGACACGTGGACCGGCCCAAAAGTGGCCCATAAAGATTAAATGGGCCGGCTCAACTCAAGGCCAACAAGATTTTGGAGACCATAATTGGTCGGCCCAGCTAAAGGCCCACAAGATTTTGCAGAACATAATGGGCCGGCCCAGCTAAAGGCCCACAAGATTTTGAAGGCACTAGTGGGCCGACCCGTTAATAGGCTGCCATGTTTTGGGCCAAATGTCGTTGAAGGAAATATGCCCTAGAGGCAATAATAACGTTATTATTTATTTCCTTATATCATGATAAAAGTTTATTATTCATGCTAGAATTGTATTAACCGGAAACATAATACATGTGTGAATACATAGACAAACAGAGTGTCACTAGTATGCCTCTACTTGACTAGCTCATTAATCAAAGATGGTTATGTTTCCTAACCATGGACAAAGAGTTGTCATTTGATTAACGGGATCACATCATTAGTTGAATGATGTGATTGACATGACCCATTCCATTAGCTTAGCACCCGATCGTTTAGTATGTTGCTATTGCTTTCTTCACGACTTATACATGTTTCTATGACTATGAGATTATGCAACTCACGTTTGCCGGAGGAACACTTTGTGTGCTACCAAACGTCACAACGTAACTGGGTGATTATAAAGGAGCTCTACAGGTGTCTCCAAAGGTACATGTTGGGTTGGCGTATTTCGAGATTAGGATTTGTCACTCCGATTGTCGGAGAGGTATCTCTGGGCCCTCTTGGTAATGCACATCACATAAGCCTTGCAAGCATTGCAACTAATGAGTTAGTTGTGAGATGACGTATTGCGGAACGAGTAAAGAGACTTGCCGGTAACGAGATTGAACTAGGTATTAAGATACCGACGATCGAATCTCGGGCAAGTAACATACCGATGACAAAGGGAACAACGTATGTTGTTATGTGGTCTGACCGATAAAGATCTTCGTAGAATATGTAGGAGCCAATATGAGCATCCAGGTTCCGCTATTGGTTATTGACCAGAGACATGTCTCGGTCATGTCTACATTGTTCTCGAACCCGTAGGGTCCGCACGCTTAATGTTACGATGACAGTTTCATTATGAGTTTATATGTTTTGATGTAGCGAAGGTTGTTCAGAGTCCCGGATGTGATCACGGACATGACGAGGAGTCTCGAAATGGTCGAGACATAAAGATTGATATATTGGGAGACTATATTCAGACACCGAAAGTGTTCCGGATGATTTCGGAGAAAATCGGAGTGCCGGAGGGTTACCGGACCCCCCCCCCCCCCCCCCCGGGAGAAGTAATGGGCCTTAGTGGAGAGAGAGAGGGGCGGCCAGGGTGGGCCGCGCGCCCCCTCCCCCTCTGGTCCGAATTGGACTAGGAGAGGGGGCGGCGCCCCCCTTTCCTTCTCCCTCTCCCCCTTCCTTTCCCCTTCCTAGTAGGAGTAGGAAAGAGGTGAGTCCTACTCCTACCAGGAGGAGGACTCCTCCTCCTGGCGCGCCCTGCAAGGGCCATCCGGCCTCCCCCTTGCTCCTTTATATATGGGGGCAGGGGGCACCTCTAGAAACAACAATTGATCCTTGAGATCTCTTAGCCGTGTGCGGTGCCCCCCTCCATGATAATCCTCGATAATATTGTAGCGGTGCTTAGGCGAAGCCCTGTGACGGTAGAACATCAAGATCGTCACCACGCCGTCGTGCTGACAGAACTCTTCCCCGACACTTTGCTGGATCGGAGTCCGGAGATCGTCATCGATCTGAACGTGTGCTAGAACTTGGAGGTGCCGTAGTTTCGGTGCTTGATCGGTCGGGCCGTGAAGACGTACGACTACATCAACCGCGTTGTTATAACGCTTCCACTTTCGGTCTACGAGGGTACGTGGACAACACTCTCCCCTCTCGTTGCTATGCATTACCATGATCTTGCGTGTGCGTAGGAATTTTTTTGAAATTACTACGTTCCTGTGACGCCCGGATAATCATGCTACAATAATCCCATGTTAACGATGCCATGTCACCACGGTTACTGTTTTTAAATCTCGCGTTAATTCAAAACCGCTTCAAAATTCAAATTTAAATTAATGGCAAACAACAAAAGTTTTTAAAAGTGAAAACAAAAATGTTCGGGCGGTGCCATATTTTGCTTAAGTAAATATGGTGTAATAAACACATTTTTATAAAGTGCCTAGATAATTTAAAATGATTTAAAGCAGGAAAGAAAATAAATAAAAAGAAAAGACTAAACATGATTAAAACAAAAACAAAACAAAGTAAAAGGACCCCCCCTAGCTGGGCCTTGGCCCAGCAGGCTACTGGGCCGCCAGGCCGGCCCAACCGCGCCCGCTACTACTCCCCACCGGGAGCCAGAAACCCTAGCCCCTCTCCCCCACTACCCCGACCCCCACTCTCTCTCGCTCGCTCCCCCACTCCCCCCCGATTTCTAGATCGGGGCAAACCACCCCCTCCCCCAGTCGGCCCGCTCGTTCCACTCCCCCTCTTCAGGATCGGGGGCGTTCGCCGCCGCCGCCGCCTGGAATCCCCGCTGGAGCCGCCCCACCACCCGCCGTCGTCGGTGCCGCCTTCCCTTCTTCGTCGCTCGTCCTCGCCAGACGCCGTCAACGCAGGCCGCCGCCGCACACCGTCATCGCCTCAACCACGCCTCCCTCGCCGGACCACCTCAACGGCCTGCCTCCTCGTCGCCCGGTCGTCGCCGTCGACCACCCCGAGCCCCGCTGCCCTTCCCGGTCTCCTTCCTCTCCATGCTGCACCGCGCCCGTCTTCCTCGAGCTCCGCCCACGCTCCGTCCATGGCCGCCCCGACCTCCCGCCGCACGCCGTCGGGCTGCCCATCGCCGGCCTCCCCGAGCCTCCCCTGCAACGCTGTGAGCGGGCTCCTCCTTCCCCCTCTCGATTCACTGTTGTAGGCCGCCATTCGCGCCATCCGTGCTTCTGACCGTGGCCGCGGACATCGCGTGGTCGCTGCGCCCCGCGCTCGCCCGCATGTGCACGGCCTTGCTCGCCCCGTGCGCCCTGCGCCGCACCTGGCCACCGCCCCCTCACCTTGCTATCCCCACTCTGGTCAGCTGCGGTCGCCCTGCCGTGACCGCCGGCCAGCCAGCACGCGCCCGGGTCCGGTGACCCGGCGCCCACAGCCTTGTTCGGGTGCCCCAGCCGGGTCCTGGCACCCGAGAACCCCGCCCGAGACCCGCTAAGGCCCCCAGGGGCCTATGACAAGTGGGGTCGTCCCCTAAAACATTTAAAAAAAGGAATAGAAAAAAAGACTTAAAAAATATATATAATAACAAATAAAAAATGATTAATTAATTAAGTTAATGAATCCTGATTAGATCAACCTAATCACTAATTAAACTAATTAATCTATTTTAGTTAATCTTAGTCAATGACAGTGGGACCCACGCGTCAGTTGGATCCAGTCAACCGACTGTTGACTGCTGACATCACCCTGACATCATGCTGACGTCATAATTACATTTTCTAATTAAATTAATTCTGTTAATTCTAGAAAATGATTAAATCCTTTTAAAATTAATATAAAATAAACCGTAGCTCGGATCAAAAAACTTTGTACATGAAAGTTACTCAGAACGGCGAGACGAATCCGGATACGCGGCCCGTTCGTCCGCCACACATCCCTAGCATAGTGAACCTGCAACATTTCACCTCCGGTTCATCTGTCCGAAAACGTGAAACGCCGGGGATACTTTCCCGGATGTTTTCCCCCTTCACCAGTATCACCTACTGCCGCGTTAGGGCACACCGAACACCGCGTATTGCCTTGATATATTTTGTGGTGCTTTGTTTGCTCCGTATTCATTATTTCTTCCCCCTCTTCTCTCCGGTAGACTACGAGACCGACGCTGCTGCTGACCAGTTCGACTACGGAGTTGACGACCCCTCTCTCTTGCCAGAGCAACCAGGCAAGCCCCCCCCTTGATCACCAGATATCGCCTACTCTTCTCTATACTGCTTGCATTAGAGTAGTGTAGCATGTTACTGCTTTCCGTTAATCCTATTCTGATGCATAGCCTGTCATTGCTGCTACAGTCATTGATACCTTACCCGCAATCCTAAATGCTTAGTATAGGATGCTAGTGTTCCATCAGTGGCCCTACACTCTTGTCCGTCTGCCATGCTATACTACTGGGCTGTGATCACTTCGGGAGGTGATCACGGGCATATACTATATACTTTACACTGTTACATTACCTGTGATACTGTTCGGAGTTGGGGGCTGAAGGGCAGGTGGCTCCATCCCGGTAGAGGTGGGCCTGGGTTCCCGACGGCCCCCGACTGTTACTTTGTGGCGGAGCGGCAGGGCAGGTTGAGACCACCTAGGAGACAGGTGGGCCTGGCCCTGTTCGGCGTTCGCGGATACTTAACACGCTTAACGAGATCTTGGTATTTGATCTGAGTTGGCTACGAGCCTATACGCACTAACCATCTACGTGGGAGTAGTTATGGGTATCCCGACGTCGTGGTATCAGCCGAAGCACTTCAGACGTCAGCGACGGAGCGGCGCGCGCCGGATTGGACTGGAACGCCTGCTAGGGCTAGGTCTGCTTCCGGCCGCCCTCGCAACGTGCAGGTGTGCTATGGGCGATGGGCCCAGACCCCTGTGCGCTTAGGTTTAGACCGGCGTGCTGGCCTCTCTGTTTTGCCTAGGTGGGGCTGCGACGTGTTGATCTTCCGCGGCCGGGCATGACCCAGGAAAGTGTGTCCGGCCAAATGGGATCAAGCGTGTTGGGTTATGTGGTGCACCCCTGCAGGGAAGTTAATCTATTCGAATAGCCGTGATCTTCGGTAACAGGACGACTTGGAGTTGTACCTTGACCTTATGACAACTAGAACCGGATACTTAATAAAACACACCCTTCCAAGTTCCACAGACAACCCGGTGATCGCTTTTCTACAGGGCGACGAGGAGAGGATCGCCGGGTAGGATTATGCTATGCGATGCGACTGAGATGCTACTTGAGATGCTACTTGAGATGCTACTTGGAGGACTTCAATCTACTCTCTTCTACATGCTGCAAGACGGAGGCTGCCAGAAGCGTAGTCTTCGACAGGATTAGCTATCCCCCTCTTATTCTGGCATTCTGCAGTTCAGTCCACTGATATGGCCTCCTTACACATATACCCATGCATATGTAGTGTAGTTCCTTGCTTGCGAGTACTTTGGATGAGTACTCACGGTTGCTTTCTCCCCCCTTTTTCCCCCTTTCCTTTCTTTCTGGTTGTCGCAACCAGATGCTGGAGTCCAGGAGCCAGACGCCACCGTCGACGACGACCCTACTACACTGGAGGTGCCTACTACTACGTGCAGCCCGCTGACGACGACCAGGAGTAGTTAGGAGGATCCCAGGCAGGAGGCCTGCGCCTCTTTCGATCTGTATCCCAGTTTGTGCTAGCCTTCTTAAGGCAAACTTGTTTAACTTATGTCTGTACTCAGATATTGTTGCTTTCGCTGACTCGTCTATGATCGAGCACTTGTATTCGAGCCCTCGAGGCCCCTGGCTTGTATTATGATGCTTGTATGACTTATTTTATTTGTAGAGTTGTGTTGTGATATCTTCCTGTGAGTCCCTAATCTTGATCGTACACTTTTGCATGCATGATTAGTCTACGATTGAATCGGGGGCGTCACAAGTTGGTATCAGAGCCAACTGCCTGTAGGAATCCCCCTTCCACACTCCTTGGCCGAAGTCGAGTCTAGACATTGCAAAACTTTTACTAACTTGGCTGTGTGCCTTCCGGGCCCACGTCGCCATCGGGTGGTACTAGGATCTTTTGCTCCTCGACCTTTACTCTGGGACTCTGACATCTCTTCTATTCGGGTTAAACAATTTTACTAACTCCGACTCTAGGTTCTCGCAATTACTTCCTCCCGGAGAGCCCCTTTTTATGGACGATCGCCTGCTGCACCAGAAGTTTTCCGAAGATGCTATTTGATGTTTTACCGAGACACTTGTGTCCACCGCCCTTGCAAATTCACTACCACCGAGACATCCCTATGGATAGCTACTTATACTTGCCACCCATACCTTCATTCTCGATTACTCTTGTTAGTACAAGATATTCGAAACGGCTTCGCGCTATTCCGAGAATCCTTTGTGCTTGCTGCCTTGCAGTCTCTTTGCCACCTGAATACCCCTAAGTATAATTCCTCCCACTTATCGAGGATTTGTTCATCCGCAGTTATTCATGTGGATCATAAAATTCTTGGAATACTATTCGGTTTTCTGAAAATCCTCAGCAGCCTATTGCTCTTGAATTCCTTGAATTCCTGCATTATGGTTAATTCCATATTTCTAGTAACCTTCGTTGACATCCTTTGTCACTACCATTTTGAGTCCATTGATTCGATATGTTGCGAATGCTCGCACTCCTCGATCAGATCCTAGAATTCATCCTTCCGGCTCAGACGTCATTTTGAACATGAGCTGGTCCTCGATCAATCAAGTTGTCGTCGAATGTACCCCTAAGTCTATTCAACTTATCCATCCTTGATCAGAGCGTCTGCTTCTGATCCTTTGTTTTGGAAATCATAATTCCTTTGTTATCTAAGCATCAAATTATTCAATTGTCCTATAATATGATGCCCGTGCATTCTTTCTTCCTCTGATTGAGTACCGATACTCACATCAGCTCCGTTGTGGATCGCCCGATCCATTGTTGGATTTTACCTGACAACGCCCTTCATATTCAATAACCTTGTGAGCCTTTCCTCTGATACATAATGCCTTTGGTAAATTGTATCCTCTGCTTTCTCAACCATGCTCTGCTTCGAGCTGGTGATATCTACTATTGAAGCTTGTGGTATATATTTCCACGATAACCTGATGGGTTGAACATATGCCTTCTCTAAAACGTGTGAACCCGAAAGTTTTCACGAGTCATACACTCCTGGTACTATGCCAGATAAAATTTCAACACTACAACTTCCTCGAAAGTGAGAAGTGAATGAAAGGTTATACATTGGAGAAGTGGGAGTCGACCTTGAACTTTATGTTCATGCCCATGGACACGTTGTACATCTTCTCATCGAAGCTTCTTTTAAAACTAATTATTCCCTTGATATAAGTTCATCTTATATCTGGGGTCTGCCCTTTTACAATCGTGGTTCCGACCATGTTCTCCTTTAAATACCATTTTCGATGCAAGTGTAAGCACTTGTCTTCTGTGGATCAATACCCCGGTCCAACCTCTACTTTGATCCGTCTTCGAGTATTACCCCCTGGTATCTCGAGATTATCTTGGAACTGCATAACTTCTTATGAGTTCTTCATCAAGTACTACATTCTCACTGATTACAATTTTTCATGGGCTCTGAGTTATTAAACACTCAAAGACACCGATAACTGAGCCGAGTCCGCACTACGGTTCAACAACTCTTAGTAATCTTCTTTAAGTACGAGTTTGTACCCGATCACGCCATTCCTAGCCTGTTTGGCTATATCATTGTCTTGATGATTTTAACTGTGCTACCCGGTCCTTCTTCTCGGAGCACAATTTTCGACGATGAACTAACCTTACGTCGATCCTCATCGTCATACCATTTCGCCTTGAACAACAAGCTTGGTTTCAAGTTGTGTCGTACCCTTGGTTCCAATAACCTTTCACTTCATCATTACTTTGACTTGATGTCGTCGCCGATCGATTACATCTTCATGAACTCTCGCGACAAAGGTGTCGTGATCATCAACATTCTGAGCTCATCCAGGATATCAATTGAATTCATGATGAGAAATACCATCCTTGCCCTCGATGAATTGTATTATCATCGACCACTTTATTGCCTTCCCACCAACACAAGCTTGTTCATGTTTGGTGTTATACCTTGAGTTCCTTGCTATCCTGCAATTGTTCTTCTTTACCTTGGAGTATTACCATCCTTTATGTCAAGAATGTTCTGAGATTTGTTCCACCTCTTGAGAATTCTTGACATAGAAATACTTCTCACCATCACCATTCTTTCTTGGTCCCCGTGTTAATTCCAACAAGTGAACGGTGTTGTTTGGATTCTTTCCTTCTAGCAACCCTATTTCTTTGAAGTTAATGGTCGAAAGTTCATTCTTAGGCTATTGACTATTGAATCACCATTCTGACATTGGTCGTGCAACCCAACCCATATTTCGGGCGCACCTTTCAACCAAGGTTTAATTGTGTATGTTTTCCTCGAGCATACTTCCTTATATCATTTGATCTGACCAATGTTATCTCCTTGTTCACTTAATTGTGGAAATCCATCTTTTTGGGAATCTCGGTGAATTGCCGTTGAGTTCACCAGACACCTCCTTGTCCTCTCCTTGGGTTAATGATGGACTCTTGATAACGGAAAACACTTCATAGTTCATTTCCCCGAGAATCTTACATTGTCATCTCGTCAATTTGCGTTGCACCTTTTCTTCTCAGGTATCCTAAGTCTGAGGTATCCTGACACCAATCGGATCTGAATCTCGGTCAGATATGAGGGTTGGGACACCTTTCCTAGAGTTATGATGTTGATCCTTTGATGACCCGCTAACATGATGTCATGCCTAGCACCCCCCCCCCCGGCTGGAGGACCTATCATTATAGATTCCTTTTTCAGCAAGGTTATCCATTCATCCATGAGGAAATTGTAAGACTTATTCTACAAGTTATTCCTGATGGATCCTTCGTGTTTCTAAAGTCGGATCTTCACCTGAAGACCCTGTCAATGCTATCTCGAAGCATGTAAATGGTACTCCGATTTTCAACAGGAACATTTGAAGCACGATGCTAAATTTTATTTATCACTTATCCTAACACCGTTGTATGGGTATTATCATGAGATTCCTTCCCCCTTACCTAAATGGTTTTCTACTTTATATCCTGTCATGGATATCTTGCTCTGCTTGTCCTTGGGAAGGATATACCCTTGAAAAATGTGTTTAAACATATTTTCCTTTCCATTGTTCTGTTTAATCTGATGATCATATTTTCCTTCCATTGGTTTGTTTAAACCTTTTCTATGATCTATATGATATAAGCAGTAATAATCCACTGCTTGTGCAAACGCCTCGATGTACAACTCTGTCGGTAAGACCTTGTTACTATTGTTGATGACATTCCGTTAACCACCGATGGACGGGAACCTTGCCTATTGGTCCGCCTCGTTTCAACGAGCAGAAAAATGGTTCTCTTCGTCCCTCGCCCTTGGTACCTATGTTGTTGCCGACATGACCCACAGACTCTCCTCTGACATGCCTTGCTTACATTATTGTGCAAGACGTCACCGCCTTTCCTACTTTTAACCCACATGGTGGGCCCATAAACCACAGTTCCACAGGATCGAAACCTGACTCTCCTGCACCCCCTCTTCCCAAGGTTGTTCCTCGCGTGCGGCCTCGTATGTAATTCACGGGCCACCGTCCCAAGTGATCTATTTTGGTATCGGACACAATACTTATTCCCCTTGCTCTGAACCCCTTTCGCACTCTACTTCAGGCAATGAACGATTGCCTATCCGCTTGAAACTTCTTATCGCACTGTCTTACTTTGCTCTCGATGTGTGTCATTTGTTCAACTCGAGAGATACTCATAAGTTCATTCTTGGGATACCCCCAGATGAATTTCCCTTATAACATCCTATCATTGTAGAGCTGCCACTTACCTATTAGTAAGTATGATGGAGTTCCCTGAAGAAAGGACGACAACTTCATCATGATGCTTTGGAATAAAGAAATGAAGACATCAACGAAAGGGATCAACCTCTTCGAAAGGGCAGCCAAGACCGAGAAGACTCGTTAGGTTTTTCGCTACCAACACCTTCCCCCCCCCTTACTCCACCGCTCAAATCTCGGGACGAGATTTCTTGTAGTGGAGGAGAATTGTGATGCCCGGATAATCATGCTACAGTAATCCCATGTTAACGATGCCATGTCACCACGGTTACTGTTTTTAAATCTCGCGTTAATTCAAAACCGCTTCAAAATTCAAATTTAAATTAATGGCAAACAACAAAAGTTTTTAAAAGTGAAAACAAAAATGTTCGGGCGGTGCCATATTTTGCTTAAGTAAATATGGTGTAATAAACACATTTTTATAAAGTGCCTAGATAATTTAAAATGATTTAAAACAGGAAAGAAAATAAATAAAAAGAAAAGACTAAACATGATTAAAACAAAAACAAAACAAAGTAAAAGGACCCCCCCTAGCTGGGCCTTGGCCCAGCAGGCTACTGGGCCGCCAGGCCGGCCCAACCGCGCCCGCTACTACTCCCCACCGGGAGCCAGAAACCCTAGCCCCTCTCCCCCACTACCCCGACCCCCACTCTCTCTCGCTCGCTCCCCCACTCCCCCCGATTTCTAGATCGGGGCAAACCACCCCCTCCCCCAGTCGGCCCGCTCGTTCCACTCCCCCTCTTCAGGATCGGGGGCGTTCGCCGCCGCCGCCGCCTGGAATCCCCGCTGGAGCCGCCCCACCACCCGCCGTCGTCGGTGCCGCCTTCCCTTCTTCGTCGCTCGTCCTCGCCAGACGCCGTCAACGCAGGCCGCCGCCGCACACCGTCATCGCCTCAACCACGCCTCCCTCACCGGACCACCTCAACGGCCTGCCTCCTCGTCGCCCGGTCGTCGCCGTCGACCACCCCGAGCCCCGCTGCCCTTCCCGGTCTCCTTCCTCTCCATGCTGCACCGCGCCCGTCTTCCTCGAGCTCCGCCCACGCTCCGTCCATGGCCGCCCCGACCTCCCGCCGCACGCCGTCGGGCTGCCCATCGCCGGCCTCCCCGAGCCTCCCCTGCAACGCTGTGAGCGGGCTCCTCCTTCCCCCTCTCGATTCACTGTTGTAGGCCGCCATTCGCACCGTCCGTGCTTCTGACCGTGGCCGCGGACATCGCGCGGTCGCTGCGCCCCGCGCTCGCCCGCATGTGCACGGCCTTGCTCGCCCCGTGCGCCCTGCGCCGCACCTGGACACCGCCCCCTCACCTTGCTATCCCCACTCTGGTCAGCTGCGGTCGCCCTGCCGTGACCGCCGGCCAGCCAGCACGCGCCCGGGTCCGGTGACCCGGCGCCCACAGCCTTGTTCGGGTGCCCCAGCCGGGTCCTGGCACCCGAGAACCCCGCCCGAGACCCGCTAAGGCCCCCAGGGGCCTATGACAAGTGGGGTCGTCCCCTAAAACGTTTAAAAAAAGGAATAGAAAAAAGACTTAAAAAATATATATAATAATAAATAAAAAATGATTAATTAATTAAGTAATTAATTAAGTTAATGAATCCTGATTAGATTAACCTAATCACTAATTAAACTAATTAATCTATTTTAGTTAATCTTAGTCAATGACAGTGGGACCCACGCGTCAGTTGGATCCAGTCAACCGACTGTTGACTGCTGACATCACCCTGACATCATGCTGACGTCATAATTACATTTTCTAATTAAATTAATTCTGTTAATTCTAGAAAATGATTAAATCCTTTTAAAATTAATATAAAATAAACTGTAGCTCGGATCAAAAAACTTTGTACATGAAAGCTACTTAGAACGGCGAGACGAATCCGGATACGCGGCCCGTTCATCCGCCACACATCCCTAGCATAGTGAACCTGCAACATTTCACCTCCGGTTCATCTGTCCGAAAACGTGAAACGCCGGGATACTTTCCCGGATGTTTTCCCCCTTCACCAGTATCACCTACTGCCGCGTTAGGGCACACCGAACACCGCATATTGCCTTGATATATTTTGTGGTGCTTTGTTTGCTCCGTATTCATTATTTCTTCCCCCTCTTCTCTCCGGTAGACTACGAGACCGACGCTGCTGCTGACCAGTTCGACTACGGAGTTGACGACCCCTCTCTCTTGCCAGAGCAACCAGGCAAGCCCCCCCCTTGATCACCAGATATCGCCTACTCTTCTCTATACTGCTTGCATTAGAGTAGTGTAGCATGTTACTGCTTTCCGTTAATCCTATTCTGATGCATAGCCTGTCATTGCTGCTACAGTCATTGATACCTTACCCGCAATCCTAAATGCTTAGTATAGGATGCTAGTGTTCCATCAGTGGCCCTACACTCTTGTCCGTCTGCCATGCTATACTACTGGGTTGTGATCACTTCGGGAGGTGATCACGGGCATATACTATATACTTTACACTGTTACATTACCTGTGATAGTGTTCGGAGTTGGGGGCTGAAAGGACAGGTGGCTCCATCCCGGTAGAGGTGGGCCTGGGTTCCCGACGGCCCCCGACTGTTACTTTGAGGCGGAGCGGCAGGGCAGGTTGAGACCGCCTAGGAGAGAGGTGGGCCTGGCCCTGTTCGGCGTTCGCGGATACTTAACACGCTTAACGAGATCTTGGTATTTGATCTGAGTTGGCTACGAGCCTATACGCACTAACCATCTACGTGGGAGTAGTTATGGGTATCCCGACGTCGTGGTATCAGCCGAAGCACTTCAGACGTCAGCGACGGAGCGGCGCGCGCCGGATTGGACTGGAACGCCTGCTAGGCTAGGTCTGCTTCCGGCCGCCCTCGCAACGTGCAGGTGTGCTATGGGCGATGGGCCCAGACCCCTGTGCGCTTAGGTTTAGACCGGCGTGCTGGCCTCTCTGTTTTGCCTAGGTGGGGCTGCGACGTGTTGATCTTCCGCGGCCGGGCATGACCCAGGAAAGTGTGTCCGGCCAAATGGGATCAAGCGTGTTGGGTTATGTGGTGCACCCCTGCAGGGAAGTTAATCTATTCGAATAGCCGTGATCTTCGGTAACAGGACGACTTGGAGTTGTACCTTGACCTTATGACAACTAGAACCGGATACTTAATAAAACACACCCTTCCAAGTTCCACAGACAACCCGGTGATCGCTTTTCTACAGGGCGACAAGGAGAGGATCGCCGGGTAGGATTATGCTATGCGATGCTAGATGCTACTTGGAGATGCTACTTGGAGATGCTACTTGGAGGACTTCAATCTACTCTCTCCTACATGCTGCAAGACGGAGGCTGCCAGAAGCGTAGTCTTCGACAGGATTAGCTATCCCCCTCTTATTCTGGCATTCTGCAGTTCAGTCCACTGATATGGCCTCCTTACACATATACCCATGCATATGTAGTGTAGTTCCTTGCTTGCGAGTACTTTGGATGAGTACTCACGGTTGCTTTCTCCCCCCTTTTTCCCCCTTTCCTTTCTTTCTGGTTGTCGCAACCAGATGCTGGAGTCCAGGAGCCAGACGCCACCGTCGACGACGACTCCTACTACGCTGGAGGTGCCTACTACTACGTGCAGCCCGCTGATGACGACCAGGAGTAGTTAGGAGGATCCCAGGCAGGAGGCCTGCGCCTCTTTCGATCTGTATCCCAGTTTGTGCTAGCCTTCTTAAGGCAAACTTGTTTAACTTATGTCTGTACTCAGATATTGTTGCTTCCGCTGACTCGTCTATGATCGAGCACTTGTATTCGAGCCCTCGAGGCCCCTGGCTTGTATTATGATGCTTGTATGACTTATCTTATTTGTAGAGTTGTGTTGTGATATCTTCCCGTGAGTCCCTGATCTTGATCGTACACATTTGCGTGCATGATTAGTGTACGATTGAATCGGGGGCGTCACAGTTCCCCAACAGTGGCATCCGAGCCTAGGTTTTATGTGTTGATGTTATATGCACGAGTAGAACACAAGTGAGTTGTGGGCGATATAAGTCATACTGCTTACCAGCATGTCATACTTTGGTTCGGCGGTATTGTTGGATGAAGCGGCCCGGACCAACATTACGCGTACGCTTACGCGAGACTGGTTCTATCGACGTGCTTTGCACACAGGTGGCTGGCGGGTGTCAGTTTCTCCAACTTTAGTTGAACCGAGTGTGGCTACGCCCGGTCCTTGCGAAGGTTAAAACAGCACCAACTTGACAAACTATCGTTGTGGTTTTGATGCGTAGGTAAGATTGGTTCTTGCTAAGCCCGTAGCAGCCACGTAAAACTTGCAACAACAAAGTAGAAGACGTCTAACTTGTCTTGGCAGGGCATGTTGTGATGTGATATGGTCAAGACATGATGCTAAATTTTATTGTATGAGATGATCATGTTTTGTAACCGAGTTATCGGCAACTGGCAGGAGCCATATGGTTGTCGCTTTATTGTATGCAATGCAATCGCCCTGTAATGCTTTACTTTATCACTAAGCAGTAGCGATAGTTGTAGAAGCATAAGATTGGCGAGACGACAACGATACTACGATGGAGATCAAGGTGTCACGCCGGTGACAATGGTGATCATGACGTTGCTTCGAAGATGGAGATCGCAAGCACAAGATGATGATGGCCATATCATATCACTTATATTGATTGCATGTGATGTTTATCTTTTATGCATCTTATCTTGCTTTGATTGGCGGTAGCATTATAAGATGATCCCTCACTAAATTATCAAAGTATAAGTGTTCTCCCTGAGTATGCACCGTTGCAAAAGTTCTTCGTGCTGAGATACCACGTGATGATCGGGTGTGATAGGCTCTACGTTCAAATACAACGGGTGCAAAATAGTTGCACACGTAGAATACTCAGGTTTAACTTGACGAGCCTAGCATATAACAGATATGGCCTCGGAACACGGAGACCGAAAGGTCGAGCGTGAATCATATAGTAGATATGATCAACATAGTGATGTTCACCATTGAAACTACTCCATCTCACGTGATGATCGGACATGGTTTAGTTGATTTGGATCATGTGATCACTTAGAGGATTAGAGGGATGTCTATCTAAGTGGGAGTTCTTTAGTAATATGATTAATTGAACTTAAATTTATCATGAACTTAGTACCTGATAGTATCTTGCTTGTTTATGTTTGATTGTAGATAGATGGCCCGTGATGTTATTCCGTTGTATTTTAATGTGTTCCTTGAGAAAGCAAAGTTGAAAGATGATGGTAGCAATTACACGGACTGGGTCCGTAACTTGAGGATTATCCTTATTGCTGCACAGAAGAATTACGTCCTGGAAGCACCGCTGGGTGCCAGGCCTGCTGCTGATGCAACTGATGACGTTAAGAACGTCTGGCAGAGAAAAACTGATGACTACTCGCTAGTTCGATGTGCCATGCTTTACGGCTTAGAATCGGGACTTAAACGACGTTTTGAACGTCATGGAGCATATGAGATGTTCCAGGAGTTGAAGTTAATATTTCAAGCAAATGCCCGGATTGAGAGATATGAAGTCTCCAATAAGTTCTATAGCTGCAAGATGGAGGAGAACAGTTCTGTCAGTGAGCATATACTCAAAATGTCTGGGTATAATAATCACTTGATTCAACTGGGAGTTAATCTTCCGGATGATTGCGTCATTGACAGAATTCTCCAATCACTGCCACCAAGCTACAAGAGCTTTGTGATGAACTATAACATGCAATGGATGGATAAGACGATTCCCGAGCTCTTCGCAATGCTAAAAGCTGCGGAGGTAGAAATCAAGAAGGAGCATCAGTGTTGATGGTCAACAAGACCACTAGTTTCAAGAAAAAGGGCAAAGGAAAGAAGAAGGGGAACTTCAAGAAGAACAGCAAGCAAGTTGCTGCTCAGGAGAAGAAACCCAAGTCTGGACCTAAGCCTGAAACTGAGTGCTTCTACTACAAGCAGACTCGTCACTGGAAGTGGAACTGCCCCAAGTATTTGGCGGATAAGAAGGATGGCAAGGTGAACAAAGGTATATGTGATATACATGTTATTGGTGTGTACCTTACTAATGCTCGCAGTAGCACCTGGGTATTTGATACTGGTTCTGTTGCTAATATTTGCAACTTGAAACAGGGACTACGGATTAAGCGAAGATTGGCAAAGGACGAGGTGACGATGCGCGTAGAAAATGGTTCCAAAGTCGATGTGATCGCGGTCGGCACGCTACCTCTACATCTACCTTCGGGATTAGTTTTAGACCTAAATACTTGTTATTTGGTGCCAGCGTTGAGCATGAACATTATATCTAGATCTTGTTTGATGCGAGACGGTTATTCATTTAAATCAGAGAGCAATGATTGTTCTATTTATATGAGTAATATCTCTTATGGTCATGCACCCTTGAAGATTGGTCTATTTTTGTTGAATCTCGATAGTAGTGATACACATATTCATAATGTTGAAGCCAAAAGATGCAGAGTTGATAATGATAGTGCAACTTATTTGTGGCACTGCCATTTAGGTCATATCGGTGTAAAGCGCATGAAGAAACTCCATACTGATGGACTTTTGGAACCACTTGATTATGAATCACTTGGTACTTGCGAACCGTGCCTCATGGGCTAGATGACTAAAACGCCGTTCTCCGGTACTATGGAGAGAGCAACAGATTTGTTGGAAATCATAAATACAGATGTATGTGGTCCGATGAATGTTGAGGCTCGTGGCGGATATCGTTATTTTCTCACCTTCACAGATGACTTAAGCAGATATGGGTATATCTACTTAATGAAACATAAGTCTAAAACTTCTGAAAAGTTCAAAGAATTTCAGAGTGAAGTTGAAAATCATCGTAACAAGAAAAGAAAATTCCTACGATCTGATCGTGGAGGAGAATATTTGAGTTACGCGTTTGGTGTACATTTGAAGCAATGCGGAATAGTTTCGCAACTCACGCCACCCGGAACACCACAACGTAATGGTGTGTCCGAACGTCGTAATCGTACTTTACTTGATATGGTGCGATCTATGATGTCTCTTACAGATTTACCGCTATTGTTTTGGGGTTATGCTTTAGAGACGGCCGCATTCACGTTAAATAGGGCACCATCAAAATCCGTTGAGATGACACCTTATGAACTGTGGTTTGGCAAGAAACCAAAGTTGTCGTTTCTGAAAGTTTGGGGCTGCGATGCTTACGTGAAAAAGCTTCAACCTGATAAGCTTGAACCCAAATCAGAGAAATGTGTCTTCATAGGATATCCGAAGGAGACTATTGGATACACCTTCTATCATAGATCCGAAGGCAAGACTTTTGTTGCTAAATTCAGAAACTTTCTAGAGAAGGAGTTTCTCTCGAAAGAAGTGAGTGGGAGGAAAGTAGAACTTCATGAGGTAATTGTACCTGCTCCCTTGTTGGAAAGTAGTTCATCACAGAAACCGGTTTCTGTGACACCTACACCAATTAGTGAGGAAGCTAATGATGATGATCATGAAACTTCAGAACAAGTTACTACTGAACCTCGTAGATCAACCGGAGTAAGATCCGCACCAGAGTGGTACGGTAATACTGTTCTGGAAATCATGCTACTAGATCATGGTGAACCTACGAACTATGAAGAAGCGATGGTGAGCCCAGATTCCGCAAAATGGCTTGAAGCCATGAAATCTGAGATGGGATCCATGTATGAGAACAAAGTATGGACTTTGGTTGACTTGCCCGATGATCGGCAAGCAATTGAAAATAAATGGATCTTCAAGAAGAAGACTGATGCTGACGGTAATGTTACTGTCTACAAAGCTCGACTTGTTGCGAAAGGTTTTCGACAAGTTCAAGGGATTGACTACGACGAGACCTTCTCACCCGTAGCGATGCTTAAGTCTGTCCGAATCATGTTAGCAATTGCCGCATTTTGTGATTATGAAATTTGGCAGATGGATGTCAAAACTGCATTCTTGAAAGGATTACTAGAAGATGAGTTGTATATGATGGTACCGGAAGGTTTTGTCGATCCAAAAGGAGCTAACAAAGTGTTCAAGCTCCAGCGATCCATTTATGGACTGGTGCAAGCCTCTCGGAGTTGGAACAAACGCTTTGATAGTGTGATCAAAGCATTTGGTTTTATACAGACTTCTGGAGAAGTCTGTATTTACAAGAAAGTGAGTGGGAGCTCTATACCATTTCTGATATTATATGTGGATGACATATTTCTAATTGGAAATGATATAGAATTTCTGGATAGCATAAAGGGATACTTGAAGAAGAGTTTTTCAATGAAAGACCTCGGTGAAGCTGCTTACATATTGGGCATTAAGATCTATAGAGATAGACCAAGACGCTTAATTGGACTTTCACAAAGCACATACCTTGACAAAGTTTTGAAGAAGTTCAAAATGGATCAGGCAAGGAAAGGATTCTTACCTGTGTTACAAGGTGTGAAGTTGAGTAAGACTCAATGCCCGACCACTACAGAAGATAGAGAGAAAATGAAAGATGTTCCCTATGCTTCAGCCATAGGCTCTATCATGTATGCAATGCTGTGTACCAGACCTAATGTGTGTCTAGCTATAAGTCTAGCAGGGAGGTAGCAAAGTAATCCAGGAGTGGATCACTAGACAGCGGTCAAGAACATCCTGAAGTACCTGAAAAGGACTAAGGATATGTTTCTCGTATATGGAGGTGACAAAGAGCTCATCGTAAATGGTTACGTTGATGCAAGCTTTGACACTGATCCGGACGATTCTAAATCACAAACCGGATACGTGTTCACATTAAACGGTGGAGCTGTCAGTTGGTGCAGTTCTAAACAAAGCGTCGTGGCGGGTTCTACATGTGAAGCGGAGTACATAGCTGCTTCGGAAGCAGCAAACAAAAGAGTCTGGATGAAGGAGTTCATATCCGATCTAGGTGTCATACCTAGTGCATCGGATCCAATGAAAATCTTTTGTGACAATACTGGTGCAATAGCCTTGGCAAAGGAATCCAGATTTCACAAGAGAACCAAGAACATCAAGAGACGCTTCAATTCCATCCGGGATCTAGTCCAGGTGGGAGACATAGAGATTTGCAAGATACATACGGATCTGAATGTAGCAGACCCGTTGACTAAGCCTCTTCCACATGCAAAACATGATCAGCACCAAAACTCCATGGGTGTTAGAATAATTACTGCGTAATCTAGATTATTGACCCTAGTGCAAGTGGGAGACTAAAGGAAATATGCCCTAGAGGCAATAATAAAGTTATTATTTATTTCCTTATATCATGATAAATGTTTATTATTCATGCTAGAATTATATTAACCGGAAACATAATACTTGTGTGAATACATAGACAAACAGAGTGTCACTAGTATGCCTCTACTTGACTAGCTCGTTAATCAAAGATGGTTAAGTTTCCTAACCATAGACATGAGTTGTCATTTGATTAACGGGATCACATCATTAGGAGAATGATGTGATTGACTTGACCCATCCCGTTAGCTTAGCACTTGATCGTTTAGTATGTTGTTATTGCTTTCTTCATGACTTATACATGTTCCTATGACTATGAGATTATGCAACTCCCGTTTACCGGAGGAACACTTTGTGTGCTACCAAACGTCACAACGTAACTGGGTGATTATAAAGGAGCTCTACAGGTGTCTCCAAAGGTACATGTTGGGTTGGCGTATTTCGAGATTAGGATTTGTCACTCCGATTGTCGGAGAGGTATCTCTGGGCCCTCTTGGTAATGCACATCACATAAGCCTTGCAAGCATTGCAACTAATGAGTTAGTTGTGAGATGACGTATTACGGAATGAGTAAAGATACTTGCCGGTAATGAGATTGAACTAGGTATTAAGATACCGACGATCGAATCTCGGGCAAGTAACATACCGATGACAAAGGGAACAACGTATGTTGTTATGCATCTGACCGATAAAGATCTTCGTAGAATATGTAGGAGCCAATATGAGCATCTAGGTTCCGCTATTGGTTATTGACCGGGGACATGTCTCGGTCATGTCTACATTGTTCTCGAACCCGTAGGGTCCGCACGCTTAACGTTACGATGACAGCTTCATTATGAGTTTATATGTTTTGATGTACCGAAGGTTGTTCGGAGTCCCGGATGTGATCACGGACATGACGAGGAGTCTCAAAGTGGTCGAGAAATAAAGATTGATATATTGGACGACTATATTCGGACACCGGAAGTGTTTCGGGTGATTTCAGAGAAAATCGGAGTGGCGGAGGGTTACCGGAACCCCCCCGCCCCCCGGGAGAATTAATGGGCCTTAGTGGAGAGAGAGAGGGGCGGCCAGGGTGGGCCGCGTGCCCCTCCCCCTTTGGTCCGAATTGGACTAGGAGAGGGGGGCGGCGCCCCCCCTTTCCTTCTCCCTCTCCCCCTTCCTTTCCCCCTTCTAGTAGTTGTAGGAAAGAGGTGAGTCCTACTCCTACTAGGAGGAGGACTCCTCCTCCTGGCGCGCCCTGCAAGGGCCGGCTGGCCTCCCCCTTGAAACTTTATATACGGGGGCAGGGGGGCACCTTTAGACACAACAATTGATCCTTGAGATCTCTTAGCCGTGTGCGGTGCCCCCCTCCACGATAATCCTCGATAATATTGTAGCGGTGCTTAGGCGAAGCCCTGCGACGGTAGAACATCAAGATCGTCACCACGCCGTCGTGCTGACGGAACTCTTCCCCGACACTTTGCTGGATCGGAGTCCGGGGATCATCATCGAGCTGAACGTGTGCTAGAACTCGGAGGTGCCGTAGTTTCGGTTCTTTATCGGTCGGGCCGTGAAGACGTACGACTACATCAACTGCGTTGTTATAACGCTTCCGCTTTTGGTCTACGACGGTACGTGGACAGCACTCTCCCCTCTCGTTGCTATGCATCACCATGATCTTGCGTGTGCATAGGAATTTTTTTGAAATTACTACGTTCCCCAATAGTCGTCCCATATATTTTTGATCTTGTCCATTAATAGCCGGCCACATTCTTGGCCTAATATGGGCCCATATGAGATTCAGCCCATTAATAGCCTACAAGGTTCTGGGCCATATTATGGCCCATATCAGATCCAGCCGTTTAAGAGCCTTTGGGCTAAATTAGGGCCCATATCAGAGTCGGCCCGTCAACTGGACGTTGTGCTTTTGGGCCCATTTGAGGTCTGGTTAGGATTTTTGTTTGCTAAAGGCACATTTCGTAATACAGCCTGATATTAGTTTCAGCTTGTTAAAGACCCATTTAACATTTCGGCCCAATATTTATTTCGGCCTGTTAAAAGTCCGCCATATAGTTGGGCCTAACTATGGTTGGCTTTGCATCCGTCCTGCTCACAGCCGATAATCTGATTGGGCCAAATAAGGACTGAAACAATTTCACTACAAGAAATATGCCAACTTGTGACCTTCTCTGAGTGACCCCGGCTGAATTGGTCGTAAATCCACGGCCATTTCGCTTGGAAGGGTTCAAACCCTCAAATTGCCTTACATTAAATGGTCATAAAGCAAACAAGAGTGGTTAACAACCTTATTTCTACCTGATTACGACCAATATAAATGGTCATGAGGTTACGAACGTGGATGCATTTGTACTTAAGGTGTCGCTCAAGGTGGGCTTGGGCCTGGGTGGAACGAGGCCACCTTCTTTTTTCAAAAAAATATGTGTGCCATGTAGGCCTCGGCCTTCCAGGAAGAAATGTGGGATGCCCTCATATTACTCATAAAAACATATATTCCGCCCAATGAAAATGGGAAAATAAGAAGTTTTCCATGTATTTAAATTTTTCTAACCAATATCAACAATGTATTATATGTATATGCAAAAATGTACAATGTGTAAAAACAAATATAGACATCAAAACGTATGTATGAAAAGATGTTTTTTGTTGAGAATATATGAAAGTCTGTTAATCATGTATTTGAAAAAAGTGAAACATATATAAACAATATGTACAATGTGTCTTAAAAAATGTAGACATGTGTTCAAAATATTAGACATCAAAATATTTATTAAAACTGTTAATGATGTAACTAAAAACCGTTTACTATCTATAGGAAAATGTTTCTAGTGTACACAAATGTTTTCATAAAATGTGGTCTAATATTCTTGAAAAATGGAGAAGTTTTATTACAAAAAATATTTGTTAGGTTCTTCACAAAAAAACTCATTTTGGGAACTCGAAAAATGGAAAATGAATATGCGGAAACTTGTCTTTTTCATGATATGTGGATCAAAAACTTTTTACACCCAACCATTTGGTCAATTGTACATTAAATATGGCCTAGTATTTTAGAAATTTGATTTGATCCAATTTTGCAACAAATATATGGTAGGTTCTTCACAAAAAAACCTCATTTTGGGCACTAAAATGGAAAATTGCTTTTTTTGTCCAAAGAAAATAAAAACTTCCTTAGGAAACATTGTTTGTCATTGCAAGATGCACCACTGTGCACTATATGAGATCATTTAAACATTTATGCCATGAATTTTTTATGCCTGTTTCAAAATGCGGTCAAAACGGTGGGCTTGACCATTCCTAGCTAGTGGTTGAATCTTAGAAAACTTTTGATGTTTATCTGATTAAATAGATACTTATGTACCTATAAATTATTTTTGGAAAAATAAAGAGCAAACTATGAGGCAACTGCAGTTCAAATTTGACCCGCTTCCTACTGAATCGGTAGAAATTTGTCTTTTTCACCAGAGGTGGATCAAGGCTTTTGACACCCAACCATTTGGTCAATTGTGCATTAAATATGGCCTAGTATTTTTGAAAATTGATTTGGTCCAATTTTACAACAAATATATGTTTGGTCCTTCACAAAAAAACTCATTTCGGGCACTCAAAAAATGGAAAATGAAATTTCCGTGCAAAGAAAAATGAAAACTCCCTTAGGCAACATTGTTTGGAATTCCAAGATGCACCCATGTACACAATATGAGATCATTTGGACAAACTATGTCATGAATGTGGTCATAAAATTGATCATTTGGCTTGAAAGTCATGAATCTTCACGCATGATGGCTCATTTCCGAGAACACTTTTTAAAAAGAATTGTTGTATTACAAGTTTATTATTTTTCCTGGTAACTTGGTCACATTTAATGACACAATGCAAAGATTTTCCAACTTTTTGATTTTTTTGAATTTTTTATGCTAGTTTCAAAATGCGGTCAAAACAGCGGGAATGACCGTTCCTAGATAGTGGTTGAATCTTGAAATATTTTTGGTGTTTCTCTGATTTAATAGATGCAATTCAAATTTAACCCACTTCCTATTGAATCGGCGGAAAATTGACTTCTTCACGAGAGGTGGATCAAATCTTTTGACACCCAACCATTTGGTCAATTGTGCATTAAATATGGACTATTATTTTATAAAAATGATTTGGTCCAATATTGCAACAAATATATGGTAGGTCCTTCACAAAAAAACTCATTTTGGGCACTCGAAAAATAGAAAATGATTTTTTCGTCCAAAGAAAATGAAAACTTCCTTAGGAAACATGATCTAGAGGAGGCATTCGAAGATTAATGAGGGACCAAAATGTGTTCTTTGTCCAACTGGGATACTGGAGGACAGAAATCACCTCTTTTTCCAGTGCAATTTTAGTGATCGCGTGTGGATTTATCTGCAAATTGTATGGAAAGACAATGATCATATGTTGGAAATTGCTTGCCATGCTAGAAAGGATTTCATCAAACCTTTCTTTGGGGAGGTGGTTTTCACGGCCTGGTGGAATATTTGGAAGATCAGGAATGACAGAGCTTTCAGGAACATCAAGCCATCTTTCAGGGCGTGGAGAAATGGCTTCATTCATGATCTTACTCCGCTCTCTCACAAAATCAAACGGAAGTATAGAGAGGCCCTACTTAAGTGGATTGATTTCCTACCTCCTTGTGGAGAGTTGCTTCATTATCACATTTTAATTATTATGTATAGTGCACCCCTTCTCTGTATAGCCTTCTTTAGTCTCTTCTTTTCTTTTTTTCTTCTTGTTTTTCCTCACCTTGAGGAAGCACTGTATGGTTCCTGCTTCTATTTTTAATAAAATGTTGTGGGGTGCAAGCCCTGCAGTCTTCATACTAAAAAAAACATTGTTTTCCATCCAAAGATACACCCTTGTGCACAATATGAGATCATTTGAACAAACTATGCCATGAATGTGACCATAAGATTGATCATTTGGCTTGAAAGTCATTGATCTCCACACATGATAGCTCGTTTCTGAAAACACTTCTTTAAAGTAATTATCGTATTACAAGTTCATTATTTTTCCCTGGTAACTTGGCCACATATAACGACACAATGCGAAGGTTTTCCAATTTTTTGATTTTTTTTTGAATTTTCCATGCCCGTTTTAAAATGCGGTCAAAACGGCGGGTATGACCGTTCGTAGCTAGGGTTTGAATATTGCAAAACTTTTCGAGTATCTCTGAAGAAATAGATACTTTTGTACCTATAAATATATTTTGGAGAAAATAAAGAGCAAACTACGAGGTAGCTGCAGTTCAAACTTGACCCGGTTCCAACTGAACCGGCGGAATTTTGTTTTTTTCACGAGAGGTGGATCAAAGTTTTTTACACCAAACCATTTGATCAATTATACATTAAAAATGGCCTAATATGTTAAAAAATTGATTTGCTCCAGTTTTGCAACAAATATATGGTAGGTTCTTCACAAAAAAGCTCATTTTGGGTACTCGAAAAATGAAAAATGATTTTTTTGTGCAAAGAAATTGAAAGCTCTATTTGGCAACATTGTTTGACATTCCAAGATGCATACTTATGCGAAATACGAGATCATTTTGACAAACTATGCCATTGTTATGTTTTTTTGAAAAATATTCAGAGATTTGAGTTCAATTTTTTGAGATTCATGCGCGAGACAGCCGGCCAATGAGACGCGAGGAACCACCTTCATGTGGATCACCAAATTGGAGCAATCTGAGCCATACATCGCGCATCCATCCAACGGCGGAGCTTCTCCCGAGAAAGAGAAACCCTAACCTACCCACGCACCCTCCCCTCGATCCCCTAGATCCCATCGAGGCAACCCCGCCGCCACCCACACCCACCGACCACTAGCACCGTAGCCTTGTCTCCTCCCCACGATCCACCCTCCTCCCCTCCCCTCGATCCACCCTCGGGCCGGCACCGCAGCCTCGTCTCCACGGCCTCATACCGTCCACGCTTGCTCCGCAGTACCCCCGACGATCGCGCCCGGAGCGCGACGGCGCCGCCGTTCCACGTACTTACGACATCGACCCGGCCCCCAAAACCCTCGCGGCGGCCACGCATCCATCCATCGTTTGCCGTTGCCGCCGCCGTCGTGCGATGCCCGTGGGCATCCGATCCATGTCTCACCCCCACGCCTGCGCCCCCAAGCGTCGTCCTAGGGTTCTGTTCTGCGACTGACCGGAGTCCAAGCCATGGCGCGGAAGATACTCAAGGATGGGGAGACGCCCGTCGCCGCTGACGGCAGGGCGAGGAGAGCTACGACTGCCGCTTGTTCGTCTGAGATCCGCCGCCTTCGTCCGTCGAGCACAGGAGGTAAATCGCCTCCCCCACTTTGTCCTAGCTCGCATCCACCATGTGCTAGATCCCCCATTCTTGCTCTGTTTTGATTAGGTGCCACGGGGGAAATTTGAAACACAGTGGCTGCCAATTTCTGCAGGACCTTGGAACCATGGCGACCATGACCAGCGAACAAATTGGGCCACCGGGTTCAGCATCACAGACTGACAATCAGCCCTTGGCGCTTTCTCAGGTCACCTCAATCTTCGCCGCTCTCATGGCTAGCAGCTACTGTACTATATAGATAGCTTAATGTTTTCGTCTGGAAAAAGAATACAACACTCGGTAGTATAGTCTGGATAGACAAATACTATGCCCTCGTACACTCTAGGTCGACTACAGTTCAGATGATATCTTTTCCTGGACAAAAGAATCATGGTGCATAGATAGATTCACCTTTACCTTGTATATGTTTGCTTTGTTCTGCCACTCACTGCTCGTCTAGTATGCCATCATTCTTTGTTCTAGTCCTGCACTGATATCACTATCTTGGGGTGCCTTGGCTGTGTTTTCTGTTGATCCATCGATTTACCAAGGGGTTGGATTCAAATAGACGATTGAGAATGTGGGTGGCTACTAACGCAAGTTCCTACCAGCCTGTTCCTTGTATGTTCCACCGTGTAGCAATTATTGTTCCCCACTTGCTAGGCTGCTATTTGTGTCTTCGCTTAATTATGTTGGCATGATTGGATGATTTGTTTCTTCATAGGGCAGATCCCTTCTCTCAATCTGTCTCTGCTGTATTTGTTAATCACTGTGCTACTCACTTCTCCTGTATTCTATTAGCACCAAGTCTGCTGCCTCTTAATTACTACTACTCACTACTGTTGTATTCTATTAGCACCAACTCTGCTGCCTATGTATTATATATATTCTTATTTCTCAAGCACAAGAGCACTAGTGCTATGTTGCTGCCTGTGATAGTCCATGGACAAACTCTGTTAATTTTTTCCGAGTGCCCATAATTCCCTCTCTAGCAGCACCATCTGTGCTCTTGTCTCAACCATAACAACAATTTACTAGTATGTCTCTTGGCTTGGGTGCTAGCTTAGGTCCCTTCTACTACTACTCCACATAGTAACTTGTCTGTATTCTATTACTTTGTACCTGTGTGTGAGCTGTATTATATTCATCTTCCTCAAGTACTACAACACTGGTAGTTGTACACTAGCGATAGTCCATCTAGTTTATTAACTCCAAGTGAAGTGAAGTGAAGTGAAGTGGGCATAATTCTCTAGATGTGTTACAGAGTGCTAGTATCTGTTTCCTTGCCTCACCCACACAATGTATTAATATGTATGTCTCTTGGCACGGTGCTAGGTCGGTTCTATGCCGTCGAGAAGGCCCATCGCCTCGACCCCACCTCCAGCAGCGCAAGAGTTTTCCTTGTCGGCCGACAACTACAGGCTCATGGAGGAGGTCTGCTTCGGCACCAACGCTGTCGTGTACGGTGCCATCTTCCTCCCGGCCAACCGAACCATCGTCGTCAAGTGCCTCGATCTTGATTGACTCAACATGAACCTCGTGAGCTCCCTCTCTGACTCTATTTCTTTGTATCGCGACTCTGTCTTCAATTTTCCAATTCATCGTTGCTGACGCCCCTGTATAGGAATATGATTGGGCGGTGATGACTTTGATCAGGCAAATGTGGGAAATTATGGGTATGTGTTGTGGATGCAGTCCAGCTAGTCTGTGTTAAGCTGGGACGATCCATCCATTTATAGATTTTTATATTTTATTACAATGAAAATGGCAGTACTAGCTTTAGTAGCAGCAAGCTTTAGGTTTCTTCTTACATGAGTTACCAATGGCTGACAGGTTTTCATATACTCAATCCTGCAATTTCTGTTACAAATTTTCAGCTTGATCCACTGTTTTGGTCAGAGATTTGCATTACCCCTCGCCGCTGCTCTGCTCTGTACATACATAACCTAGGACTCTTATCTATATTATTATCAGGGGCACTCTTTGGTTGCTATTCTACAATTATTAGTTTCACAAAGACCGCTTGTAACTCCTCTGGAAGCACTGCAGTTTGCGGTCTCTAGGATGGTTTGTCCTCACTGCATCTGCTGCAGTGATTCAATTTGACTTGTGAACAATGGCTATCAAATAATCAAATACAAGAAAATTAATTGCTTTCTAGTATTCTGTATAGTGCTTGCTATGCAGTGTATAGTTTTGAATGGTTCAATTATACAGAGCTCTCCATGCCCAAGATGAGAAATTCTTGCTGCCAATCTGTTTGATGCTATCATTTTCGTACCATCATATTATATGTGCCGCTCAACATTCAACCCGCTTTAATCTGTACTAGTATTCAGTTTGTACCTCATCTAGCACACTGCCTAAAATTGCCACTATTCTTTCAATGAAATTAGTAGAATTACCTTGTGGTTCCTCTGTTTGCTTCATATTATGGTTGCTCTACTGCTAGTGTCTTACTAGCTTGTTCTGGCTCATCGTGTTCCTGCTTGTAGTTGATTTTCCATGTGCCTAAGTATATGAGTAGTACACGTGCTAGCAAACATTTGAACTCAAACCCATCCATCCTTTGTACTGTACTATATTGAAGAAGTAATGTAGATGAATATACATGCAGTTTTATTAAGTGAATGCCATGCAAACAACTAACTTGCTCTTGTCCATGTAGATGGAGTAGGAGGATGAGTGATGTCTACTACGCAACCTTCTTCTTGTAGACATTGTTGGGCCTCCAAGTGTAGAGGTTTGTAGGACAGTAGCAAATTTCCCTCAAGTGGATGTCCTAAGGTTTATCAATCCGTGGGAGGCATAGGATGAAGATGGTCTCTCTCAAACAACCCTGCAACCAAATAATTGTGTCCCCAACACACCCAATATAATGGTAAATTGTATAGGTGCACTAGTTCGGCGAAGAGATGGTGATACAAGGGCAATATGGATGGTAGATATAGGTTTTTGTAATCTGAAAATATAAAAACAGCAAGGTAGCAAGCGATAAAAGTGAGCGTAAACGGTATTGCAATGGTAGGAAACAAGGCCTAGGGTTCATACTTTCACTAGTGCAAGTTCTCTCAACAATAATAACATAATTGGATCATATAACTATCCCTCAACATGCAACAAAGAGTCACTCCAAAGTCACTAATAGCGGAGAACAAACGAAGAGATTATGGTAGGGTATGAAACCACCTCAAAGTTATTCTTTCTGATCAATCCATTGGGCTATTCCTATAAGTGTCACAAACAACCCTAGAGTTCGTAGTAAAATAACACCTTAAGACACACATCAACCAAAACCCTAATGTCACCTAGATACTCCAATGTCACCTCAAGTATCCGTGGGTATGATTATACGATATGCATCACACAATCTCAGATTCATCTATTCAACCAACACATAGAACCTCAAAGAGTGCCCCAAAGTTTCTACCAGAGAATCAAGACGAAAACATGTGCCAACCCCTATGCATAGGTTCATGGGCGGAACCCGCAAGTTGATCACCAAAACATACATCAAGTAGATCACGTGATATCCCATTGTCACCATAGATACGCACGGCAAGACATACATCAAGTGTTCTCAAATCATTAAAGACTCAATCTGATAAGATTACTTCAAGGGGAAAACTCAATCCATTACAAGAGAGTAGAGGGGGAGAAGCAACATAAGATCCAACTATAATAGCAAAGCTCGGGATACATCAAGATTGTGCCGAATCAAGAACACGAGAGAGAGAGAGAGAGAGAGAGAGATATCAAACACATAGCTACTGGTACATACCCTCAACCCCGAGGGTGAACTACTCCATCCTCGTCATGGAGAGCGCTAGGATGATGAAGATGGCCACCGGTGAGGGATCCCCCCTCCGGCAGGGTGCCGGAACAGGGTCCCGATTGGTTTGTGTGGCTACAGAGGCTTGCGGCGGCGGAACTCCCGATCTATTCTGTTCCCCGAAGGTTTTAGGGTATATGGATATATATATAGGCGGAAGAAATACGTTAAGGGAGCCACGAGGGGCCCACGAGGGTGGAGGGCGCGCCCAGGTGGGTGGGCGCCCCCCCTGCCTCGTGCCTCCCTCATTGCTTTCCTGACGTGCACTTCAAGTCCCCCGGATTGCTTTCTTTTCAAAAATAACTTCTCCAGAATGTTTCATTCTATTTCGACTCCGTTTGATATTCCTTTTCTTCGAAACACTGAAACAAGGGAAAAAACAGGAACTGGCAGTGGGCTCTGGGTTAATAGGTTAGTCCCAAAAATAATATAAAAGTGCATAATAAAGTCCATAAACATCCAAGACAGATAATAGAATAGCATGGAACAATAAAAAATTATAGATACGTTGGAGACGTATCAATGAGCAGCAGCAACAAATGAGCCTGATGGTGAAGAAGCACCTGATGACCAGAACTCCTTCAAGTGCTCTTTAGTCCTTCTAAAACAAGGTCTTGATGTCCCC
The DNA here is from genome assembly GCF_018294505.1 of Triticum aestivum. Classification (NCBI taxonomy): domain Eukaryota; kingdom Viridiplantae; phylum Streptophyta; class Magnoliopsida; order Poales; family Poaceae; genus Triticum; species Triticum aestivum. The sequence continues at coordinate 723,549,800 of NC_057812.1, read as the reverse complement.
CTTACAGAAAATATTCATATATGTTCCTGCATGATGCGTGTGTGCATGTTGGATGGTCACATTCTAGTGTACTAGCTAGCTAGTAAGCTTGTTTTGCTACTTGATGATTGAATGTCATCTCAGTCTCCACAATATATTCATTTGATTGTCTGCTACATCTCCACTTAAACACTCATAATGCTACTGTCCAGCCATTGTTCAATTGGACTGACTATATATCTCTTGTTAAAACTGTGGTCTTGATCTTTTCTTTAAACCCGGGCCATCATGCATAACTAGCTCTTCCTTTTCAGTCTAAACCCGAGACCTCTTTTTTTTTAGTCACACTGCTGTTTTGCTATGCTTGATGAACCTGAGACTTCTTTCTATTGTAATATCGAAGTTGTTTGGTTCTGGCCTCAGCAGTAGTACACTAATATTGAAGTTTTTCACTCTTTTACAGGAGCTCCAGGCCTAATTTTTTTGGAGTGTGAAGCCGTGAAGCCAAGTGCGAATCAGTGAAGCCCTACTTAGTAGAGTTTTTTGGTTCTGTAGTAGACTGTAAATTGTAATATTGTAACAGATTGTAAAAGACTAATGTAGTGTTATTTGATGAATTATATTTGTCCCGTCCTATTTGAAATAGTGATTATGTATGTTGAAAAGATGTGAAATGGAAACTTGACCAGCGGGACCAATTTATGTCCCACTTATGAATATAATCTGAGAAATTTTGAAATTTTAAACATGTGGGACCCATCTGACTAGTGGGACCAGCTCTAAAATCAAATGATTAAAAAATAGAAAATCAATTGATGGAAAGAGGGCCATGGCCCAACAAAAAAAGCTGCAATATTGGGCAGAAAAAAAATTGACAGAAAAAAAAAGAAATAGGCTGAATTGTTGAGCTCGGCCCATGTAAAACACCGAATTGGACCTGGCTGATTCTTATCCATGTCAGCTTGCCACGCTGGATCCCTACGTGGCATGGGGAGGTTGCTAGTGACCAAAAATTTGGTCATGGAACCAACAACCTTTTACATATCACGAAGAAGGTCGCTAATTTCAGTTTACGACCACCAGCTTTTGACCATCTATTTTTCGTCGCAAAAAGGTCGCAAATGAAAAACAATGACCATTCAGCGACCAATAGTGATGGTCACAAGTTGACATATTCTTGTAGTGTTTTGTCCTATTAACGACCTGTGATGTGATTGGCACAATCATGGGCTGGGGTCTATTTCGACCTGCTGTCGGCCCGTGAGCTGCTTGGCACGTTTCAGGCCCAACCAATTTTTCAGCCTACTAAAAGTCCATTGAATTTTCTTGCGAAAATAGGGCCAACGGTTTACTCGGCCTATTAAAGGCCCAAAACTACCAGTGGGCCAATTTACATTTAGGCCCGTTAATGGACCAAGATGGGTGGCCCCATGATGCGGCCCATACATAGTGATTTGCATGACGACCCGATTATGTACCATGATTTTACGGATTGGCCGGTTTACTTTTCATGGAGCGAAGACATGATATATATATATATGTGTGTGTGTGTGTGTAATAGTAAAATAACTGCAACATCGTGAATAAGAAAAAACCTAAACTATACAATAAAGAAAGAATTATGGTATATTACATCCACTGGGCATCAAAGTTCGTGACTATGATAATAAAGCACAAGCAGACAACAAATTACATACACTGGGCATCAAAGATCGCCAATAGTGCAAATAAACACGCCGATAAAATAATATACAAAACCAACAGCACTTCAATAGAGTTCAAGAAAGGTTAGCCCTACTCGGGAGCTGTAGCGCAAGAAGCTGAGCAAGCTGATGAGACTGCGCTGGTTTGACGCTTATATCCTCCTCACTCTGAAAGAGAAACAAGCAGTCAGATGACAAGTTTTGCACATATAAGTATCAGTGCTAACAATTCATCACATTTCTTATTGACGAATAAAGTGACATGGTTTAAAATAGCATTAACACAATATGGTATTATTCAGGTTTAAGACATGGCAGCAAATGACATTATGAAGGAGTTGGCAGCTTCACGACACCACTTGATTACAGATCAAGAACTCATAAGTATCAATGGTTAGTGTGTTGTCAATTTATCCCGTTTTAGATTGGCAAATAAAGAGATGGTTTAAATAATAGTAGAATGATACGACATTGTTTAGAGTTAAGATATTGCAGAATATGACATTGTGATGTAGTGGGTAGGTTCAACACACCCTTGGATTATGGATCAAGAATGGAAGCATACATGCAATGCAAAATAAGATCACTTGCTCTATATACTTTAATTTACATGGTATGAAGAAGGAATTTGCTTGTACAACTGAAAGCTTAAATCGAGAAGGACAAATTTTTGTTTATGAACTACATAATAAACTTTAAACATGCAATTTGATGCAAACACAAAAAATAAACAGCTGTCGCAGTCATGCCTAACCAAATACACACAACAAAGTTTGAAGCCTTGAGAAGGACAAATTTACATTAGTGGTGAAGACCGACTCTGTAAAGCCCCTGTCCATGCTGATGGGGGGGGGGGAATTCAAGAAGTTTATCACAGAATCTTCTTCACAAGCACTTCTACATTTTGTTAAGAGTAAATATAGATGTGATAATACAAGAAAAAATGGAGAATATTCAAGATAAGATGAAGTGTGATGCTACATAACAAAGTAGCTATAAATGTAAGTACATCGATACAGGCAAAATGTACAGCCAAGAGCAATGCAGAGCTAAACTTCTTCAGTAACATCGGTGTTATCCAACCTTATGGTAAGAGTAAATTGTAACACCCTCGATGTGACTATAGCTCCCACGTGTCGAGGCACGACTTAGAGGCATAATCGCATTGAAGGCAATGTCGCAAGTTAGGCAATCTTCACAACAACCCATGTAATATAATTAATAAAAGGGGAGATAACATAGTTGGCTTACACTCGCCATGTCAATCAAGTACATAAAATAGCATTACATCATCCAAACACTCATGGCCCGTCTACGGCGCCAAAATAAAAGATATGCGCCACGGTCCCGATCACCCCCAACTGGGCACCACTACTGATCATCAGGGAAAGACACGTAGTATCGTTGAGAGTCCTCGTCGAACTCCCACTTGAGCTCAAGCGCGTCACCTGGAGCGGAATCGTCAGGTCTTGCGTCTGGTTTGGAAGTAATCTGTGAGCCACAGGGACTCAGCAATCTCGCACCCTCGCGATCAAGACTATTTAAGCTTATAGGTAAGGCAAGGTAAAATATGTGGAGCTGCAGCAACCGACTAGCAAATATGGTGGCTATCCTGTTCGCAAAAGAGAGCGAGAAGAGGAGGCAAAGCGCGAACGAGAAACTAGAGAACAACCTGCGCAAGCATTACTGCAACACCGTGTTCACTTCCCGGACTCCGCCGAGAAGAGACCATCACGGTAACTCACACTGTTGATTCATTTTAATTAATTTTAGGTTCAAGTTATCTACAACCGGACATTAACAAATTCCCATCTGCCCATAACCGCGGGCAGGGCTTTCGAAAGTTCAAATCCCTGCAGGGGAATCCCAACTTAGCCCATGACAAGCTCTCACGGTCAACGAAGGAATAGACCTCCTCCCGAGACGTTCCGATCAGACTCGGTACCTCGGTTCTTCAAGACACTTCGACAGGTTAAAACTAATCCAGCAACACCGGCCGAATGTGCCGACAAATCCCGATAGGAGCTGCACATATCTCGTTCTCAGGGCACACTCAGATTGTCCAAACTTCCGGTAGGCCAGCCCAGAGTTGCCCCTGGCGGCCACCGGCGGCTGACGAGGTGGACCAACACTCAGAGGAGCACTGGCCCGGGGGGGGGGGGGTTTAAAATAAGATGACCCTCGGGCTCCGGAAACCCATGGGAAAAAGGGGCTCGGTGGCAAATGGTAAAACCAAGGTTGGGCATTGCTGGAAAAGCTTTACTCAGGGCGAACTATCAAGGGGTTCCCATTATAACCCAACCGCGTAAGGAACACAAAATCCGGGAACATAACACCGATATGACGGAAACTAGGGCGGCGAGAGTGGAACAAAATACTAGGCGAGAGGCCGAGCCATCCACCCTTTACCAAGTATATAGATGCATTAAGATAACATGGCAAAATAATGATATCCCAACAAGTAAAATAATGTTCCAACAAGGAACGGTCTCCAATCTTCACCTGCAACTAGCAACGCTATAAGAGGGGCTGAGCAAAGCGGTTACATAGCCAATCAACGGTTTGCTAGGACATGGTGGGTTAGAGGTTTGACATGGCAATTTGGGAGGCTTGAAAGCAAGTGGTAGGCATCGTAGCATTGGCATAGCAAAAGAGCGAGCATCTAGCAAAGCAAAGATAGTAGTGATTTCGAGGGTATGATCATCTTGCCTGCAAAGTTGTTAGAGTTGACTGGATCCTCAAAAGCAAACTCAACGGGCTCCTCGTTAGCGAACTCGTCTCCCGGCTCTACCCAAACAAGACAAACAAGCAACAAGGACACAATCTACCACGTGCAAGGCTCAAACAATATGATGCAAGGATGGTATGCTATGCGGGATGCGATGCGGAATGCATATGCAATATGTGACAAGGAATGCATGAACCTGGCTTCAACTTGGAAATCCAAGTGTGCCACTGGAAATATGAGATGAAATCGCTTGAAAACGATATAAAGAACGCCGGAATCGGAGTTACGGTTTGGAAATGGCAAGCGATTCAAATATGACCACGTTCTGCGATTTACAGCAAGTAGTCATCTAAATGCAACAAGATGAACATACTACATCACCCAAACGTGACAACAAAATACATGGCAGGGATGCATTCAAGATGCTTAACAAAAATCTAGCACTGAGCTACGGCCAATTCATCCATTAACAGGTTCAAACAAGCATGGCAAAAATGCATATGGCAAACAGATTTCAGACTTAGTGAAATTAACACTTGTCTGGAATTTCAGATCAGGTAGCACTCTTAGAAGCATGAGAACTATATGCTACAAGACCTGAACATGGCAAAGTAAAGCATGGCATGGAGCTACTCAAAGAGCTTAACAAAAGTCCCTTAGTGACCTTGAGCCAAAAGGGATCAGAAAATACATTTGCAAGCATGTGAACATGGCAGAAACATAATCCGCTTTCAGACTTAGTGAAAACTGGAGCATGCTGAAACAGATATCAAGTAGGCATGTTTACGAGCTCGATGCACTCACCACAGAGAAAGTCATGACAAACTAAGCATACATCCATCAAGAATACACAAAATGCAAGCTAGACATGGCAAGAACAATAACATATCATGCACGGATCAACTACAACATCATCGGCAAAATCGCTAACAAGTAGACAATCTGCCCAGATTCACGAAATGACAAAAGTAGAGCTCGATTAACTCAAGCTAGGGTTCTCCATAATTGCAAACAAAGACATGGATGGATAGAGCACTACAAGATTAACAAAACATCCTTACTGATCATCCTCCAAAGAGGCACGGATCACTAGGAAACAACATGAACATATGGCCATATGAGATAAACAGCTCAAGGACTGAGTGCAAATGCTAAGTCCCTGAAATCAGCATTACCAAATGCCTCACTTTGCAAGCTTGTGCTAGTCACCACACACATCACAAAAATACATGGGTTGCACCTCTGGAAAGATGGCAAAACCCTTAACAAAACACATGTAGAGCTCAAGGGCATATCATGCACACAATAATCATGGAAAAAATGACAAATATCTAAATGGAGCAGCAGATCTGACAATTATCTCAAGTAGCACTCTTCTAACAACCTTTCAGGCATCAAGATGAGCTCAAATGAAAATGATGCAATGAAATTAAATGATGTACTCTCTGAGACGAACATTTTGATATGCTATATGCCTAAAACGGAGCTACGGATGCGGAGTTACGACATGATGAAGAGGAGCATATGGATCTGACAATTTGAGGACTTAGTAGAAATTCACCACCTCGCGGTTAGGGTTTACTGTAGCTCCTGATCCAGATCCGGCGAAGAGCACTGTAGCGGCGGCGGATCCGAGGTTCCCCGGTGACGGAAGCTTGCGGCGGCCGGCGTTCGTCGCGGGGCGGCGCCGGGGAGGGAGCGGACCGGATCCAGGGGCTCCTGGGGAGTGCGGCGCGGCGCGGTGGCGCGTCTCCGGCGAGGAGTGACGTCGGGGAGGAAGCTCGGCGGAGGAGGGCAAGGAAGCAGCGGTCGGCGCGGCCGGACGGCAATGGCGCCGCGGTGGCACAACGGAGAAGGCGGCGGCGCGGGCAAAGGAGGAGTGGGGCGGCGCGGGGAAGACGGCCGACCGGGCTCGGGGGCTGGCGCTGGGCCGCGCGGGCCTCGGCGGCGGCGGGTGGCGGGGAGCCATGTTGCAAAACGTGGTTGGGCGGTGGTGGTGGGCGGACATTGTCCGGCTCCGTCCGGACACATCCGGTGCGGCGGACGGTATTTTTTTAGGGTTTAGAGAGAGGGGATCCGAGATTTGGAATGGGGGAGGTATATATAGGCATAGAGGGAGCTAGGAGAGTCCAAATGAGGTGCGGTTTTCGGCCACGCGATCGTGATCGAACGCTCTAGATGATGGAGCAGATTTTGGTGGGTTTTGGGCCAAATTGGAAGGGTGTTGGGCTGCAACACACACGAGGCCTTTTCGGTCCCTCGGTTAACCGTTGGGGCATCAAACGAAGTCCAAATGGTACAAAACTTGACAGGCGGTCTGCCGGTAGTAAACCAAGGCTGCTTGGCAAGTCTCGGTCCAATCCGGAAATGTTTAATCCCCCCACACGAAAGAAAGGTAGAAATGACCACCGGAGGAGAACGAAGCGTCGGAATGCAAAACGGACAACGGGGAAAATGCTCGAATGCATGAGATGAACACGTATGCAAATGCAATGCACATGATGACATGATATGAGATGCATGACAACGATAACAACGCACGGAGACAAAGACCCGAACCCGAGAAAATAAAGTAACTTAAGGCCGGAAACGGCAAGAGTTGGAGTACATATTGGGTAAATCACATCCGGGGTGTTACAACACTCCACCACTATGAAAGGATCTCGTCCCGAGATCTAGGACTGAAAGAACGCCGGGTACTTAGAACGGAGGTGATCCTCGCGTTCCCAGGTAGCTTCATGGTCGGAATGGTGTGACCACTTGACTTTGAGGAATTTGATTGACTTTTTGCGAGTCTTGCGTTCAGTCTCTTCAAGAATAGCAACTGGGTGCTCACGATAGGAGAGATCTTCTTGGAGCTCAATATCCTCGAAGTTGACGGTGCGTCAGGAGTCTTGAAGCACTTTCGAAGCTGAGAGACATGGAACACGTCATGAACATTTGCAAAGTTTGAAGGATGCTCGAGTTGATAGGGGAGATCGCCTCTCTTGCTGACAATCTTGAAAGGTCCCACGTATCTAGGGCAAGCTTCCCTTTGATACCGAAGCGACGAGTACCTTTCATCAGAGAGACGCGGAGGTAAACATGATCTCCGATCTCGAAAGCCAAATCACAGTGCTTACTATCATAGTAGCTCTTCTGGCGGGATTGGGCTGCTTTGAGGTTATCTCGAATGACTTTGCACATTTCCTCTGCCTCTGTGATTAAGTCATTACCGAAAAGCTGACGTTCACCGGTTTCGGACCAGTCGAGAGGGGTACGGCACTTCCCGCCATACAGAATTTCAAATGGGGCCTTGCCCGAACTTGCTTGAAAACTGTTGTTGTAGGAGAATTCAGCATATGGAAGACAATCCTCCCACTTCATGCCGAAGGAGATCACACAAGCCCTGAGCATATCTTCAAGAATCTGGTTGACACGCTCGACTTGACCGCTAGTTTGAGGATGGAAAGTTGTGCTGAAACAGATGTTGGTGCCCATGGCCTTCTGAAAAGAATCCCAAAACTTGGAGGTAAAGATGCTGCCACAGTTTGAAGAGATCACTTGTGGAATACCGTGCAGAGAGATAATTCGAGAGGTATAGAGTTCCGCCAATTGAGCTACAGTGATTGACTCTTTGATAGGCAGAAAGTGAGCCACTTTAGTGAGTTTGTCGATGACAACGAATATAGCATCATTGCCACGCTTGGACTTTGGAAACCCAGTCACGAAGTCCATCTCAATGTGGTCAAACTTCCATTCTGGAATGGCAAGAGGTTGGAGGAGACCAGCTGGCCTTTGGTGTTCTGCCTTCACTCTTCTGCAGACATCACACTCATTCACGAATTGAGCAATCTCGCGCTTCATTCGAGTCCACCAATAAGCCTGCTTGAGGTCCTGATACATCTTCGTGCTCCCAAGGTGGATGGAGAGGAGAGAATTGTGAGCCTCGTTCACGATCACTTTACGAAGGTCACCTTTGGGCACCACAATATGATCCTTGAAGAAGAGAGTATCCTTGTCATCGAGGCGGTAGCACTTGTACTTGGGTTGACTCTTGGCAATCCCAATCTTCACCTTTTTCACCATAGCATCAAGAAGCTGAGCTTGGCGAATCTGGTCTTCCAAGGTAGGAGAGACTTGAAGGTTGGCGAGGAAACCTTGAGGAACAACTTGCAGATTAAGTTTGCAGAAAGCTTCACAAAGCTCAGGTTGATAAGGCTTGAGAATCAGGCTGTTGCAATAAGCCTTTCTGCTCAATGCGTCAGCAATCACATTGGCCTTGCCTGGAGTATACTTGATACTTGGATTATACTCTTGAATCATTTCGACCCATCGAGTTTGCCTGAGGTTGATATTAGGCTGAGTGAAGATGTACTTGAGACTCTTGTGATCAGTGAAAATGTCCACTTTTCTTCCCAATAAGAGATGTCTCCGAGTCAAAAGAGCATGCACAACTGCCGCCAACTCAAGATCATGAGTGGGGTAGTTCTTCTCGTTGGGCTTCAACTGGCGAGAGGTATAAGCAACAACTTTCTTCTCTTGCATCAACACTGCGCCAAGACCTTGGAGAGAGGCATCACAAAATACCTCGTACGGCTTGGATTCATCAAGCGGAGTCAAAACTGGAGCAGTGATCAATTTCTCTTTCAAAGTGTTGAAAGCAATGTCACACTCCGGAGACCAAACGTACTTGACGTGCTTCTGGAGAAGATTTGAGAGAGGCTTCGCCATCTTAGAAAAGTTTTCAACGAATCTTCGACAGTAGCTTGCGAGACCGAGGAAGCTACGGAGTTGCTTCACGTTCTGAGGAGGTTCCCAATTCACAATTGCAGACACCTTCTCAGGATTCACCGCAATGCCCTTGGCAGAGATGATATGACCAAGATAAAGAACCTCATCGAGCCAAAATTCGCACTTGGAGAACTTGGCGTAGAACTTGTGTTCTCTGAGCTTATCGAGTACCAAACGCAAGTGCTTGGCATGATCTTCCTTGTTCTTCGAGAAAACCAAAATGTCGTCGAGATAAACCAAAACGAAGTCATTGGTGTAGGCGTTGAAGATGAAGTTCATCATGCGAGAGAAAGTCGGAGGAGCGTTGACGAGGCCAAAAGACATGACAATGTACTGATATGAACCAAAGCTTGTTCTGAAAGCCGTCTTGGGAATATCTTGTTCACGGATTCGAATCTGATGATAACCCATACGGAGATCAAGCTTGGAGAATACTTGGGCACCTTTGAGTTGTTCGAACAGCTCATTGATGTTGGGAAGTGGGTATTTGTTCTTGATGGTCTTCTTGTTCAATGGACAGTAATCAACACAAAGTCAGTCCGTTCCATCCTTCTTCTTCACAAAAAGAACACCACAACCCCACGGAGAAGAACTAGGCCGGATGAGACCCATTCTCTCTTGAATATCGAGTTGCTTCTTCAGCTCCTTCAACTCTTCAGGTCCGAGCTTGTAAGGACGCTTGCACACTGGTTCCGTGCCAGGCTCAAGATCGACGACGAATTCAAGTTGCCGGTGCGGAGGCATTCCTGGAAGCTCTTCTGGAAAGACGTCTTGATATTCGCAAACGACTGGAATTTGCGAGATGGCATCGAGTTCACCCTTCTCATTGAGAGAAAACAGACGGATGGTATTATCCCGAGCGGCAAAGACAATTACATCCTCAGACGAATGAGTCAATTGAATCTGCCTGTCAGCACAATCAAGCTGGGCCTTGTGCTTAGATAGCCAATCCATCCCGAGAATAAGATCAATATCCGAGTTACCAAGAACCATTGGAGAAGCGAGAAACTTGAAATCACCCATCATGATAGAAATATCCGGAATCTCGTGGTTAGCGAGCAAACATTTACCCGGAGAGACAAATGCTAACGGATTATGCATAACTTGGGAAGTCAACTCATGCTTAGATGCAAAAGGCTTCGAGATGAAACAATGTGATGCACCAATATCAAAAAGTACTTTTGCGGGAACATCGTTAACAGGAAGGTTACCCATGATGACATCTGACGAATCCTCTGCGTGAGCTGCATTCATCAAGTTGACCTTGGCGTGCTTGGGGTTATGCTTGACCACAGCTGTACTTGTCGATCTGACAGGAGGAGGAGGAGGAAGACGCCTCTGGTTGAGACACTTGTTGGCATAGTGACCCTTCTGTTGGCACTTGTTGCACGTGACCTCTGAAAGCGGACGGTGATACGGAGCACTCGATCTTGGAGCTTGAGACGAAGTCTTGTTCTGAAAGCCAAGGTTGGGTGGGTGGGAAGATCCACTGCCACCTTTGCTCTTCTGCTGATACGGCTGACGAAACGGAGGAGAAGGAAGCCAATACTTATGATGCTTAGCCACTTGAGTAGAGGAAGAAGGAGTAGTGTCTCTGACTCGCTTCTTGGAAGCATCACACCTCAGTTGAGCGGACTCTTGCTTCAGTGCCATGTTGTAGAACTCATCATACCTCAAGGGCTCAAAGAGAACAAGAGCTAGCTGGATTTCTTCTCTGAGACCACCCCTGAACTGGTATATCATGCTCTTCTCGTCAAGGACGTCCTGCTTAGCAAAGCGGGCGAGCTTCTGAAACAACTTGTTGTAGTCATAGACAGACAAAGAGCCTTGCTTCAGGTTGCGGAATTCCTCACGCTTGCTTTCAACCATGCTCTGAGGGATATGTTGAGCTCTGAAATCTTGACGGAATTCATCCCAGGTAATCACACGTCCACCTCTGGAATCCTTGTACTGCTGGAACCATTCTGCAGCTTGATCTTTGAGTTGGAAGGAAGCGAACTTGACGAAGTCCTCAGGCCTGACATTACTGCACTCGAAATGCTTGCACAGATCCACGAGCCAATCGTCAGCATCAGTTGCCTCAACACAATTGCTGAAAGTCTTTGGCCCATTAGCAAGGAACTGGTTGAGTGTAGCAAAGTGATTCTGATTGTTGCCTTGGTTCCCTTGGTTGCCTTGATTACGCTCTTGGAGAATTTGCATGATCAACTGTGTGTTTGCATTGGTTGCGGCCATCACAGCTTGCCATGCCTCCGGAGGAGGTGGAGGTGGTGGCAGATCTTGATTCTGATTCTGATTGGTCCTCTTAGCGGGAGCCATCCTAAAGAGGTTGACCACCGTTAGCACATAGACATAAAATGAAGCTGAATCCAACGGAATGAAAATTGCAACATATAGTCTTCACATCCGAACAAAATGAACGAATGCATTCCTCTTGAAATGGTCACATATCCATAAATTGAGAAGGCACTTAGAATTTAGGTAGACAAATAAATCAACAAGGTACGGATCAAGAACGAATACTCGGTAAGAAATCCCAATCTCAAACCAAATATCCGTGGAAGAAGAACTAGAGCTACGAGAACTCCCACCTATGAAACTCCCGAACCTTTCTGGTTATGCAATCAGGTGTTGGGGATACAGGGGAAGCATAATATCTCACCCAAATCTAGCAAATCCTACATCCAGATGTATCCATCCTTCAACACATAACCGAGAAAAACTTCGGAAACCATCTACCTCAACCTTCGAAAAGCATCCGTTATACAAGTTATGGCGATACTCCCGAACTCCCGCCCCAGTACTGCGTGGCGTCAAGGTTATCTCACCAACGAACTGCAACGATAAAATTATGACGACAACACCTCAGCGCTCAACTCCCCGGGACACTTCCACAAAACCCCTAACAGGAGGCACCAAGACAATGTTCTCGTCATAAAACCATCGGAACGATTCCAAGATACCCGCGTGATCCTAATTTTTTTTGTGAAATTTGAGAAGAGAAGATTCAAAACTCTACGTCAGGATGCCTTACCGGAGCGATGAGGAGACTGGGAAGTAAAAAGAATTCCTAAACTCTCCGATATATAATTCCTAAATGACTCAAAACATTTTTCTAGACACAACTCGGCTGCTAAAAACGATCAATCAGTGGGGGCTCCTAAGGTCGGGGAAGGCTCTGATTACCAACTTGTAACACCCTCAATGCGACTATAGCTCCCACGTGTCGAGGCACGACTTAGAGGCATAATCGCATTGAAGGCAATGTCGCAAGTTAGGCAATCTTCACAACATCCCATGTAATGCAAAATATGATATTGTGATGTAGTGGGTAGGTTCAACACACCCTTGGATTATGGATCAAGAATGGAAGCATACATGCAATGCAAAATAAGATCACTTGCTCTATATACTTTAATTTACATGTTATGAAGAAGGAACTTGCTTGTACAACTGAAAGCTTAAATTGAGAAGGACAAATTTTTGTTTATGAACTACATAATAAACTTTAAACATGCAATTTGATGCAAACACAAAAAATAAACAGCTGTTGCAGTCATGCCTAACCAAATACACACAACAAAGTTTGAAGCCTTGAGAAGGACAAACTTACATTAGTGGTGAAGACCGACTCTGTAAAGCCCCTGTCCATGCTGATGGGGGGGGGATTCAAGAAGTTTATCACAGAATCTTCTTCACAAGCACTTCTACATTTTGTTAAGAGTAAATATAGATGTGATAATACAAGAAAAAATGGAGAATATTCAAGATAAGATGAAGTGTGATGCTACATAACAAAGTAGCTATAAATGTAAGTACATCGATACAGGCAAAATGTACAGCCAAGAGCAATGCAGAGCTAAACTTATTCAGTAACATCGGTGTTATCCAACCTTATGGTAAGAGTAAATTGTAACACCCTCGATGCGACTATAGCTCCCACGTGTCGAGGCACGACTTAGAGGCATAATCACATTGAAGGCAACGTCGCAAGTTAGGCAATCTTCACAACATCCCATGTAATATAATTAATAAAAGGGGAGATAACATAGTTGGCTTACACTCGCCACGTCAATCAAGTACATAAAATAGCATTACATCATCCAAACACTCATGGCCCGTCTACGGCGCCAAAATAAAAGATATGCGACACGGTCCCGATCACCCCCAACTGGGCACCACTACTGATCATCAGGGAAAGACACGTAGTATCGTTGAGAGTCCTCGTCGAACTCCCACTTGAGCTCAAGCGCGTCACCTGGAGCGGAATCGTCAGGTCCTGCATCTGGTTTGGAAGTAATCTGTGAGCCACAGGGACTCAGCAATCTCGCACCCTCGCGATCAAGACTATTTAAGCTTATAGGTAAGGCAAGGTAAAATATGTGGAGCTGCAGCAAGTGACTAGCAAATATTGTGGCTATCCTGTTCGCAAAAGAGAGCGAGAAGAGGAGGCAAAGCGCGAACGAGAAACTAGAGAACAACCTGCGCAAGCATTACTGCAACACCGTGTTCACTTCCCGGACTCCGCCGAGAAGAGACCATCACGGTAACTCACACTGTTGATTCATTTTAATTAAGTTTAGGTTCAAGTTATCTACAACCGGACATTAACAAATTCCCATCTGCCCATAACCGCGGGCAGGGCTTTCGAAAGTTCAAATCCCTGCAGGGGAGTCCCAACTTAGCCCATGACAAGCTTTCACGGTCAACGAAGGAATAGACCTTGTCCCGAGACGTTCTGGTCAGACTCGGTACCTCGGTTCTTCAAGACACTTCGACAGGTTAAAACTAATCCAGCAACACCGGCCGAATGTGCCGACAAATCCCGATAGGAGCTGCACATATCACGTTCTCAGGGCACACTCAGATTGTCCAAACTTCCGGTAGGCCAGCCCAGAGTTGCCCCTGGCGGCCACCGGCGGCTGACGAGTTGGACCAACACTCAGAGGAGCACTGGCCCGGGGGGGTTTAAAATAAGATGACCCTCGGGCTCCGGAAACCCAAGGGAAAAAGGGGCTCGGTGGCAAATGGTAAAACCAAGGTTGGGCATTGCTGGAAAAGCTTTAATCAGGGCGAACTATCAAGGGGTTCCCATTATAACCCAACCGCGTAAGGAACGCAAAATCCGGGAACATAACACCGATATGACGGAAACTAGGGCGGCGAGATTGGAACAAAATACTAGGTGAGAGGCCGAGCCTTCCACCCTTTACCAAGTATATAGATGCATTAAGATAACATGGCAAAATAATGATATCCCAACAAGTAAAATAATGTTCCAACAAGGAACGGTCTCCAATCTTCACCTGCAACTAGCAACGCTATAAGAGGGGTTGAGCAAAGCGGTTACATAGCCAATCAACGGTTTGCTAGGACATGGTGGGTTAGAGGTTTGACATGGCAATTTGGGAGGCTTTAAAGCAAGTGGTAGGCATCATAGCATTGGCATAGCAAAAGAGCGAGCATCTAGCAAAGCAAAGATAGTAGTGATTTCGAGGGTATGATCATCTTGCCTGCAAAGTTGTTAGAGTTGACTGGATCCTCGAAAGCAAACTCAACGGGCTCCTCGTTAGCGAACTCGTCTCCCGGCTCTACCCAAACAAGACAAACAAGCAACAAGGACACAATCAACCACGTGTAAGGCTCAAACAATATGATGTAAGGATGGTATGCTATGCGGGATGCGATGCGGGATGCATATGCAAGATGTGACAAGGAATGCATGAACCTGGCCTCAACTTGGAAATCCAAGTGTGCCACTGGAAATGTGAGATGAAATTGCTTGAAAACGACATAAAGAACGCCGGAATCGGAGTTACGGTTTGGAAATGGCAAGCGATTCAAATATGACCACGTTCTGCGATTTACAACAAGTAGTCATCTAAATGCAACAAGATGAACATGCTACATCACCCAAACATGACAACAAAATACATGGCAGGGATGAATTCAAGATGCTTAACAAAAGTCTAGCACTGAGCTACGGCCAATTCATCCATTAACAGGTTCAAACAAGCATGGCAAAAATGCATATGGCAAACAGATTTCAGACTTAGTGAAATTAACACTTGTCTGGAATTTCAGATCAGGTAGCACTCTTAGGAGCATGAGAACTATATGCTACAGGACCTGAACATGGCAAAGTAAAGCATGGCATGGAGCTACTCAAAGAGCTTAACAAAAGTCCCTTAGTGACCTTGAGCCAAAAGGGATCAGAAAATACATTTGCAAGCATGTGAACATGGCAGAAACATAATCAGCTTTCAGACTTAGTGAAAACTATAGCATGCTGAAACAGATATCAAGTAGGCATATTTACGAGCTCGATGCACTCACCACAGAGCAAGTCATGACAAACTAAGCATACATCCATCAAGAATACACAAAATGCAATCTAGACATGGCAAGAACAATAACATATCATGCACGGATCAACTACAACATCATCGGCAAAATCGCTAACAAGTAGACAATCTGCCCAGATTCACGAAATGACAAAAGTAGAGCTCGATTAACTCAAGCTAGGGTTCTCCATAATTGCAAAGAAAGACATGGATGGATAGAGCACTACAAGATTAACAAAACATCCTTACTGATCATCCTCCAAAGAGGCACGGATCACTAGGAAACAACATGAACATATGGCCATATGAGATAAACAGCTCAAGGACTTAGTGGAAATGCTAAGTCCCTGAAATCAGCATTACCAAATGCCTCACTTTGCAAGCTTGTGCTAGTCACCACACACATCACAAAAATACATGGGTTGCACCTCTGGAATGATGGCAAAACCCTTAACAAAACACATGTAGAGCTCAAGGGCATATCATGCACACAATAATCACGGAAAAAATGACAAATATCTAAATGGAGCAGCAGATCTGACAATTATCTCAAGTAGCACTCTTCTAACAGCCTTTCGGGCATCAAGATGAGCTCAAATGAAAATGATGCAAGGAAATGAAATGATGTACTCTCTGAGACGAACATTTTGATATGCTATATGCCCAAAACGGAGTTACGGATGCGGAGTTACGACATGATGAAGAGGAGCATATGGATCTGACAATTTGAGGACTTAGTAGAAATTCACCACCTCGCGGTTAGGGTTTACTGTAGCTCCCGATCCAGATCTGGCGAAGAGCACTGTAGCGGCAGCGGATCCGAGGTTCGCCGGTGACGGAAGCTTGCGGCGGCCGGCGTTCATCGTGGGGCGGCGCCGGGGAGGGAGCGGACCGGATCCAGGGGCTCCTGGGGAGTGCGGCGCGGCGCGGTGGCGCGTCTCCGGCGAGGAGCGACGTCGGGGAGGAAGCTCGGCGGAGGAGGGCGAGGAAGCAGCGGTCGGCGCGGCCGGACGGCAATGGCGCCGCGGTGGCACAACGGAGAAGGCGGCGGCGCGGGCAAAGGAGGAGTGGGGCGGCGCGGGAAGACGGCCGACCGGGCTCAGGGGCCGGCGCTGGGCCGCGCGGGCCTCGGCGGCGGCGGGTGGCGGGGAGCCATGTGGCGAAACGTGGTTGGGCGGCGGTGGTGGGCAGACGTTGTCCGGCTCCGTCCGGACACGTCCGGTGCGGCGGACGGGATTTTTTTAGGGTTTAGAGAGAGGGGATCCGAGATTTGGAATGGGGGAGGTATATATAGGCATAGAGGGAGCTAGGAGAGTCCAAATGAGGTGCGGTTTTCGGCCACGCGATCGTGATCGAACGCTGTAGATGATGGAGCAGATTTTGGTGGGTTTGGGGCCAAATTGGAAGGGTGTTGGGCTGCAACACACACGAGGCCTTTTCGGTCCCTCGGTTAACCGTTGGGGCATCAAACGAAGTCCAAATGGAACGAAACTTGACAGGCGGTCTACCGGTAGTAAACCAAGGACGCTTGGCAAGTCTCGGTCCAATCCGGAAATGTTTAATCCCACCACACGAAAGAAAGGTAGAAATGACCACCGGAGGAGAACGAAGAGTCGGAATGCAAAACGGACAACGGGGAAAATGCTCGAATGCATGAGATGAACACGTATGCAAATGCAATGCACATGATGACATGATATGAGATGCATGACAACGATAACAACACACGGAGACAAAGACCCGAACCCGAGAAAATAAAGTAACTTAAGGCCGGAAACGGCAAGAGTTGGAGTACATATTGGGTAAATCACATCCGGGGTGTTACAACACTCCACCACTACGAAAGGATCTCGTCCCGAGATCTAGGACTGAAAGAACGCCGGGTACTCAGAACGGAGGTGATCCTCGCGTTCCCAGGTAGCTTCACGGTCGGAATGGTGTGACCACTTGACTTTGAGGAATTTGATTGACTTTTTGCGAGTCTTGCGTTCAGTCTCTTCAAGAATAGCAACTGGGTGCTCACGATAGGAGAGATCTTCTTGGAGCTCAATATCCTCAAAGTTGATGGTGCGTCAGGAGTCTTGAAGCACTTTCGAAGCTGAGAGACATGGAACACGTCATGAACATTTGCAAAGTTTGAAGGAAGCTCGAGTTGATAGGTGAGATCGCCTCTCTTGCTGACAATCTTGAAAGGTCCCACGTATCTAGGGGCAATCTTCCCTTTGATACCAAAGCGAAGAGTACCTTTCATCGGAGAGACGCGGAGGTAAACATGATCTCCGATCTCGAAAGCCAAATCACAGTGCTTACTATCATAGTAGCTCTTCTGGCGGGATTGGGCTGCTTTGCGGTTATCTCGAATGACTTTGCACATTTCCTCTGCCTCTGTGATTAAGTCATTACCCAAAAGCTGACGTTCACCAGTTTCGGACCAGTCGAGAGGGGTACGGCACTTCCTGCCATACAGAATTTCAAATGGGGCCTTGCCTGAACTTGCTTGAAAACTGTTGTTGTAGGAGAATTCAGCATATGGAAGACAATCCTCCCACTTCATGTCGAAGGAGATCACACAAGCCCTGAGCATATCTTCAAGAATCTGGTTGACACGCTCGACTTGACCGCTAGTTTGAGGATGGAAAGTTGTGTTGAAACGGATGTTGGTGCCCATGGCCTTCTGAAAAGAATCCCAAAACTTGGAGGTAAAGATGCTGCCACAGTCTGAAGAGATCACTTGTGGAATAC
This sequence comes from Triticum aestivum, assembly GCF_018294505.1. Taxonomy (NCBI): domain Eukaryota; kingdom Viridiplantae; phylum Streptophyta; class Magnoliopsida; order Poales; family Poaceae; genus Triticum; species Triticum aestivum. The sequence goes on along the minus strand of NC_057812.1, from coordinate 723,531,531 downwards.
CGTGTAGAGAGACAATTCGAGAGGTATAGAGTTCCGCCAATTGAGCTACAGTGATTGACTCTTTGATAGGCAGAAAGTGAGCCACTTTAGTGAGTTTGTCGATGACAACGAATATAGCATCATTGACACGCTTGGACTTTGGAAACCCAGTCACGAAGTCCATCTCAATGTGGTCAAACTTCCATTCTGGAATGGCAAGAGGTTGGAGGAGACCAGCTGGCCTTTGGTATTCTGCCTTCACTCTTCTACAAACATCACACTCATTCACGAATTGAGCAATCTCGCGCTTCATTCGAGTCCACCAATAAGCCTGCTTGAGGTCCTGATACATCTTCGTGCTCCCAGGGTGAATGGAGATGAGAGAATTGTGAGCCTAGTTCATGATCACTTTACGAAGGTCACCTTTGGGCACCACAATATGATCCTTGAAGAAGAGAGTATCCTTGTCATCGAGGCGGTAGCACTTGCACTTGGGTTGACTCTTGGCAATCCCAATCTTCACCTTTTTCACCATAGCATCAAGAAGCTGAGCTTGGCGAATCTAGTCTTCCAAGGTAGGAGAGACTTGAAGGTTGGCGAGGAAACCTTGAGGAACAACTTGCAGATTAAGTTTGCGGAAAGCTTCACAAAGCTCAGGATGATAAGGCTTGAGAATCAGGCTATTGCAATAAGCCTTTCTGCTCAATGCGTCAGCAATCACATTGGCCTTGCCTGGAGTATACTCGATACTTGGATTATACTCTTGAATCATTTCGACCCATCGAGTTTGCCTGAGGTTGATATTAGGCTGAGTGAAGATGTACTTGAGACTCTTGTGATCAGTGAAAATGTCCAATTTTCTTCCCAATAGGAGATGTCTCCAAGTCAAAAGAGCATGCACAACTGCCGCCAACTCAAGATCATGAGTGGGGTAGTTCTTCTCGTTGGGCTTCAACTGGCGAGAGGTATAAGCAACAACTTTCTTCTCTTGCATCAACACTGTGCCAAGACCTTGGAGAGAGGCATCACAAAATACCTCGTACGGCTTGGATTCATCAGGCGGAGTCAGAACTGGAGCAGTGATCAATTTCTCTTTCAAAGTGTTGAAAGCAATGTCACACTCCGGAGACCAAACGTACTTGACGTGCTTCTGGAGAAGATTTGAGAGAGGCTTCGCGATCTTAGAAAAGTTTTCAACGAATCTTCGACAGTAGCTTGCGAGACCGAGGAAGCTACGGAGTTGCTTCACGTTCTGAGGAGGTTCCCAATTCACAATTGCAGACACCTTCTCAGGATTCACCGCAATGCCCTTGGTAGAGATGATATGACCAAGATAAAGAACCTCATCGAGCCAAAATTCGCACTTGGAGAACTTGGCGTAGAACTTGTGTTCTCTGAGCTTATCGAGTACCAAACGCAAGTGCTTGGCATGATCTTCCTTGTTCTTCGAGAAAACCAAAATGTCGTCGAGATAAACCAAAACAAAGTCATTGGTGCAGGCGTTGAAGATGAAGTTCATCATGCGAGAGAAAGTCGGAGGAGCGTTGACGAGGCCAAAAGACATGACAATGTACTCATATGAACCAAAGCTTGTCCTGAAAGCCGTCTTGGGAATATCTTGTTCACGGATTCGAATCTGATGATAACCCATACGGAGATCAAGCTTGGAGAATACTTGGGCACCTTTGAGTTGTTCGAACAGCTCGTTGATGTTGGGAAGTGGGTATTTGTTCTTGATGGTCTTCTTGTTCAATTGACGGTAATCAACACAAAGTCGGTCCGTTCCATCCTTCTTCTTCACAAAAAGAACACCACAACCCCACGGAGAAGAACTAGGCCGGATGAGACCCATTCTCTCTTGAATATCGAGTTGCTTCTTCACCTCCTTCAACTCTTCAGGTCCGAGCTTGTAAGGACACTTGCACACTGGTTCCGTGCCAGGCTCAAGATCGATGACGAATTCAAGTGGCCGGTGCGGAGGCATTCCTGGAAGCTCTTCTGGAAAGACGTCTTTTTATTTGCAAACGACTGGAATTTGCGAGATGGCATCGAGTTCACCCTTCTCATTGAGAGAAAACAGACGGATGGTATTATCCCGAGCGGCAAAGACAATTACATCCTCAGACGAATGAGTCAATTGAATCTGCCTGTCAGCACAATCAAGATGGGCCTTGTGCTTAGATAGCCAATCCATCCCGAGAATAAGATCAATATCCGAGTTACCAAGAACCATTGGAGAAGCGAGAAACTTGAAATCACCCATCATGATAGAAATATCCAGAATCTCGTGGTTAGCGAGCAAACATTTACCCGGAGAGACAATTGCTAACGGATTATGCATAACTTGGGAAGTCAACTCATGCTTAGATGCAAAAGGATTCGAGATGAAACAATGCGATGCACCAATATCAAAAAGTACTTTTGCGGGAACATCGTTAACAGGAAGGTTACCCATGATGACATCTGACGAATCCTCTGTGTGAGCAGCATTCATCAAGTTGACCTTGGCGTGCTTGGGGTTATGCTTGACCACAGCTGTACTTGTCGATCTGACAGGAGGAGGAGGAGGAAGACGCCTCTGGTTGAGACACTTGTTGGCATAGTGACCCTTCTTTTGGCACTTGTTGCACGTGACCTCTGAAAGCGGACGGTGATACGGAGCACTCGATCTTGGAGCTTGAGACGAAGTCTTGTTCTGAAAGCCAGGGTTGGGTGGGTGGGAAGATCCACTGCCACCTTTGCTCTTCTGCTGATACGGCTGACGAAACGGAGGAGGAGGAAGCCAATACTTCTGCTGCTTGGCCACTTGAGTAGAGGAAGAAGGAGTAGTGTCTCTGACTCGCTTCTTGGAAGCATCACACCTCAGTTGAGCGGCCTCTTGCTTCAGTGTCATGTTGTAGAACTCATCGTACCTCAAGGGCTCAAAGAGAACAAGAGCTAGCTGGATTTCTTCTCTGAGACCACCCCTGAACTAGTATATCATGTTCTTCTCGTCAGGGACGTCCTGCTTAGCAAAGCGGGCGAGCTTCTGAAACAACTTGTTGTAGTCATAGACAGACAAAGAGCCTTGCTTCAGGTTGCGGAATTCCTCACGCTTGCTTTCAACCACGCTCTGAGGGATATGGTGAGCTCTGAAATCTTGACGGAATTCATCCCAGGTAATCACACGTCCACCTCTGGAATCCTTGTACTGCTGGAACCATTCTGCAGCTTGATCTTTGAGTTGGAAGGAAGCGAACTTGACAAAGTCCTCAGGCCTGACGTTACTGTTGGAAATATGCCCTAGAGGCAATAATAAAAGAATTATTATTATATTTCCTTGTTCATGATAATTGTCTTTTATTCATGCTATAACTGTATTATCCAGAAATCGTAATACACGTGTGAATACATAGACCACAATATGTCCCTAGTGAGCCTCTAGTTGACTAGCTCGTTGTGATCAACAGATAGTCATGGTTTCCTGGCTATGGACATTGGATGTCGTTGATAACGGGATCACATCATTAGGAGAATGATGTGATGGACAAGACCCAATCCTAAGACTAGCACAAAAGATCGTGTAGTTCATTTGCTAGAGCTTTGCCAATGTCAAGTATCTCTTCCTTCGACCATGAGAGCGTGTAACTCCTGGATACCGTAGGAGTGCTTTGGGTGTATCAAACGTCACAACGTAACTGGGTGACTATAAAGGTGCACTACAGGTATCTCCGAAAGTATCTATTGTTTTATGCGGATCGAGACTGGGATTTGTCACTCCGTGTAAACGGAGAGGTATCTCTGGGCCCACTCGGTAGGACATCATCATATGCGCAATGTGACCAAGGAGTTGATCACGGGATGATGTGTTACGGAACGAGTAAAGTGACTTGCCGGTAACGAGATTGAACAAGGTATTGGATACCGACGATCGAATCTCGGGCAAGTAACATACCGATAGACAAAGGGAATTGAATACGGGATTGATTAAGTCCTTGACATCGTGGTTCATCCGATGAGATCATCGTGGAACATGTGGGAGCCATCATGGGTATCCAGATCCCGCTGTTGGTTATTGACCGGAGAACGTCTCGGTCATGTCTACATGTCTCCCGAACCCGTAGGGTCTACACACTTAAGGTTCGATGACGCTAGGGTTATAAAGGAAGTTTGTATGTGGTTACCGAATGTTGTTCGGAGTCCCGGATGAGATCCCGGACGTCACGAGGAGTTCCGGAATGGTCCGGAGGTAAAGATTTATATATGGGAAGTCCTATTTTGGCCACCGGAAAATGTTCGGGATTTTTCGGTATTGTACCGGGAAGGTTCTAGAAGGTTCCGGAGTGGGGCCCACCTGCATGGGGGGACCCACATGGACGTGGGTAGTGGGGGCAAGGCCCCACACCCCTGGTCAAGGCGCACCAAGATCCCCCCTTAGAAGGAATAAGATCATATCCCGAAGGGATAAGATCAAGATCCCTAAAAAGGGGGGATAACAATCGGTGGGGAAGGAAATAATGAGATTTCTTTCCTCCCACCTTGGCCAACGCCCCAATGGACTTGGAGGGCAAGAAACCAGCCCCTCCACCCCTATATATAGTGGGGAGGCGCATGGGAGCTATACACGAAGTTCTGGCGCAGCCCTCCCCTCTCCCAAGTACTCCTCTTCTCCCGTGGTGCTTGGCGAAGCCCTGCAGGATTGCCACGCTCCTCCACCACCACCACGCCGTTGTGCTGCTGCTGGATGGAGTCTTCCTCAACCTCTCCCTCTCTCCTTGCTGGATCAAGGCGTGGGAGACGTCACCGGGCTGTACGTGTGTTGAACGCGGAGGTGCCGTGCGTTCGGCACTTGATCATCGGTGATTTGAATCACGACGAGTACGACTCCATCAACCCCGTTCACTTGAACGCTTCCGCTTAGCGATCTACAAGGGTATGTAGATGCACTCTCTTTCTACTCGTTGCTGGTCTCTCCATAGATAGATCTTGGTGACACGTAGGAAAATTTTGAATTTCTGCTACGTTCCCCAACAGTGGCATCATGAGCTAGGTCTATTGCGTAGATTCTTTGCACGAGTAGAACACAAAGTAGTTGTGGGCGTTGATGTTGTTCAATATGCTTACCGTTACTAGTCCAATCTTGTTTCGACGGTATTGTGGGATGAAGCGGCCCGGACCGACCTTACACGTACTCTTACGTGAGACAGGTTCCACCGATTGACATGCACTTGGTGCATAAGGTGGCTAGCGGGTGCCAGTCTCTCCCACTTTAGTCGGAACGGATTCGATGAAAAGGGTCCTTATGAAGGGTAAATAGCAATTGGCATATCACGTTGTGGTCTTGCGTAGGTAAGAAACGTTCTTGCTAGAAACCCATAGCAGCCACGTAAAACATGCAACAACAATTAGAGGACGTCTAACTTGTTTTTGCAGGGTATGCTATGTGATGTGATATGGCCAAGAAGAATGTGATGAATGATATGTGATGTATGAGATTGATCATGTTCTTGTAATAGGATTCACGACTTGCATGTCGATGAGTATGACAACCGGCAGGAGCCATAGGAGTTGTCTTTATTTATTGTATGACCTGCGTGTCATTGAAGAACGCCATGTAAACTACTTTACTTTATTGCTAAACGCGTTAGTCATAGAAGTAGAAGTAGTCGTTGGCGTGACAACTTCATGAAGACACGATGATGGAGATCATGATGATGGAGATCATGGTGTCGTGCCGGTGACGATGATGATCATGGAGCCCCGAAGATGAAGATCAAAAGGAGCAAAATGATATTGGCCATATCATGTCACTATTTGATTGCATGTGATGTTTATCATGTTTATGCATCTTGTTTGCTTAGGACGACGGTAGTAAATAAGATGATCCCTTACAAAATTTCAAGAAGTGTTCTCCCCTAACTGTGCACCGTTGCTACAGTTCGTCGCTTCTAAGCACCACGTGATGATCGGGTGTGATGGATTCTTACGTTCACATACAACGGGTGTAAGACAGTTTTACACAGCGAAAACACTTAGGGTTAACTTGACGAGCCTAGCATGTGCAGACATGGCCTCGGAACACGGAGACCGAAAGGTCGAGCATGAGTCGTATGGTAGATACGATCAACATGAAGATGTTCACCGATGATGACTAGTCCGTCTCACGTGATGATCGGACACGGCCTAGTTGACTCGGATCATGTGATCACTTAGATGACCAGAGGGATGTCTATCTAAGTGGGAGTTCATAAGATGAACTTAATTATCCTGAACATAGTCAAAAGACCTTTTGCAAATTATGTCGTAAGCTCGCGCTTTAGTTCCACTGTTTAGATATGTTCCTAGAGAAAATATAGTTGAAAGTTGATAGTAGCGATTATGCGATCAGTAGAAAGCTTATGTCCTTAATGCACCGCTCAGTGTGCTGAACCCCAACGTCGTTTGTCGATGTTGCGAACATCGGACATACACGTTTTGATAACTACGTGATAGTTCAATTAAATGGTTTAAGTAGAGGCACCAAAGACGTTTTCGAAACGTCGCGGAACATATGAGATGTTTCGAGGGCTGAAATTGGGATTTCAGGCTCGTGCCCACGTCAAGAGGTATAAGACCTCCGACGATTTTCTTAGCCTGCAAACTAAGGGAGAAAAGCTCAATCGTTGAGCTTGTGCTCAGATTGTCTGAGCACAACAATCACTTGAATCGAGTGGGAGTTGATCCTCCAGATGAGATAGTGATGTTTCCCCAAAGTCATTGCCACCAAGCTGCTAGAGCTTCGTGATTAACTATAACATATCAGGGATAGATATGATGATCCTTGAAATATTCATGATGTTTGACACCGCGAAAGTAGAAATCAAGAAGGAGCATCAATTGTTGATGGTTGGTGAAACCACTAGTTTCAAGAAGGGCAAGGGAACAAAGGGATACTTCATGAAACGGCAATTCAGCTGCTGCTCTAGTGAAGAAACCCAAGGTTGAACCCAAACCCGAGACTAAGTGCTTCTGTAATAAGGGGAACAACCACTGGAGCAGCATTACCCTAGATACTTGGTAGATGAGAAGGCTGGCAAGGTCGATAGAAGTATATTGGATATACATTATGTTAATGTGTACTTTACTAGTACTCCTAGTAGCACCAGGGTATTGGATACCGGTTCGGTTGCTAAGTGTTAGTAACTCGAAATAAAAGCTACGGAATAAACGGAGACTAGCTAAAGGTGAGCTGACGATATATGTTGGAAGTGTTTCCAAGGTTGATATGATCAAGCATCGCACGCTCCCTCTACCACCGAGATTGGTGTTTGCGTTGAGCATAGACATGATTGGATTATGTCTATCGCAATACGGTTATTCATTTAAGGAGAATAATGGTTACTCTATTTTTGAATAATACCTTCAATGGTCTTGCACCTAAAGGAATGGTTTATTGAATCTCGGTCGTAGTGATACACATTTTCATGCCAAAAGATATAAGATAGTAATGATAGTACCACTTACTTGTGGCACTGCCATGTAAGTCATAATGGTATAAAACGCATGAAGAAGCTCCATGTTGATGGATCTTTGGACTCACTCGTTTTTGAAAAGTTTGAGACATGCGAACCATGTCTATTGGTGTATATGCATGAAGAAACTCCATGCAAATGGATCGTTCGGACTCACTTGATTTTGAATCACTTGAGATATGCAAATCATACCACATGGGCAAGATGACTGAAAAGCCTCATTTTCAGTAAGATGGAACAAGATAGCAACTTGTTGGAAGTAACACATTTTGATGTGTGCAGTCGAATGAGTGCTGAGGCATGCAGTGAATATCATTATGTTCTTACTTCACAGATGATTCGAGTAAATGTTGAGTATATTTACTTGATGAAACACAAGTCTGAATTATTGAATGGTTCAAGTAATTTCAGAGTGAAGTAGCAGATCATTGTGACAAGAGGATAAAATGTCTATGATATGATCATAGAGATGAATATCTGAGTTACGAGTTTTGGCACACAATTAAGACATTGTGGAAATTGTTTCGCAATTAATACCGCCTGGAACACCATAATGTGATGGTGTGTCCGAACATCATAGTTGCACCCTATTGGATATGGTGCGTACCATGATGTCTCTTATCGAATTACCACTATCGTTCATGGGTTAGGCATTAGAGACAACCACATTCACTTTAAATAGGGCACCACGTAATTCCGATGAGATGACACCGTATGAATTATGGTTTAGAGAAACCTAAGTTGTCGTTTCTTAAAAGTTTGGGGCTGCGACGCTTATATGAAAAAGTTTCAGGTTGATAAGCTCGAACCCAAAGCGGATAAAATGCATCTTCATAGGAAACCCAAAACAGTTGGGTATACCTCCTAATTCAGATCCGAAAGCAATATGGATTGTTTCTAGAATCGGGTCCTTTCTCGAGGAAAAGTTTCTCTCGAAAGAATTGAGTGGGAGGATGGTGGAGACTTGATGAGGTTATTGAACCGTCTCTTCAACTAGTGTGTGACAGGGCACAGGGAGTTGTTCCTGTGGCACCTACACCAATTGAAGTGGAAGCTTATGATATTGATCATGAAACTTCGGATCAAGTCACTCCCAAACCTCGTAGGATGACAAGGATGCGTACTACTTCAGAGTGGTACGTAATCCTGTCTTGAAGGTCATGTTGCTAGACAACAATGAACCTACGAGCTATGGAGAAGCGATGGTGGGCCCGGATTCCGATAAATGGCTTGAGGCCATAAAATCCGAGAGAGGATCCATGTATGAAAACAAAGTGTAGACTTTGGCAGAACGGCTCGATGGTCGTAAGGCTAATGAGTACAGATGGATTTCAAAAGGAAGACGGACAATGATGGTAAATGTCACCATTAAGAAAGCTCGACTTGTCGTTAAGATGTTTTCCGACAAGTTCAAGGAGTTGACTACGATGAGATTTTCTCACTCGTAGCGATGCTAAGAGTCTGTTGGAATTATATTAGCGATTACTGCATTATTTATGAAATCTTGCAGATAGGATGTCAAAACATTGTTTCCTCGACGATTTTAATGAGGAAAGGTTGTATGTGATACAACCGGAAGGTTTTGTCAATCCCGAAAGATGCTAATAAGTATGCAAAGCTCCAGCAATCCTTCTAAGGACTGGAGTGAGCATCTCGGAGTTGGAATGTATGCTTTGATGATGATCAAAAATTTTGGGTTTGTACAAAGTTTATGAGAAACTTGTATTTCCAAAGAAGTGAGTGGGAGCACTATAGAATTTCTGATGAGTATATGTTGTTGACATATTGTTGATCAGAAATGACGTAGAATTTCTGGAAAGCATATAGGGTTATTTTGAAAGTGTTTTTCAATGGAAAGCCTGGATTAAGCTACTTGAACATTGAGCATCAAGATCTATAAGGATAGATCAAAATGCTTAATAATACTTTCAAATGAGCACATACCTTGACATGATCTTGAAGGTGTTCAAGATGGACCAGTCAAAGAAGGAGTTCTTGCCTGAGTTGTAAGGTACGAAGTTAAGACTTAAAGCTCGACCACGGCAGAATAGAGAGAAAGGACGAAGGTCGTCCCCTATGCTTAAGACGTAGGCTCTTCAGTATGCTATGCTGTGTACCGCACCTGAAGTGTGCCTTGCCATGAGTCAGTCAAGGGGTACAAGAGTGATCCAAGAATGGCTCACAGGACAGCGGTCAAAGTTATCCTTAGTAACTAGTGGACTAAGGAATTTTCTCGATTATGGAGGTGGTAAAAGAGTTCGTCGTAAAGGTTACGACGATGCAAGCTTGACACCTATCCGGATAGCTCTGAGTAGAGAGACCGGATACATATAATGGAGCAATAATTTAGAATAGCTCCAAGTAGAACAGTTGTTTGGAATAGCTCCAAATAGAGCGTGGTAGCTGCATCTAGGAGATGACATAGAGATTTGTAAAGCACACACGGATCTGAAAGGTTCAGACCCGTTGACTAAAACCTCTCTCACAAGCAACATGATCAAACATAAAACTCATTGAGTGTTAATCACATAGTGATGTGAACTAGACTACTGACTCTAGTAAACTCTTGGGTATTAGTCACATGGCGATGTGACCTGTGAGTGTTAATCACATGGCGATGTGAACTAGATTATTGACTCTAGTGCAAGTGGGAGACTGTTGGAAATATGCCCTAGAGGCAATAATAAAAGTATTATTATTATATTTCCTTGTTCATGATAATTGTCTTTTATTCATGCTATAACTGTATTATCCGGAAATCGTAATACACGTGTGAATACATAGACCACAATATGTCCCTAGTGAGCCTCTAGTTGACTAGCTCGTTGTGATCAACAGATAGTCATGGTTTCCTGGCTATGGACATTGGATGTCGTTGATAACGGGATCACATCATTAGGAGAATGATGTGATGGACAAGACCCAATCCTAAGACTAGCACAAAAGATCGTGTAGTTCATTTGCTAGAGCTTTGCCAATGTCAAGTATCTCTTCCTTCGACCATGAGAGCGTGTAACTCCTGGATACCGTAGGAGTGCTTTGGGTGTATCAAACGTCACAACGTAACTGGGTGACTATAAAGGTGCACTACAGGTATCTCCGAAAGTATCTATTGTTTTATGCGGATCGAGACTGGGATTTGTCACTCCGTGTAAACGGAGAGGTATCTCTGGGCCCACTCGGTAGGACATCATCATATGCGCAATGTGACCAAGGAGTTGATCACGGGATGATGTGTTACGGAACGAGTAAAGTGACTTGCCGGTAACGAGATTGAACAAGGTATTGGATACCGACGATCGAATCTCGGGCAAGTAACATACCGATAGACAAAGGGAATTGAATACGGGATTGATTAAGTCCTTGACATCGTGGTTCATCCGATGAGATCATCGTGGAACATGTGGGAGCCATCATGGGTATCCAGATCCCGCTGTTGGTTATTGACCGGAGAACGTCTCGGTCATGTCTACATGTCTCCCGAACCCGTAGGGTCTACACACTTAAGGTTCGATGACGCTAGGGTTATAAAGGAAGTTTGTATGTGGTTACCGAATGTTGTTCGGAGTCCCGGATGAGATCCCGGACGTCACGAGGAGTTCCGGAATGGTCCGGAGGTAAAGATTTATATATGGGAAGTCCTATTTTGGCCACCGGAAAATGTTCGGGATTTTTCGGTATTGTACCGGGAAGGTTCTAGAAGGTTCCGGAGTGGGGCACACCTGCATGGGGGGACCCACATGGACGTGGGTAGTGGGGGCAAGGCCCCACACCCCTGTTCAAGGCGCACCAAGATCCCCCCTTAGAAGGAATAAGATCATATCCCGAAGGGATAAGATCAAGATCCCTAAAAAGGGGGGATAACAATCGGTGGGGAAGGAAATAATGAGATTTCTTTCCTCCCACCTTGGCCAACGCCCCAATGGACTTGGAGGGCAAGAAACCAGCCCCTCCACCCCTATACATAGTGGGGAGGCGCATGGGAGCCATAGACGAAGTTCTGGCGCAGCCCTCCCCCTCTCCCAAGTACTCCTCTTCTCCCGTGGTGCTTGGCGAAGCCCTGCAGGATTGCCACGCTCCTCCACCACCACCACGCCGTTGTGCTGCTGTTGGATGGAGTCTTCCTCAACCTCTCCCTCTCTCCTTGCTGGATCAAGGCGTGGGATACGTCACCGGGCTGTATGTGTGTTGAACGCGGAGGTGTCGTGCGTTCGGCACTTGATCATCGGTGATTTGAATCACGACGAGTACGACTCCATCAACCCCGTTCACTTGAACGCTTCCGCTTAGCGATCTACAAGGGTATGTAGATGCACTCTCTTTCTACTCGTTGCTGGTCTCTCCATAGATAGATCTTGGTGAAACGTAGGAAAATTTTGAATTTCTGCTACGTTCCCCAACAGTTACTGCACTCGAAATGCTTGCACAGATCCACGAGCCAATCGTCAGCATCAGTTGCCTCAACACAATTGCTGAAAGTCTTTGGCCCATTAGCAAGGAACTGGTTGAGTGTAGCAAAGTGATTCTGATTGTTGCCTTGGTTCCCTTGGTTGCCTTGATTACGCTCTTGGAGAATTTGCATGATCAACTGTGTGTTTGCATTGGTTGCGGCCATCACAGCTTGCCATGCCTCCGGAGGAGGTGGAGGTGGTGGCGGATCTTGATTCTGATTCTGATTGGTCCTCTTAGCGGGAGTCATCCTGAAGAGGTTGACCACCGTTAGCACATAGACAGATAAAATGAAGCTGAATCCAACGGAATGAAAATTGCAACATATAGTCTTCACATCCGAACAAAATGAACGAATGCATTCCTCTTGAAATGGTCACATATCCATAAATTGAGAAGCCACTTAGAATTTAGGTAGAGAAATAAATCAACAAGGTACGGATCAAGAACGAATACTCGGTAAGAAATCCCAATCTCAAACCAAATATCCGTGGAAGAAGAACTAGAGCTACGAGAATTCCCACCTATGAAACTCCCGAACCTTTCCAGTTATGCAATCAGGTGTTGGGGATACAGGGGAAGCATAATATCTCACCCAAATCTAGCAAATCCTACATCCAGATGTATCCATCCTTCAACACATAACCGAGAAAAACTTCGGAAACCATCTACCTCAACCTTCGAAAAGCATCCATTATACAAGTTATGGCGATACTCCCGAACTCCCGCCCTAGTACTGGGTGGCGTCAAGGTTATCTCACCAACGAACTACATAAAAGAGATTTTCGATGTCGGCGTACTAAACTCAGGTATTCCAGAATTGCAACGATAAAATTACGACGACAACACCTCAGCGCTCAACTCCCCGGGACACTTCCACAAAACCCCTGACAGGAGGCACCAAGACAATGTTCTCGTCATAAAACCATCGGAACGATTCCAAGATACCCGCGTGATCCTAATTTTTTTTTGTGAAATTTGAGAAGAGAAGAGTCAAAACTCTACGTCAGGATGCCTTACCAGATCGATGAGGAGACTGGGAAGTAAAAAGAATTCCTAAACTCTCCGATATATAATTCCTAAATGACTCAAAACATTTTTCTAGACACAACTCGGCTGCTAAAAACGATCAATCAGTGGGGGCTCCTAAGGTCGGGGAAGGCTCTGATTACCAACTTGTAACACCCTCGATGCGACTATAGCTCCCACGTGTCGAGGCACGACTTAGAGGCATAATCGCATTGAAGGCAATGTCGCAAGTTAGGCAATCTTCACAACATCCCATGTAATGCAAAATATGACATTGTGATGTAGTGGGTAGGTTCAACACACCCTTGGATTATGGATCAAGAATGGAAGCATACATGCAATGCAAAATAAGATCACTTGCTCTATATACTTTAATTTACATGGTATGAAGAAGGAACTTGCTTGTACAACTGAAAGCTTAAATTGAGAAGGACAAATTTTTGTTTATGAACTACATAATAAACTTTAAACATGCAATTTGATGCAAGCACAAAAAATAAACAGCTGTTGCAGTCATGCCTAACCAAATACACACAACAAAGTTTGAAGCCTTGAGAAGGACAAACTTACATTAGTGGTGAAGACCGACTCTGTAAAGCCCCTGTCCATGTTGATGGGGGGGATTCAAGAAGTTTATCACAGAATCTTCTTCACAAGCACTTCTACATTTTGTTAAGAGTAAATATAGATGTGATAATACAAGAAAAAATGGAGAATATTCAAGATAAGAGGAAGTGTGATGCTACATAACAAAGTAGCTATAAATGTAAGTACATCGATACAGGCAAAATGTACAGCCAAGAGCAATGCAGAGCTAAACTTCTTCAGTAACATCAGTGTTATCCAACCTTATGGTAAGAGTAAATTGTAACACCCTCGATGCGACTATAGCTCCCACGTGTCGAGGCACGACTTAGAGGCATAATCGCATTGAAGACAATGTCGCAAGTTAGGCAATCTTCACAACATCCCATGTAATATAATTAATAAAAGGGGAGATAACATAGTTGGCTTACACTCGCCACGTCAATCAAGTACATAAAATAGCATTACATCATCCAAACACTCATGGCCCGTCTACGGCGCCAAAATAAAAGATATGCGACACGGTCCCGATCACCCCCAACTGGGCACCACTACTGATCATCAGGGAAAGACACGTAGTATCGTTGAGAGTCCTCGTCGAACTCCCACTTGAGCTCAAGCGCGTCACCTGGAGCGGAATCGTCAGGTCCTTCATCTGGTTTGGAAGTAATCTGTGAGCCACAGGGACTCAGCAATCTCGCACCCTTGCGATCAAGACTATTTAAGCTTATAGGTAAGGCAAGGTAAAATATGTGGAGCTGCAGCAAGCGACTAGCAAATATGGTGGCTATCCTGTTCGCAAAAGAGAGCGAGAAGAGGAGGCAAAGCGCGAACGAGAAACTAGAGAACAACCTGCGCAAGCATTACTGCAACACCGTGTTCACTTCCCGAACTCCGCCGAGAAGAGACCATCACGGTAACTCACACTGTTGATTCATTTTAATTAAGTTTAGGTTCAAGTTATCTACAACCGGACATTAACAAATTCCCATCTGCCCATAACCACGGGCAGGGCTTTCGAAAGTTCAAATCCCTGCAGGGGAGTCCCAACTTAGCCCATGACAAGCTCTCACGGTCAACGAAGGAATAGACCTCCTCCCGAGACGTTCCGATCAGACTCGGTACCTCGGTTCTTCAAGACACTTCGACAGGTTAAAACTAATCCAGCAACAACGGCCGAATGTGCCGACAAATCCCGATAGGAGCTACACATATCTCGTTCTCAGGGCACACTCGGATTGTCCAAACTTCCGGTAGGCCAGCCCAGAGTTGCCCCTGGTGGCCACCAGCGGCTGACGAGGTGGACCAACACTCAGAGGAGCACTGGCCCGGGGGGGTTTAAAATAAGATGACCCTCGGGCTCCGGAAACCCAAGGGAAAAAGGGGCTCGGTGGCAAATGGTAAAACCAAGGTTGGGCATTGCTGGAAAAGCTTTAATCAGGGCGAACTATCAAGGGGTTCCCATTATAACCCAACCGCGTAAGGAACGCAAAATCCGGGAACATAATACCGATATGACGGAAACTAGGGCGGCGAGAGTGGAACAAAATACTAGGCGAGATGCATTAAGATAACATGGCAAAATAATGATATCCCAACAAGTAAAATAATGTTCCAACAAGGAACGGTCTCCAATCTTCACCTGCAACTAGCAACGCTATAAGAGGGGCTGAGCAAAGCGATTACATAGCCAATCAACGGTTTGCTAGGACATGGTGGGTTAGAGGTTTGACATGGCAATTTGGGACGCTTTAAAGCAAGTGGCAGGCATCGTAGCATTGGCATAGCAAAAGAGCGAGCATCTAGCAAAGCAAAGATAGTAGTGATTTCGAGGGTATGATCATCTTGCCTGCAAAGTTGTCAGAGTTGACTGGATCCTTGAAAGCAAACTCAACGGGCTCCTTGTTAGCGAACTCGTCTCCCGGCTCTACCCAAACAAGACAAACAAGCAACAAGGACACAATTAACCACGTGCAAGGCTCAAACAATATGATGCAAGGATGGTATGCTATGCGGGATGCGATGCGGGATGCATATGCAAGATGTGACAAGGAATGCATGAACCTAGCCTCAACTTGGAAATCCAAGTGTGCCATTGGAAATATGAGATGAAATCGCTTGAAAACGATATAAAGAACGCCGGAATCGGAGTTACGGTTTGGAAATGGCAAGCGATTCAAATATGACCACGTTCTGCGATTTACATCAAGTAGTCATCTAAATGCAACAAGATGAACATGCTACATCACCCAAACATGACAACAAAATACATGGCAGGGATGCATTCAAGATGCTTAACAAAAGTCTAGCACTGAGCTACGGCCAATTCATCCATTAACATGTTCAAACAAGCATGGCAAAAATGCATATGGCAAACAGATTTCAGACTTAGTGAAATTAACACTTCTCTGGAATTTCAGATCAGGTAGCACTCTTAGGAGCATGAGAACTATATGCTACAGGACCTGAACATGGCAAAGTAAAGCATGGCATGGAGCTACTCAAAGAGCTTAACAAAAGTCCCTTAGTGACCTTGAGCCAAAAGGGATCAGAAAATACATTTGCAAGCATGTGAACATGGCAGAAACATAATCAGCTTTCAGACTTAGTGAAAACTATAGCATGCTGAAACAGATATCAAGTAGGCATGTTTACGAGCTCGATGCACTCACCACAGAGCAAGTCATGACAAACTAAGCATACATCCATCAAGAATACACAAAATGCAAGCTAGACATGGCAAGAACAATAACATATCATGCACGGATCAACTACAACATCATCGG
Organism: Triticum aestivum; assembly: GCF_018294505.1. Classification (NCBI taxonomy): domain Eukaryota; kingdom Viridiplantae; phylum Streptophyta; class Magnoliopsida; order Poales; family Poaceae; genus Triticum; species Triticum aestivum. The sequence continues at coordinate 723,515,213 of NC_057812.1, read as the reverse complement.
CAAAATCGCTAACAAGTAGACAATCTGCCCAGATTCACGAAATGACAAAAGTAGAGCTCGATTGACTCAATCTAGGGTTCTCCATAATTGCAAACAAAGACATGGATGGATAGAGCACTACAAGATTAACAAAACATCCTTACTCATCATCCTCCAAATAGGCACGGATCACTAGGAAACAACATGAACATATGGCCATATGAGATAAACAGCTCAAGGACTTAGTGGAAATGCTAAGTCCCTGAAATCAGCATTACCAAATGCCTCACTTTGCAAGCTTGTGCTAGTCACCACACACATCACAAAAATACATGGGTTGCACCTCTGGAAAGATGGCAAAACCCTTAACAAAACACATGTAGAGCTCAAGGGCATATCATGCACACAATCATGGCAAAAATGACAAATATCTAAATGGAGCATCAGATCTGACAATTATCTCAAGTAGCACTCTTCTAACAGCCTTTCAGGCATCAAGATGAGCTCAAATGAAAATGATGCAATGAAATGAAAAGATGTACTCTCTGAGACGAACATTTTGATATGCTATATGCCCAAAATGGAGCTACGGATGCAGAGTTACGACATGATGAAGAGGAGCATATGGATCTGAGAATTTGAGGACTTAGTAGAAATTCACCACCTCGCGGTTAGGGTTTACTGTAGCTCCCGATCCACATCTGGCGAAGAGCACTATAGTGGCAGCGGATCCGACGTTCGCCGGCGATGGAAGCTTGCGACGGCCGGCGTTCGTCGCGGGGCGTAGCCGGGGAGGGAGCGGACCGGATCCAGGGGCTCCTAGGGAGTGCGGCCCGGCGCGGTGGCACGTCTCTTGCGAGGAGCGGCGTCGGGGAGGAAGCTCGGTGGAGGACGGCGAGGAAGCAGCGGTCGGCACGGCTGGCCGGCAATGGCGCCGCGGTGGCGCAACGGAGAAGGCGGCGGCGCGGGCAAAGGAGAAGTGGGGCGGCGCGGGAAGACGGCCGACCGGGCTCGGGGGCCGGCGCTGGGCCGCGCGGGCCTCGGCGGCGGTGGGTGGCGGGGAGCCATGTGGCGAAACGTGGTTGGGCGGCGGTGGCGGGCGGATGTTGTCCGGGTCCGTCCGGACACGTCAGGTGCGACGGACGTAATTTTTTTAGGGTTTAGAGAGAGGGGATCCGAGATTTGGAATGGGGGAGGTATATATAGGCATAGAGGGAGCTAGGAGAGTCCAAATGAGGTGCGGTTTTCGGCCACGCGATCGTGATCGAACGCTCTAGATGATGGAGCAGATTTTGGTGGGTTTTGGGCCAAATTGGAAGGGTGTTGGGCTGCAACACACACGAGGCCTTTTCGGTCCCTTGGTTAACCGTTGGAGCATCAAACGAAGTCCAAATGGTACGAAACTTGACAGGCGGTCTACCGGTAGTAAACCAAGGCTGCTTGGCAAGTCTCGGTCCAATCTGGAAATGTTTAATCCCCCCACACGAAAGAAAGGTAGAAATGACCACCGGAGGAGAACGAAGCGCCGGAATGCAAAACAGACAGCGGGGAAAATGCTCGAATGCATGAGATGAACACGTATGCAAATGCAATGCACATGATGACATGATATGAGATGCATGACAACGATAAGAACACATGGAGACTAAGACCCGGACCCGAGAAAATAAAATAACTTAAGGCCGGAAACGGCAAGAGTTGGAGTACATATTGGGTAAATCACATCCGGGGTGTTACATAAATATAGATCTGATGCGTAGCAAATGAAGGGCAAAGGAAAATAATATGCCGAGTGATGGTACATGAACAACTAGCTGTCAATATAAGTACACTGATAAAGGACAAGAAGTACTTACAAGAACAATGCAGAGCTAAACTTTTTCATTGGCATTGGATATATTCTACACTAATGTAAGCATTCATACAGATCAGATAATTTGGAGCGAACAATTGATAATCAAGCCATCATGCATACTGTTGTCATATATTGAACCAGGTATGAATGCAAGTACAGTGATACAGGACAACAGGTACTAATAAGACCAAAGCAGCAGGCAACATATTTGTGATATCCTGTCGTCCTTTTCAAATAGGAATTCTTCTTCGAGTGGATTTCCTACAAAAGAGATCCATAAGGCACATGCGGAAAAGTAGAAGTTCAAATTGTCATGTGATATCATAGACAGTACCTCATCCTGGGAACGAGACCAGTGCATAACAAGGTTTTTCCATTCAATGTCTTCTAAATTTAGCATAGAAGACTTCACCGGAAATTCATTTATGGACTTTCCACCAAAGTGTGATTTCCTCATGTAACACCGATATTGCTGCAATGCTTCCTTGAAAAGCGCAAGCAAGCTTTGCTTGTCATGACTATCCAGATTGACCCTCGCCTACTTACAACAATGTAATGTAAATCATTGATGTGTTCAATCCGCTGAAAACAGTAAAATAATCACCATGAATAATAGCACTTACATGTAAGTGGGACAGGAAGATGTGAAAATGGTGTTTGTCTTCACTATAATCTTCCCATGATGGGAATATAGCACATAGTCCCTAACAACACTGAAAGATTGTCTTTTAAACTGGGAATAACTGGAATGGGGTTCCAATATGCAGGAATTGGCCGTCTCTGCAGTTGGTATAGGTCTTTGGCCGGTGGACTTGCTGTAATTTTTGCTGGAGTGGGATTTTTCTATGGTACGGCTGGTGCTATAGCAACTGAAATCGGCATACCTTTGCTGGAGTGCAGGTCCTGTGTGGTGGGGCTAGTGGTGTGGCCAGTGAAGTATGGGCACAGTTTGCTGGAGCCGGTCCTACGTTTTGTGTCACTGGTAGTAGAGCCAATATATATAAGTGAGGTGTTGTCTGATTTCTCTGGCACCACCACGTTTTTCAAGGACTTTGCTGGTGATCCTTCACGTTCGGCAATCACCCTCTTCCTTTTTGATGTCTGATGCACAAGAACAACATTTGAGTGAAAAAGCATGGTATGATGACATATGGAATATGTATTGATAATGGATGGGCATGGCATCTTGACATATATGATGAGTAAACTAAGCAGATGGCTGTGCAACAAAGTAGAAGAAATGCAAGACACCTTATGCAAGATACGCGCAATCAATAAAACCTTGCCAAATTAGAACAAGCACCTTGATGGGTGAACAGGACAGGTCGTCTGCCTTAGACTCCTCGAGGTGAAAATAGTCATTAGGATCATATTCCAAACAAGAATCTAAAGGTGGGGAGCGTATGAGTTTCATTGCATCCAGAATGGCACTCAATGCCTTGGTGCCAATTTTGTTAGTCGTTGCAGTGTTCCACAATATTCTTCTGATGCGTGCATTCTGATATTCATTGTGATTACATACAATATCTGAGAATCATGAAAACATGAATAGTAGTGAGATTATCTTTGTAATGCAGAGGATATTTTAATATAGGGGCTCCCTGTAAACCTGTGTGTGCTATCACTGGATTCTGATGAGAGAGCTCATGTGTGCTATAATATGTTGCATGCATTAATATAATCTGGCACAATTACACAAAAAATAGGCTCCAGAAGTAAGGATAGTTGGCAGATGATATGTTCATAATATACTATACAGAGAGTTTATTGCCAAACCATGATAACAAGAGCACACAACAACTAGGCAGATCATAGTGTACATAAAAGGGGTACATCATAACCAGCATATATAAATCGGGAAAGTGGAACTTGCTGGAAAATACGGTGTTGTATTGCCGCTACTAATTGAAAGCCTATTGATCACTTACAGGCTAGCTCTATCAGCTATTGACTACAGATGTCCCTGCTCCCCTTCCTCACAAGGAACATATTGTACGTACTAAATACAGAATAACAAAAGAGGAACATGTTAAAGAATAGAAGAGGAAGCATATTCTTGAGGTTCCGCTTCTTTGCATACAATTGGTTCCCCACTCATGATGAATCACAGCGCCTGTCATGGACTTAACACGGTAGATGCCCTAGCAAAAGGACTTAGGTGTGGAGCCATCGCATCTAGGTTAGCTTGAAGGGGTTAAACGGGACAAAGGACACAGAGAGTTTACCCAGGTTCAGCCCCTCTCAATGAGGTAAAAGCCTACGTCCAGCTTCTAGTTGTATTGCTTGAGTTTTGATTACAAGGGAGCAAATACGCTTGACCTAGTTCTCGATGAGTTGTCTCTTGCCCTAACCTGTCGTTGGGTCACCCCTTTTTATACAGAGGTCGATGCCCGACGGCTTACAGAGTCCCTGCCGGCTCATTCACAATGTGTCCGCTCTGTAACTAACTAAGCTTGCCTTACAATACAAGTTAGCATATGGCGGCTCACACCCGTGGGCCTTAAGTCATCCTGGGTCTTGGGCCTTCAATAAGCTTGCTCTATGAACCGCCATCTTCATATCTTCTTGGGCCTCTTCATCTATGAGCCGCCAGTGGCATGACCCGGCCCCTCCTGGGCGGGTCATACCCAGTAGTTATATCCCCAACATTAGGCCCCAGGTTGATTTCAACTTGTTCACATTAACCTTCAATACCTGACTTAGCAGAATCTTTCATCATTAATCCTTTATAGATTCATTATAACCCGCCATGACGTCACATCTCAGAATTGTGTTAACCCGCCATGACGTCATCTCGTATTAACTTCACACGAGGCCCAAAACATCTCGACAAATCTTTATATTTTTAATGGACCTCCAGAAAATTGAGGTGTCCGCATAGCCACATAATGATTTTTTCAGCCTCCTTGATTCCCGCGCATGCCTTTTATCCGTCTCCTTATAAATAGGGACAGGGGTCCTTTTCATTTTGTTCCTTGCATCGTCGTCTTTGTCTTCCTCCTCGCAATGCCCATGCATGCCCGAGCCCTGCCGCCGTCGTCCTTCGCCCACTGCCTCAACTCCGGCCGCTGCATCAACCTGAACGGATCAGACCATGGTGGCGCTCCTCTGCTGTTCATCAGCACCTCCAGGTACTAGTTTTGACTCATCTCAGATCTGTGCTTAGGGTTTATGCGTTCATCAATGTTCTTTGCTATTCGTCCGCTTCCTCTCTTATATTGCATAATCTGATCTGAACTTGGTGTCAGAGTTGTGCGGTAATAATTTTAGCATTCATTTTCAATAGCAGAACATACCCCCTCTGTAGAAGATCTCATCTGAGCATACAAACTTTGCTGCTACCTCCATGTTAGGTTTAGGATTTAAATTATTTTCCGAACTGCTGCAGATCCAAAATTACAACACCAATTCGTAGAATATGTTTGTCATTACTTAGCAAATCCTTACTCATAGATCTGACATAGGAAAACTTGTTCGGGCGGCTTAACTGATAAACCGTGACCCACCATGTACCATTAGTCCCCTTTTAAGCCGCCAATATATGTATTTGCATAACTCAGCGTTATCTCCTGGCTTAATACGTTAGCTCTTAATAGTCCTTATTGTTGAATCAGTGACTGGCTTAACAACATAATCTTAAACCGGCAATATTTTCTTTTGTAGTCAACATGTCTAAAACCAAGACATTCACCTCCTACAACTGGGTAGTTTCCTGGGTCACCGAGGAAATACTGAATGAATACGTCCAAACAGGCGTTCTAGCCAAAAAAAGATGTCATTCATTGGAGGGTCCCAGGCACAGAAACCCCTCCTAAACCCAAGGAAGGCGAAGTAATTGTCTTTACTGATCATCTACTTCGGGGTTTTACTCCACCGAGATCAAATTCTTCCGTGACATGCTGCACTTTTTCAAACTCCACCCTCAAGATATTGGGCCCAATTCTATTTCAAACATCTGCAACTTTCAAGTATTCTGTGAGGTGTACCTTCAATAGGAGCCCACATTAGAATTATTCAGGGAATTTTAATATTTAAACGGGCAGATTGAGTTCACTGACGGGCACAGCCTAGAGTTAGGTGGCATTTCAATTCAGAGGTGGAAAGAAGCCACCTTCCCTGCTGCCAAGCTGTCCAGTCACCCAAAGGACTAGAACCAAACTTGGTTTTACTGTTAAGACACTTCTCTAGAAGGAGAAAATCCTCTGTCGGGTTATCGTGAGAACCGGCTGAGCAACAGGCACCCTCTTTGTGAACGGGTGAGTACAGAAGAATGGTCCAAGTATATGCCTGTCTTTTCAAAGATTAGAGCTTTAGTGGCCAACGGTTTGACCGGAATCATCCTGGTCCGATGCTGGGTCGCCTAGAGGATTTTGCCCTTAAGCTGCTGTCCCGGCTTGATGTGCGAGTACACTAGCGACTTAAAAGACCCACAACACCATTGCCATATACAATTGACTTATGATGATGTCAATAATATGACCAAGTCTCTGCTAAACGAGAGCTTAGCAGATTGCAGCAAAACTGGACTGAATCCTTTCTGCACTCTCAACAAGCCGCCAGCTGTAAGCTTTAAACAATTTCCGGTTTAATCATTTCTTCATCTAAACTGTCCTCTTATACTCATTTGATTTCTGCAGGATGATTCTCCTTTTTGGAATGGGAAACTGCAGGATAAGCCGGCCAAGAAGACCCGGACGAAGAACAAGGCTCAGAAGAAGCCTGCCAAGAAGACCACCCCCTCCGAGTTATTTAACTTGGATGATGATGAGTCGGAGGTAGAACGTGACTCCCATGGCTCATCTTTTGTACATCTTATTGACAATGATCACTATCAGGATGACGCGGAAGGCAGCCACGCAAATGGTGAAGAGGTAACTATCCTTTCCTCCGACTCAGAACCTCTACCAAGACAGAAAGTTCGTCAAGCAAGCCGGAAAGTAAGGTTTTCTCACCCATTAGCTTACTTGGATCCCAACTTTATTTTGATGAAGCAGCAGCATGAACCCCACCGCACAACCCGGAATAGCGGCGGTGGGATTTCGTCCTCTGGCTTACCCAACACGTCGGCTCCTCGCAAACGTCATGCAGAGGTTTCACAAATTTCTGACTTAGCATTTCCCAAGGCGGGTCTCTTTCGACAACCTCTTAACCCTTCCGATTCAAACTATCAGGGACCTCTCATTCTTCTTCTGGCAACTCAACTAGGACTTAGGTCCCTCTTTTCAAGACTATTCCTGGGTAAGAACACTTAAGCCTGCTTGTTTTAACATCTTACTCAATTCTTATACTAATCTCAACATATGTTGTATGTTCAGCGCGATGGCCAAACCCAGCAAGAAGTTGAAGGTTGATAAACCGGTTGGAAATCCCAAGGCTGCTAACCCGGAGAAATAGACAATGTTTGAATCTTTGCATCAAACATCAGAAGCAACCATGGATGATCCGCCACCAGAAGAGCACCCTGTCGCCATGGACCCCATGAATATTGAGCTGGAAAATGCTAAGCCGCCCAGCCCCGCTCAGCCGGCTCAAGACACCAAAGATGTCATGGTTACTGGGATGGCTTACACAGCACCAGGTAACCCCATTGTCTTGTCTAAGCACAACGCCAAGGAGGAATTCTCCGCTATTGATAAAGGCAAGTGGAGGCTGGATTTGGAGAGCTATGCTCAATTCAATGCCCAGGAGCTTCATGCGGGTTACTTGAACTGCCTCCACACCAGCCGTGACTCCAAAGCTGGCTTGGTGAGTCTTATGAAAGAACGTTTTGAGGTAAGCAAGAAATCTTGTCTCATACAAATATATATCTGTTAGCCGCCAAGTCTATTGGATATGATAATCTTGAATATTCTATAGACTTTAAATTTCCTGTCAATCTTGATATCCATGTCATAGCATGTTAGAACTGTAGAATTAACACAAGTAGCCCTCAAGGGCTGGCTTAATCTGCATGGTTAAGCTGGATCTTCAAATAATAGTACTCAATCTTGCACCTGTAGCCCCAAGGGCCGGCTTAATTAGCATGACTAAGCCGGAACTTTATCACCAGTATTAGGGACCAAAATCCAAACATGTAGCCCCCATGATCCAACCATAGTCATAAGATTTGAACCGAGTCATCATAAAACATTCGTTAAAAAAGAGCAACGTGTATTAGCCCCCAAGTGCCAAGGAAAATACTTGTATTGTGCTTGGGACTTCAAAGATAATGCCTCCTATCTTGTTCATTTTGCAGGCTGGATTAAGTATGAAGGAATCCCAGGTCAATGATCTGAGGGCCAACATTCAAACCCAACAATCTGATACTTCCAAAGCCAAATCAGAGCTGAAGACTGCTTTGGAAATCATTGAAAAGCTAAAACAAGACTTCAGTGCTGAGAAAACCGGCTGGGCGACCGAGAGGGCAGCTCTACTAAAAAGAGTAGAAGACACAGAAGCTGCTCTTAAGACGGTAAATGTTGAGATGTCCGGTTTAAAATATCAAATCAGCAGCATGACAACAACCATCTTTGGTAAGTAATAGTACACTTCAATATTTCTTCATCGACGTTGAATAACCATAGGACCGGTTCACAAATATACACTAGTACAGTGAGGTGCTATACAAACAGTTTTTAACCCCTTTCCGCGATGGCATTTGGAACCGTCGCCTAGTGAGTGACGACGATAGGGGGGTCCTTCCCACACGACCCGGAAACTGTCGGGGATATGCCCTCCTAGCATACACGCTCGGCAAAATAAGGTCGTGAGCGACCGGCGAGCACTCAAATACAGAAATACGTATAGTAGAGCTAAAAAATACAATTATACAGGCGAAATTGTTTCCGATCACAAGTACATCCCACACAGTCAGTCCCCGCTAAACGTTTCCGTTCGTATGTACATCCCACACAGTCGCTCCAAGGAAAACATATCCGTTCACAGGTACATCACACACAATTTTCCCCGTTAAATCGTTTGTGATAGCGTTGCCATTGCACACGGTATTAACAATTTTACCGTTTGCATTCTTGAATGCATCACACACGCTGCGTAGAAGAAACTGTGTGGCAAAGGTTGTCCATCACACACAGTTTTTATGTGGTAAACGTTCGCGCGAGGTGGCTTAGCACCAAAAGTTTTCAAGAGGATGTCGTGTGTAATTGTTCATTAATCTAACACAGTTTATTCCTAGAAAATGTGTGCGTTATTGAATGCATCACACACGGTGTTTTCTCAATAACCGTTTGCAATAGAAAAACCCAATTAGCAGGCTAACTATCCAATTATTAATAATCCATTTATTAATCTAATTGACATTTCATATTAAGCACAAAATATATTTCATTTTCATAATTGAAATACATCAGAGTGCAGCATCATATAGCTTCGGCACTCAGCGACCCCATTACACAACTACACCAGCAATAGGTTTCACATGCAACAACTATAACCTTTCGAAATTAGCATCATAGATGGTACATACACAAATGAATCTCATCTGGAAAACTACTGAAGCAGAAGGCGAATATTGAGCCTCCATTGATGTTGAAGGTTTTTGTAACTGTAGGCCAATGCATGTGGATGATTGACTGTCCATCCTTCGTCTTCTTTAGGAACACTTCAATATTGAACCGTGTTGTTGTATGAATACCTTCCTCGCCTCCTGATCATACAAGTGGTTTGAGAGGTAATCATCAGTGAACTTCTTTGGAAAGGCCTGAAAACAAGGATGTGCATAAATATCTTCTCTATATTGGAAATGGGGCAAAGGAATAAAAAAGGCAAGGTATAATAGTTAATACCATCCTATAGTGAACTGATGTCTTCTTCATTGTGCAGACAAAGGTCTTGTCGTTTTTTGTCGCTAATTTCTTTATCCTAACAATCTTTCTGAGTTTTTTAACTTGACTGATATTCATGGATAACTCATTTCCCCATATGCAAAAAGGGTCAAACAGTGGGTCAAAACATCTGATAGGAGGACCTACATGTGCAAGACCAAATTGTTAAAAACCTAAATATTAGAATGGTTCCTGCAATTGCACAATAATGTGCTATTAGACAACGGACCATGCACGTGCTAACCTCGATTGTAGACCTCAATGCTTCCCATTGTTTCCCTGCAACACATATAAGGTAGTTTGTCAACAGGTTAAGTAAGGGTTCGCATGCTATCAGTAAAATATGTTGATGAAAATAAGCACATTGCAGATTCATCAGATTAATTCAAGCCACATGGAAAACCCATTTATCCAAACCAAGCATGATTAAGAATTGGGAAATATAGCACTTGTATATGTTTCTCATGTATTAAGTGCAGCCAAATTCGATTTGTTCCTCACATGCCCAACAATACAAAATTCTACACACGACAATTGGACATCGCATTGCAGAATTGAACCAAGAAGTTAACTAAACACCACAACAAGTGAACCAAACATTAACTGAGCACCACATTGCACAATATAACATACTCCTAATAGAAGATTAGACAGTTAACCAAACCAAGCATGCTTAACAACTTGGAAATATAGCAATTGTATTAGTTTCTCATGTATTTAGTACAGCCAAATTCAATTTATTCCTCACATGGTATACAATAAGAGAATGCACCCACAACAATTGAACATCACATTGCAGAATTGAACCAAACAAAATAGTTAACTAACACCACAACACAAATGAACCAAACGTCACATTGCACAATGTATAACCAAACCAAGCATGCTTGACAACTAGGAAATATAGCAATTGTATTCGTTTCTCATGTATTTTGTAAAGATAAATTCGATTTATTTCTCACATGGAAGACAATATAAAATTGCAGCTTGAAGAATTGAACATCACATTTGCATAATTGAACCAAACAGTTAACTGAAGACGACAACTAATTAAAAAAACAATTAATAAGTGAGCACCACACTGCACGACATATAGAACATATACATTAGAGCAACAGATTGCACGGTAAAATTAGATAGGACAATTCACTAGAATTTGTGAAGGAAAGGCAGGAGCAGCACACGCAATGGGTAAATGCAGCATGCTTAATCGGGGGAACTAGCAAATGGCAAGGTGCTCCTCCAAGATCTGGGGGTCGACACGAATGGCAGCCATCACGACCTCATCCGCGTGTGCGGCCACGATTTGCTTCTTTGCTGCCAAATGCTCCCTGAGATCCTGGCTATACTACGCGTACCATGTCTTAGGGCGGCGCTTATTCGGTGGAGGGGTCAATGATTTGGGTGGAAGGTGTCACGCCGGCGGTTGGGGTATGTGGGATGTGGAAGGGGGAGGAGGTTGGGGGTCGGGTGTGGATTACCTACCTGGATAGACGAGGACGAGCAGCGTGAAGGAGGGTCGCCGATGAGGAGGCGGTGCTGCAAGCAAGGTGTGAAGGTTTCAACTTCGAAAGGAAGGCGGAAACAGGGGAAATGTGGCTTTTGGTAAGGGGGAGGGGGCGGGGAGGTAGATATTTCTGCGGAAGCCAAAATTTGGAATCGCTTCATCGAAAAACTGGCACGCAAAGTGTCATCAGACACGCTCCCTTATTCAGAACTGTGTACGGTATGTGAACATCACAAACGATTTAGATAGATTAACCCGTGTGTGATGTGTTTGAACATCAAAAATTTTGGTTCGAATTTCCCTAGTTAAAGTGGTCATCCACGTCATTGCATAATTTGGGTACACAAAGGAGACTACAGCACACCCACACTTCTTAATCGAGCAAGTTCAGCAATTAAATAGAGCTAGCTAACCTAAACATTACTCTAACAAATTAAAGACTGACGCTCTTATAAACAAAGAGTATTACTACGGCTAGTGCTCGTCGATCTCTGCCGCTGCATTCATGTCCAGCTCGCGCCCGACGGTCTCCTGGGGAAGGGGCTCCATGGCATCAATTGCACCATACTCGGCAAGCACCTCACCATCCGTGTCCGCCATATCTTTGGAATAGGCCGCCACGAGGTGTCTGTGGGCGGCCACCATATGGGCTTTGGCGGGCTCCGTCGTGGCAAGGTATGCCGCGTAGGAACGTACGACTGCTTGAACTCTCTCGGCGATTGCCAACTCTTCAGCTGTGGGTTGTCGACCGTTGTCGGAGAAGCTTCCTTCAATTTGTGCGATGACCTCCATGAGCTGGGCGTGGACGACCTTGACATGGTCGTGGGCTGATATGTCTCCAACATATCTATATTTTTTGAATGGTCCATTCTGTTTTATTATCAATCTTGGATGTTTTATAATCATTTTATATCATTTTTTGGTACTAACCTACTGGCATAGTGCCAAGTGCCAGTTGCTGTTTTTTCCATGTTTTTTACATTGCAGGAAATCAATATCGCAGGAAACTCCATGATGATTTTTTTTATGGGCTAGAAGGAAGGCAATGGGCCCTGGTTGCACCTGGGGGTGCCTCGAGGGGGTCACAACCCACCAGGGCGCTCCAGGAGGCCCAGGCGCGCCCTGGTGGGTTGTGCCCACCTCGGGTGCCCCCCGGACCGCCTCTTTGCTCTATAAATACCCCAAAAATACGAGAACCCTAGAAGCATCGACGAAATATTCATCCAGCCGCCGCAGAGTCCAGAACCACTAGATCCAATCTAGACACCGTCACGGAGGGTTTCATGCTACCTCTTGAGCACTCTGTTGGTTTTCCCTTGAAGAGGAAAGGGTGATGCAGTAAAGTAGCGTAAGTATTTCCCTCAGTTTTTTAGAACCAAGGTATCAATCCAGTAGGAGGCCACGCTCAAGTCCCTCGCACCTACACAAAAAAATTAAAAGCTCGCAACCAACGCAATAAAGGGGTTATCAATCCCTTCACGGTCACTTACGAAAGTGAGATCTGATAGATATGATAAGATAATATTTTTGGTATTTTTATAGTAAAGATGCAAAGTAAAATAAAAGGCAATAAAAATAGCTAAGTGTTGGAAGATTAATATGATGGAAAATAGACCCGGGGGCCATAGGTTTCACTAGTGGCTTCTCTCAAGAGCATAAGTATTACGGTTGGTGAACAAATTACTGTTGAGCAATTGATAGAATTGAGCATAGTTATGAGAATATCTAGGTATGATCATGTATATAGGCATCACGTCCGTGAAAAATAGACCGACTCCTGCCTGCATCTACTACTATTACTCTGCACATCGACCGCTATCCAGCATGCATCTAGAGTATTAAGTTCAAAATAACATAGTAACGCTTTAAGTAAGATGACATGATGTAGAGGGATAAACTCATGCAATATGATATAAACCCCATCTTGTTATCCTCGATGGCAACAATACAATATGTGCCTTGCTGCCCCTGCTGTCATTGGGAAAGGACACCGCAAGATTGAACCCAAAGCTAAGCACTTCACCCATTGCAAGAAAGATCAATCTAGTAAGCCAAACCAAACTGATAATTCAAAGAGACTTGCAAAGATAACCAATCATACATAAAAGAATTCAGAGGAGATTCAAATATTGTTCATAGATAAACTTGATCATAAACCCACAATTCATCGGTCTCAACAAACACACCGCAAAAGAAGATTACATCGAATAGATCTCCATGAGAATCGTGGAGAACTTTGTATTGAGATCCAAAAAGAGAGAAGAAGCCATCTAGATAATAACTATGGACCCGAAGGTCTGAGGTAAACTACTCACACATCATCGGAGAGGCTATGAGGTAAACTACTCACGCCGGAAAAGGCCCCAAGATGGGATCTCACGGGTATAGAAGGTTGCAGCGGTGGAATTAGGTTTTTGTAGATGCTTCTGTTGGTTTGGGTGTACGTAGGTATATATAGGAGGAAGAAGTACATCAGTGGAGCAACGTGGGCCCACGAGGGTGGAGGGTGCGCCCAGGGGGGTAGGCGTGCCCCCTGCCTCGGGCTCTCCTGGTTGATTTCTTGACGTAGACTCCAAGTCCTCTGGATCACGTTTGTTCCGAAAATGAAGTCCCCGAAGGTTTCATTCCGTTTGGACTCCGTTTGATATTCTTTTTCTGCAAAACTCTGAAATAGGCAAAAAAAACAGCAATTTGGGTTGGGCCTTCGGTTAATAGGTTAGTTCCAAAAATAATATAAAAGTGTATAACAAAGCCCATTAATCATCCAAAACAGAATATAATATAGCATGAAGCAATGAAAAGTTATAGATACATTGGAGACGTATCAAGCATCCCCAAACTTAATTCCCGCTCGTCCTCGAGTAGGTAAATGATAAAAACAGAATTTTTTATGCGAAATGCTACTTGGCATAATTTTTTAATGTAACCCTCTTAATTGTGGTATGAATATTCAGATCCGAAATATTCAAGATAAATATTTAATGTTGACGTAAAAGCAATAATACTTCAAGCATACTAACTAAGCAATTATGTCTTCTCAAAATAACATGGCCAAAGAAAGTTCACCCCTGGAAAATCAAATAGTTTAGTCATGCTCCATTTTCGTCACACAAAAATGCTCTCATCATGCACAACCCCGATGACAAGCCAAGCAATTGTTTCATACTTTAGTAATCTCAAACTTTTTCAACCTTCACGCTATACATGAGCGTGAGCCATGGATATAGCACTATGGGTGGAATAGAATATAACGATGGTGGTTATGTGGAGAAGACAAAAAAGGAGAAAGTCTCACATCAACGAGGCCAATCAATAAACTATGGAGATGCCCATCGATTGATGTTAATGCAAGGAGTAGGGATTGCCATGCAACGGATGCACTAGAGCTATAAATGCATGAAAGCTCAACAAAAGAAACTAAGTGGGTGTGCATCCAACTTGCTTGCTCACGAAGACCTAGGGCATTTGAGGAAGCCCATTGTTGGAATATACAAGCCAAGTTCTATAATGAAAAATTCCCACTAGTATATGAAAGTGACAAAACAAGAGACTCTCTATCATGAAAATCATGGTGCTACTTTGAAGCACATGTGTGGAAAAAAGGATAGTAGCATTGTCCCTCTTTATTTTATTTTGGGCCTCCCTTTATTTATTTGGCCTTTTTTTATTGGAACAGTGTTCTATGAATGATGATCATCACACTTCTATTTATTTACAACTCAATGATTACAACTCGATACTAGAACAAGGTATGACTCTATATGAATGCCTCCGGCGGTATACAGGGATAGGCAATGAATCAAGAGTGACATGTATGAAAAATTATGAACGCTGGCTTTGCCACAAATAAGATGTCAACTACATGATCATGCAAAGCAATGTGACAATGATGAACGTATCATGATAAACGGAATGGTGGAAAGTGGCATGGCAATATATCTCGGAATGGCTATGGAAATGCCATAATAGGTAGGTATGGTGGCTGTTTTAAGGAAGACATAAGGAGGTTTATGTGTGACAGAGTGTATCATATCATGGGGTTTGGATGCACTGGCGAAGTTTGCACCAACTCTCAATGTGAGAAAGGGCAATGCATGGTACCGAAGAGGCTAGCAATGATGGAAGGGTAAGAGTGCGTATAATCCATGGACTCAACATTAGTCATAAAGAACTCACATACTTATTGCAAAAATCTACAAGTCATCAAAAACCAAGCACTACGCACATGCTCCTAGGGGTATAGATTGGTAGAAAAATACCATCGCTTGTCCCCGACCGCCACTCATAAGGAAAACAATCAAAGAACACCTCATGTTTCAAATTTGTTACATAACGTTTACCATATGTGCATGCTACAGGACTTGCAAACTTCAACACAAGTATTTCTCAATTTCAAAACTACTCAACTAGCACAACTTTAATATCACTACCTCCATATCTCAAAATAATCATCAAGCATCAAACTTCTCTTAGTATTCAACACACTCATAAGAAAGTTTTTTTACTAGTCTTGAATACCTAACATATTAGGATTAATTTCCCAATTTAAGCAAATTACCATGCTGTTTAAGACTCTCAAAATAATATAAGTGAAGCATGAGAGAATAATAGTTTCTGTAAAACAAAACCACCACCGTGCTCTAAAAGATATAAGTGAAGTACTAGAGCAAAAACTATATAGCTCAAAAGATATAAGCGAAGCGCATTGAGTATTCTAATAAATTCCGAATCATGTGTCTCTCTCTCAAAAGGTGTGTACAGAAAAGATGATTGTGGTAAAATAAAAAGAAAAGACTCAAATTATACAAGACGCTCCAAGCAAAACACATATCATGTGGTGAATAAAAATATAGCTCCATGTAAAGTTACCGATGGAAGTAGACGAAAGAGGGGATGCCTTCCGGGGCATCCCCAAGCTTTGGATTTTTGGTGTCCTTAGATTATCTTGGGGTGCCATGGGCATCCCCAATCTTAGTCTCTTGCCACTCCTTGTTCCATATTCCATCAAATATTTTACCCAAAACATGAAAACTTCACAACACAAAACTTAACAGAAAATCTCGTGAGCTCCGTTAGCGAAAGAAAACAAAACACCACTTCAAGGTACTGTAATGAAATCATTCTTTATTTATATTGGTGTTAAACCTACCGTATTCCAACTTCTCTATGGTTTATAAACTATTTTACTAGCCATAGATTCATCAAAATAAGCGAACAACAAACGAAAAATAGAATCTGTCAAAAACAGAACAGTCTGTAGTAATGTGTAACTAACGCACACTTCTGGAACTCCAAAAATTCAGCCAAAATAGGAAGGCCTCGACAATTTGTTTACTGATCAGCAGAAATAGGAATCAGTATTTTATCACGTTCTGGTGATTTTTAATAATTGTTTTCGTGAACAGAAAGTTTCTGGAATTTTCAGCAAGATCAAATAACTATCATCCAAGAAGATCCTATAGGTTTAACTTGGCACAAATATTAATTAAAACATAAAAACAAATCTAACCAGAGGCTAGATCAAAGATTTATTCCAAAACATAAGCAAAAAGCAAAATTCTAAAAATAAAATTGGGTTGCCTCCCAACAAACGCTATCGTTTCATGCCCCTAGCTAGGCATTGATAATTCTAACGATGCTCACATGAAAGATAAGAATTGAAGTGCAAAGAGAGCATCATGAAACACATGACAAACACATCTAAGTCTAATGTACTTCCTATGCATAGGCATCTTATAGGCAAACAAATTGTCATAGCAAGCAAAAACTAGCATATGCAAGGAAGCGGAAAGAAACAATAGCAATCTCAACATAACGAGAGGTAATTTATTATCATGAAAATTTCTATGACCATATTTTCCTCTCTCATAATAATTACATGTGGGATAATAAGAAAATTCAACAAAATAGCTATCACATAAAATATTTTCAACACGATCCACATACATGCAAAGTTGACACTCTTCCAAAATAGTGGGATTATCATTAACTAAAGTCATGACCTCTCCAAACCCACTTTTAATATTATTGCAAACATTATTATCAAACTCATATTCATCATGGGGCTTAAATAAATTTTCAAGATCATAAGAAGAATCACCCCAATCATGATCATTGCAACAAGTGGTAGACATAGCAAAACTAGCATCCCCAAGCTTGGGGTTTGCATATTATTAGCACAATTGACATTAATAAAATTTATAGTAAAATTATTTCAATCATGCTTTTCATCAAAGGAACTACCAAGTATGGGTGCAATAGCAACGATCTCATGTTTAACGTAAGGAACTATAGCAAATTCATCTTCATAAATATTGGCATCATGGCCATAAGAATAGCAAGCATCATGTTCATCAAGGGATATCTCAATCAAATCATTGGAATCATAATTATCTATAGATTCGTGCATATCATTATTTTCTTTAGAAGCAACGGTCATTCTTTCAATAAATTCTTTGACAAAGACATTATGAGCATAGTTTTCATAGCAATATTCAAGTATGAAAAAAATTTCAGATTCGTAAAGAGTAATATCATACTTTTCAATCAAAGAAGAAACTTCAAAAGAACCCTTAAAAGCAACAAATTCTTTAATTTGTTCAATATCATAGTAGCTATAAACACCCTTTTCATAAGAAGATAAGATTTCATTTTCATTAAACACACATAGGAAGGGGAGGTGTTTTTTAGGGTTCTTAGAGAAACAAGTAATATCACAAATTTCACAAAGATTCCAAGCATAACACAACAATTTGTTTATTCTATTCCATAAGAGTCTCCCTTTTTCAGACAAATGGTGACACACAAAATGAGCATGCTCATCTAAAGATTTCCCATCAACTAGGCTAGTTGGGATTTCAGCACGAGCGCATAAGGATCGAAGATGATCCAAGTAGAACACTTTAAGTGGATCCGTATCAATAGATTTTTAGCAAGCAAAGATGCAAGCAAATAGAAGGCACGTGGAAACACAAACAAAAAGGCATACGGGAAGAAGGGGCGAATAAAAAGGCAAGGGTGAAGTGGGGGAGGGGAAAATGAGAGGCAAATGGCAAATAATGTAATGCGAGGGATAAGGGTTTGTGATGGGTACTTGGTATGTCTTGACTTGTGCGTAGACTGCCTCTTGAGCACTGCGTTGGTTTCCCTTGAAGAGGAAAGGGTGATGCAGTAAAGTAGCGTAAGTATTTCCCTCAGTTTTTGAGAACCAAGGTATCAATCCAGTAGGAGGCCATGCTCAAGTCCCTCGCACCTACACAAACAAATAAAAACCTTGCAACCAACGCAATAAAGGGGTTGTCAATCCCTTCCCGGTCACTTACGAAAGTGAGATCTGATAGATATGATAAGATAATTTTTTTGGCATTTTTATAATAAAGATGCAAAGTAAAATAAAAGGAAATAAAAATAGCTAAGTGTTGGAATATTAATATGATGGAAAATAGACCTGGGGGCCATAGGTTTCACTAGTGGCTTCTCTCAAGAGCATAAGTATTACGGTGGGTGAACAAATTACTGTTGAGCAATTGATAGAATTGAGCATAGTTATGAGAATATCTAGGTATGATCATGTATATAGGCATCACGTCCGTGACAAGTAGACCGACTCCTGCCTGCATCTACTACTATTACTCCATACATCGACCACTATCCAGCATGCATATAGAGTATTAAGTTCAAAAGAACAGAGTAATGCTTTAAGTAAGATGAAATGATGTAGAGGGATAAACTCATGCAATATGATATAAACCCCATCTTGTTATCCTCGATGGCAACAATACAATACGTGCCTTGCTGCCCCTGCTGTCACTGGGAAAGGACACCGCAAGATTGAACCCAAAGCTAAGCACTTCTCCCATTGCAAGAAATATCAATCTAGTAGGCCAAACCAAACTGATAATTTGAAGAGACTTGCAAAGATAACCAATCATACATAAAAGAATTCAGAGGAGATTCAAATATTGTTCATAGATAAACTTGATCATAAACCCGCAATTCATCAGCCTCAACAAACACACCACAAAAGAAGATTATATCAAATAGATCTCCACAAGAATCATGGAGAACTTTGTATTGAGATCCAAAAAGAGAGAAGAAGCCATCTAGCTAATAACTATGGACCCGAAGGTCTGAGGTAAACTACTCAGACATCATCGGAGAGGCTATGGTGTTGATGTAGAAGCCCTCCGTGATCAATGCCCCCTTCGGCAGATCTCACGGGTAAAGAAGGTTGCGGCGGTGGAATTAGGGTTTCGTGGATGCTTCTATTGGTTTGGGGGTACGTAAGTATATATAGGAGGAAGAAGTACATCAATGGAGCAACGTGGGCCCCCACGAGGGTGGAGGGCGCGCCCAGGGGGGTAGGCGCGTCCCCCTACCTCGTGCTCTCCTGGTTGATTTCTTGACGTAGACTCCAAGTCCTCTGGATCACGTTTGTTTCGAAAATCACGTTCCCGAAGGTTTCATTCCGTTTGGACTCCGTTTGATATTCTTTTTCTACGAAACTCTGAAATAGGCAAAAAAACAGCAATTTAGGCTGGGCCTTCGGTTAATAAGTTAGTCCCAAAAATAATATAAAAGTGTATACAAAGCCCATTAATCATCCAAAACAGAATATAATATAGCATGAAGCAATCAAAAACTATAGATACGTTGGAGACGTATCAGTTCACCACTTCCATTGGTGCCTCTATGATGATGCGTGAGTAGTTCTTTGTAGACCTTCGGTTCCGTATTAGTAGCTAGATGGCTGTCTCTCTCTCGCTGAATTATTAATACAATGGTCTCTTGGAGAACCATATGATGTAACTCTTTTTGCTTGTGTTTGTTGGTATCTGTTGAACTTTGAGTTTATGATCAGTCATATCTTTTTATATCCATGAAAGTTATTTGAGTTTCTTTGATCTCTTATAGCCTCATATTTCTTCTCCGATATTTGGGTTTTGTTTGGCCAACTTGATCTATTTATCTTGCAATGGGAAGAGGTGCCCGGTAGCGGGTTCGATCTTACATTGCTTAATACCAGTGACAGAAAGGGAACTGACACGTATGTCTCGTTCCTACTAAGCATAAAAAGACGATATCTATATCTACCGCCATATAGATAAACGGATCTTGTCTACATCATGTCATTGTTCTTATTGCATTACTCTATTTTCCCATGAACTTAATACACTAGATACATGCTGGATAGCGGTCAATGTGTGGAGTAATAGTAGTAGATGCAGGCAGGAGTCGGTCTACTAATCATGGATGTGATGCCTATGTAATGATCATTGCCTAGATATCGTCATAATTATTTGAAGTTCTATCAATTTCACAATAGTAATATATTTACCCACCGTTTGCTATCTTTCTTGAGAGAAGCCACTAGTGAAATCTACGGCCCCTGGGTCTTCTTTCTCATATATTTTCTTTGCGATCTATTTTATTTGATATTTTTATTCAGATCTATTAAACCAAAAATAAAAAATACTTTGCTGCACTTTATTTTATTTGCAATCTATTATTTCAATCTATTACAACTTTCTCCCGTCAACACGCAATTTCTAGCGCCGTACCCCGAAAGGGATTGACAACCCCTTTAACACGTCGGGTTGCGAGGTGTTGTTATTTGTGTGCAGGGGCAATTTACGTTGTGTTGCTTGGTTCTCCTACTGGTTCGATAACCTTGGTTTCATATCCGAGGGAATTACCGATCGCCGATGTGCTGCATCAACCCTTCCTCTTTGGGTAAATACCGACGTAGCTTCAAGCAACCTCAAAAGGAAATTTCTGGTGCCGTTGCCGGGGAGGATCTTCAACATAACTAGGTTCCTAATCACAAATCTCATCTCCTTGGAATTTACATTATTCGCCATTTACCTCTCATTTTCCTCTCCCCCACTTCACAAAAAATTGTTGTTTTATTCGCCTCTCTTTTTTCGTTCACCTTTTTATTGCGAGATCTGCTTTTGTGTGCGTTCTTGTTTGCGTAGTCATGATGCTTCAAAGAAAATATTATGATGTTCCTTACCCAAATATTTTGCTTGAAATTGAGAAAATTACTAAGGAATATATGACTACACAATTTGAGCATAATAAGTATTTTACTGAAGAACTTAAGGAGCACTCCGTTGTGCTAGATGTTATTACAAAAGAACTTGATGATATTAGTAGAGTTAAGAATGATGAAAAAGGGACTTGAGAAGAGTCACTTTAGGTAGAAGGCGTCCCAATATTTCGGAGGGTGAAAATCTTGTTGAGAAAATTGATAAAAGTAGGTTTAGAGAGGTCAAAACTTTAGCTAGTGATGTGCCCACAATTTTGGATTACAAAGACTTTAATTATGATAGTTGCTCTTTGATTGATTGTATTTCTTTGCTACAATCCATGATAAATTCACCCCATGCTTATGAACAAAATAAAGCTTTTACTAAACATATTATTGATGCTATGATGAAGGATTTTGAAGAAATATTGGAATTAGAAGTATCAATCCCTAGAAAATTGCATGATGAATGGGAACCTACTATCGAAGTCAAGATTAAAAATTATGAGTGTTTTGCCTTGTGTGACTTGGGTGCTAGTGTTTCTACAATTCCGAAATCTTTATGTGATGTGCTTGGTCTTACCAATCTTGAAGAATGTTCCTTGAATTTGCACTTGGCGGATTCTACTATTAAAAGGCCTATGTGAAGAATTAATGATGTTCTTATTCTTGCAAATAGGAACTATATATGTGCCCATATATTTTATTGTTCTTGATATTAATTGCAATCCGTCTTGTCCAATTATTCTTGGTAGCCCGTTTTACGCACTATCGGTGTCGTGATTGATATGAAAGAAGGCAATATTAAGTTCCAATTTCCTTTGAGTAAGGGTATGGAACACTTTCCTAGAACAAAAATCAAGCCACCTCATGAATCAATCATGAGGGCATCTTATGGATCTCGAACCAAAGATGACAAAACTTAGATCCTTGCTTTACGCCTACCTAAGGGCGTAAAACAATAGCGCTTGTTGGCAGGCAACCCAATGAATAAATTTTATTTTTGCTTTTTTGCTTTCTGTTCTTGTGTTTTTACACAATTATGCTACTGTTATGATTGTGTTTTTTGTGTTTTAATTAGTGTTTGTGCCAAGTAAAGCCTTTAGGATCTTCTTGGGTGATAGTTGTTTGATCTTGCTGAAAAAGACAGAAACTTTGTGCTCACGAAAATAATTTTCATAAATCACAGAAAAGAGATTTTTCCCTGATTCGTTTTGCAGAAGATTAATATACAAATTACCCTGGTTTTCCTAATTTGGTATAATTTTTTGAGTTATAGAAGTCTTCGCTGAAGTCAAATTACTACAGACTGTTCTGTTTTGACATATTTTGTTTTCTTTGTGTTGTGTGCTTATTTTGATGGCTCTATGGTTGTCTTTGATGAGTTTCTGCCATATAAAAGTTAGAATACAGTAGATATAATACAAAAACAAAATATGAATTGGTTTGATATAGCACTTATAGTAGTAGTTTGCTTTGTTATACTAATGGATCTCACAAAGGTTTTGTCGAGTTTTGTGTGATTGAAGTTTTCAAGTTTTGGGTTATCTTACGATGGATGAAGGAAGGATGTAAAAGCCTAAGCTTGGGGATGCCCCGGCATCCCAAGCTATTATCCAAGAATGAGCAACCAACTAAGCTTGGGGATGTCCCCGAGTGGCATCCCCGCTTTCTTCCAATAACTATCGATATTTTACTCGAGACTATATTTTTATTCGTCACATGATATGTGTTTTGCTTGGAGCGTCTTGTATGATATGTGTCTTTGCTTGTTTTATTTTATGTTTTAAGTCATCAATCCTTGCAGGACACACCTATTTGAGAGAGCCAAAATTATATCATGACTTGTTAGAATTGCTCTCTGTGCTTCACTTAAATCTTTTATGAGCTAGGACTTGCTCTAGTGCTTCACTTATATCTTTTTGAGCACGGTGTGCTTTGTTAGTTTTGAATAAATGCTCTCTTGCTTCACTTAGATTTATTTAAGAGTTAGTATAATTTTGAAGAAATTCTCTCTTGTTTCACTTAAATTATTTTGAGAGAAAGAAAATTTGGTATGCTCATGATCTTCACTTATATTTGTTTGAACTTATGAAAAGCAACACATGAAAATTAGTCCCAAAGTGATTGAAATCCAAGAACGATAAAGAAAGAAATAATGTCATGAAGATCATTGGACAAAATAAACTTGATTCTTAGTAATAGTTTTGAGATATGATGATGTGATATGTGAGTTATGTTGATGAGTAATTGTGCTTTAGTAAGATTATTGGTGTTAAGGTTTGTGATTCCCTATGCATGCACGAAAGTAAATAATCATGCAATGAAAATTATATCCTACTTGTGGTGCATTATTCGGTGTTAATTATGCTTATTGTTTACTTATGAGATTATTCGTTTCTTGGTTGGTCGCTTCTCAATCTTTTTGCTAGCCTTCATTTTGCACTAAATATGACCTCTACTTGTGCATCCAAAATCCTTTAAACCAGTTTGGCCACATGAGTCCACTATATCTACGTATATCTGGTATTATTTTGCAGTTCTAAGGAAATTTGCATGTGCCATCTCTAATTTTAAAAATAAACTTATCTTTTGTGTGTTTGTTTCGCTCGTGGAACGGTAATGGGTGGCTATATTTTCCATGCTGGATGTGTTATTCTCAAGATAAGTGTTTATTCACTTGTCATTGCGCGAGAGTAAGGCAGAGGTTTAAGGGATGCCCAGTCCCAAAATGCAAAAATTAATTTACTTTATGTTGTCAAATAATAAATTCCTTGGAAAGTGTTGGTATGGAGGGCACCCGTGGATACGGTTAGCCATGGAAAGTGAAAGTACGGTGGAGAAAGGAATAAACTTTATTTTCTTTTTGGGAACCGCCTATGGAAAGTGTTCGGAACTCTAAGTCATTTTTATTGGTGGGATGGATACACCTCTCAAAATGTTTTTATCTCTAATTTTTTCTCTTTGAGCTCTGGCACCTCTGCAAATCCCTACTTCCCTCTGCGAAGGGCCTTTCTTTTACTTTATGCAATTTTATTTTTATTTTGAGTCTCCATATTCTCTTACAAAAAGCACCAACTAGGAGGCAATATGACCGTGCTTAAGTATTGGGTGTAGTTAATATTCGAGTATGTTTCATAATGGATCAAGGTTTGAGCATGATGGGCTAGGGATAACTTGTTTTAGCATTGATATTTTGAAAGACATGGTTGCTTTGTTGATATGCTTGAGTATCTAAATTATTATGTCAAAAGTAGACTATTGCTTTGAATCACATAAAAGTCCAAATGTCCATGCTATAAAAAAAGAATATGATATGACATGATGAACAACACTCCACATCAAAAATTATGTTTTTATCACTTACCGATTCGAGGACGAGTAGGAGTTAAGCTTGGGGATACTGATACGTCTCCAACGTATCTATAATTTTTTATTCTTCCATGCTGTTTTATTATCATTCTTGGATGTTTTATAATCATTTTATAGTCATTTTATATCATTTTTTGGTACTAACCTATTGACATAGTGCCAAGTGCCAGTTGTTGTTTTTTCCGTGATTTTTACATCACAGGAAATCAATATCAAACGGAGTCCAAATGCCACGAAACTCCATGATGATTTTTTATGGGCCAGAAGGAAGGTAATGGGCCCTGGTTGCACCTTGGGGGTGCCCCAAGTGGGGCAAAACCCACTGGGCGCGCCAGTAGGCCCAGGTGCGCCTTGGTGGGTTGTCCCCACCTCGGGTGCCCCCCGGACCGCCTCTTTTCTCTATAAATATCCCAAAAATACCAGAACCCTAGAAGCATTGACAAAATATTCATCCAGCCGCCGCAAAGTCCAGAACCACCAGATCCAATCTAGACCCCATCATGGAGGGGATCACCACTTCCATTGGTGCCTCTCGGATGATGCGTGAGTAGTTCTTTGTAGACCTTTGGGTCCGTAGTTATTAGCTAGATGGCTTTCTCTCTCTCCCTGAATTCTCAATACAATGGTCTCTTGGAGATCCATATGATGTAACTCTTTTTGCAATGTGCTTGTTGGGATCTGATGAACTCTGAGTTTATGATCAGTCATATCTTTTTATATCCATGAAAGTTATTTGAGTTTCTTTGATCTCTTATATGCATGATCTCTTATAGCCTCGTATTTCTTCTCCGATATTTGGGTTTTGTTTGGACAACTTGATCTATTTATCTTGCAATGGGAAGAGGTGCCCGGTAGTGGGTTCGATCTTACGGTGCTTGATCCCAGAGACAGAAAGGAACCGACACGTATGTATTGTTGCTACTAAGGATAAAAAGACGAGATCTATATCTACCGCCATATAGATAAACGGATCTTGTCTACATCATGTCATCGTTCTTATTGCATTACTCCATTTTCCCATGAACTTAATACACTAGATGCATGCTGGATAGTGGTCAATGTGTGGAGTAATAGTAGTACATGCAGGTAGGAGTCGGTCTACTAATCTTGGACGTGATGCCTATGTAATGATCATTGCCTGGATATCATCATAATTATTTGAAGTTCTATAAATTGCTCAACAGTAATTTGTTTACCCACCGTTTGCTATATTTCTCGAGAGAAGCCAGTAGTGAAATATATGACCCCCGGGTCTTCTTTCTCATATATTTTCCTTGCGATCTATTTTATTTGCTCTTTTTTCAGATCTATTAAACCAAAAATACAAAAATACTTTGTTGCACTCTATTTTATTTGCGATATATTATTTCAATCTATTACAACTTTCTCCTGTCAACACGCAATTTCTGGCGCCGTACCCCGAAAGGGATTGACAACCCCTTTAACATGTCGGGTTGCGAGGTGTTGTTATTTGTGTGCAGGGGTTGTTTACGTTGTGTTGCTTGGTTCTCCTACTGGTTCGATAACCTTGGTTTCATATCTGAGGGAAATACCTACCGCCGCTATGCTGCATCATCCCTTCCTCTTTGGGGAAATACCGATGTAGGTTCAAGTGACATCATGGGCAGCCTCCATCAGGGCTAAGGCCGCCGCTGTGGAACGGACAACTGTTGTGCCTCTCTCGCTAGTTGATATCCCTGAGGCAGATGCTGCTGCTGCCACCTGAGAAGGAACAACGGCCGTTTGGGCTGCCTTGGGCGGCCTCCATCAGGGCTAAGGCCGCCACTGTGGAACGAACAACTGTTGTGCCTCTCTCGCTAGTTGCTATCCCCGAGCCAGATGCTGTTGCCGCCACCTGAGAAGCAACAACAGCCGTTTGGGCTGCCTTGGCCGCCCGCACGCAAATTGCAGTCACCCTCATGAAGCTTGTTAGCACGCGCCTGGCGGCTGCGGCCGCGTTCTCGCCGGAGTGGGCCGCTGAAGTTGCCCTCGCGACGAGGGTCCACATCTCCATCTTTCACCGACGAAAATGGAACAATGAAATGATATTTGAGGACAGGGCTAGTGTGCTTGACACTCCGACGATGCTCCAAGATATTTTGTACTGCATCTCACGCGGTTGGTGATAATAAACTTGTCGGGGGAAACTGACCCGCGAACACCTATGCGGCCGGCTGACCGGGCCCCTTTCGGTTCGGTGGGGGGCGGAGGTTGCACGAAGAGCAGATCGAGGCGAACCACACGAGCGGTTTACCCAGCTTCGGAGCTCTCCGGAGAGATAATACTCCTACTGCTGCTTGTCTGGTTGTATTATCTGGTGTTCTTGCTCTCGAGCGAGAGTACCATGTTCTCTGGGCTACGAATGAATCGAAGAAAAACTGTCCGAACCCCCTCTACATTGCGCATGGGCCTCCTTTTATACGCTAAAGGGGTCACCGACAGGTGGCAACGCAGAGGAGGGTAAAAACGTAAAAAGCGAGGTAGGTGATATAGTTGCTTGTACAGTGCACCCTACCTAACCCTGACGGCAGGGGACAAGGGCATTAAATGCCCGTCTGAGTCGCCCGAACAGTGCAGAAAAGGACCGTTAGGGGCGCCACCATTCACCACGATGGCGATCTTGTCAGCTTCGCATGCCACTGCGCACCGCTGGCTGCACAGCCTCCCACCACGCACGCCCGGAGAGGCCCCCAGAGCGACACGTTGGTGGATGCGCTGGAGCGTGGACGCAGAGTGGCCGCCTGCCGCGGCAAGCGCCTTGCCGTTGTTGTTATCTTGTCGGGTCCGGAAGCTTGTCGCTCACCGGGCTTCGAGGTACCTTGGTTTGTCTTCCCGGCAAGCTCCTCTTGCCGGGGCCTTGTCGCCTTGCCGAAGCGCGTGGCGCGTCGCGGCAAGTTCATTGGAGCGTCTTGGTTGGCCTTCCCGGCAAGCTCCTCTTGCCGGGGTCTTGTCTCCTTAGCTTAAATACTTTGTTCTTGGATGGCTCCAAGGGAGCCTTGGGGGGATCTTGGCGATCACCCGGCAAGCCTTTGCCGCGGGGTGCTGCAAGTGCCCGTGCACAAGTTCGGGGTACTAGGGTACCCCTAATCTAGTACACCGACAGGAGCCCCCGGGCCTGGGCCAGACACGGTGCCGAGCGCTGTCGGGCCAGGCCCAAGACAGGGCACGGGCACACGCGGGCTGGGCCACGCCAAATCTTGTTCCGTATCCACCGCACTCTCCCATAATGGCACGCGTTGATTGCGGCATCGTGGGAGAGATCGTGGGTGGTTGTTTAAGCGGAAGGCCGAAACGTCCGCCCCGTCCCTCTTTATAAGCAGAGGAAACAGGGGCAGTTCGTTCCCCCTCGCTTCTTGCTGCTACTCCTTCTTCACAAACTCCGCCGCTCCCCTCTTCTTCTCGAAGCCGAGAGAGCAGCGCTCCGCCCCCCCCCCCATTGCCGCCAGCATCACCACGCCGCCGACCTTCTCCACCACCTCCGCCATGGCCCCGAAAGCCGACAAGGGAAAGGACGTGAAGTCGGCTGAGGCGCAGCGGCTCGCGGCGCTGCGGAAGGAGCGTGCGATCTTCACTCCCCAGCTCGGCGTGCAGGAGCTGAGGGAGTACCTCTACCTCTTTTGGGCGATAGAGACGCGTGCGCATCCACGCACGAGGGTACTCCCGGCCGCTGCCTCGGAGTCGGCTCCAAATGGGTACCCATTCTTCCCACTATTCTTCTACCGCGGGCTCTGCCCGCCCTTCTCGGAGTTCTTTTGTGCCATTATGAACACGTATGGCTTCCTCCTCCTTGACTTCACCCCCAATGCTGTCTTGACCATGGCAGTTTTCGCACACTTGTGGGAAAACTTTGTCGGAGTCCACCCTAGTGTAGCCCTTTTCTGCCACTTCTTCATACCTCGGGTAGAGAGAGGAGAGCCGCTTGCCGGAGGGATTGCCTGGGTCTCGAGAGTCGGCAAGAAAGAGGCATACTTGGAGGGTGAGCTTCGCAGCAAGTGGGAGGAGTGGAGAGCGGAGTGGTGTTGGATCGTCGAGGAGGATCCGCAGCCCTTCACCGCCGTGCGCCAAACTCCAATAGTGCGCGGCAATGACTGGAGCAACATGGCCCCGGAAGACGAGAGGCTGAAGATCGCCATCACTAGGATTCTTCACCTCAGGCTTGCCGGGCTCACCGTAGGTGCTGTCGGGGCAGATTTCCTCCGCCGCCGCATTGCCCCCTTGCAGGAGAGGAGGAGGCAGAGGCTGCAGAGGCGGCAAACCTTGCCGAACGCGCGGAGTTCATGGGCGAGGAAGAGCCTGTTGGTTCCGAAGCCGAGTCGAGCGAGGCCGGCGAGGAGGAGGCTGAACCTTCAGAGAGCTTACCGCAGGCGGAGCCCCCGGCCCCGCCAAGGAGGCGCCTTCACAGGGCTGGGGACGCAGCAGGGCGGCAGCCGGCTCCACAGCCACCGAGCCGCGCGACGCGCTCTACCGCGGCAAGCAATGTTGCCGCATGAGCGCCTCACGCAACAGCGGCAACTGGAGCGGGATCTTCCCGGGCCACCGCCGCCGCCCCCGCCAAGCGGGCAAGGGATCCTACTCCTCCACCTCGCCGTATCGGAGGAGGGCCGGACTTCGATCTTTCCGCGCTCAGCTCCGATGAAGAGGAAGAAGAGTGAGTTTCTTTGGTGCCCTTATAATCCTTCAATCTTGCTGTTTATATCTTGTATCTGACTTGTTCCAATCTGGACTTTTTTCCTTTCAGAACACTGGCCCACAGAGCGGCGAAGAGGGCCAAGGCTGCAGTGATCATCATCGAGGATGACCCCATCGCGTCGGCAGGAGGTGGGTCCGAGACCACCTTGACGGACCCGGCAATCACCCCTCGGAGCAGCCCCCAGCGCAGCCCCCAGCGTAAGTTCATAGTTTAGCCTTCTGCTGTCGGGCGCGCTTGAGTGCTTTTTCCTTTGTTGATATCTTGCTTGTTGACTTGTGCAGGAGCAGAGCAGCCTCATCAGGAGCGCTCGGAGGCCGGTCCCGAAGTGCCACCTGCTTCGACTGCGCCGCCAAGGGAGGAGTCCCCGGCAAGGGAGCGCTCTCCGGCAAGGGGGGACTCTCCGGCAAGGGACGGCACTGCTGATCCTGCGGCGACCGAGGCCCCAACTGAAGATCTTGGCGCAGGTAATCCACTTGCCCAAAAAATTTCCCTTGGGTTCTGCTTCTTCTGTTTTTCTTTTCTTGGATGTTTTTGATTGATTTTCCTCCCCTCTACATTCTTCAGACCCATCTTCGGCTGAGCCAATGGAGATAGAGGGCGCCGGTGAGGAAGGTGCTGGTGCTGATGAGACCGTCGGCGAGGAGGCCGCCGGGGCTGCTGCTGCGGAAGACGGCGAGGGATCGGGCGATTGCACTGACGACCCTGAGGCCGCAGGAGCGCCGGGCGCTGCACCGACCGCCGAACCCTCTGCCGCTTCCGCGGAGCCGGGCTCCGAGGAGCCCTAGCCCGACGCCTACTTGCAGGCCGGTGACAACATCTTCATCAAGCTACCCTGGGCGTCGAGCTCCAGGGCGCCAGTCGAGGGGGAGATTTTTGACGGGGAGGTGCTCGCCTCTGCTGGGCTGTCATTGGTTGATGCGCCTGGCAGCAGCAGCGGCGAGCCTGAGGAGGAGCAGCTGCTGCGGAAGCTGCTGTCACTCTACCGCACCCGGCAAGCCAAGCTGGCTTCCCGGGAAGCGCTTGTCGCGAAAGCGGGAGTTGACATGGAGAAGCGCGCGGAGGAGCTCCGGGAACAAAATCAAGAAGCTCTTCGATCCCTGGCGCAGGAGCGGGAGCGAGTAGACGAGGAGTGCACGGCCTTTCTTCTCGAGAAGGCCGAGGCTGAGGAGGAACAAAGGCTTGCTGCCGAGAAGCAGTCCGCGCGGGAAGGCGAGCTAGTGCAGCGGAAGGCCCACCTCGACAGCTACGAGGAAGAGCTCGCCGAGCGCGAGCGAGCACTTGGCGGGGTGCTCAAGGAGGCAAAGGATGCCGCGGCAACTGCAGAGGCCGCCAATAAGGAGCTAGAGGAGAAGGTGGCGCGGCTGGAGGCCGATATTGGGAAGAGCAGCGAGGAGATTGCCGCTCTCAAGCGTGAGCGCAAGAAGGATGCCGCCACCCATGGTGAACTGCAAGGCCTTCTTGCTGAGAGGGGCAAGGAGCTCAGCGCCGCCAAGGATTCCAAAGCAGACCTGGAGCTGAAGCTGGCCACGCTGACGCAGACGCTGGAGGCCACCAAGGAGCGGGAGAAGACCTTGGCGGAGAAGGTCAAAGCTGACACGGCGCTGCTGGAGAGCATTGCAGTCACCCAGAACTCCTTCAAAGACACAGTGGAGCACTGGACCGAGGGTCTGGTGAACACTGCCGCCGTCATCAACGAGGAGCTGGCGCAGCTGGGGATGGAGGACTTTGGGTATCCTTCCGACGAGAGCCTTCAACCCAGCGCCAAGCTCAGTCTATTCTTCAAGGGCGTGGCGACGGCACTCCAGCGGCTCCGGGAAAGGATCTCGAAGCAGCTGGCCGACGAGTCGCGCAAAATCTGCGCCGGTGTTCTCCAGAAGGTGCTGATGAAGGTAGCCTTCCGTAATCCAGGCCTCAGCTTCACCAACGTCCTTTGATCCTTGCCGCCTGACGCCGATCTGGATGCACTCAAGGCCCTTGTCGCACCCATTGTGGACAAGGTGAGCGAGATCAAGCGAGTCGAGGGCGGACGCGTAGATTAGGCCGCCCATTTCTTCTTTTCCCTTGTCGCTGCTAGTCATGTCATGAAAAACAGTCTATTAGAGCTGCGACAAGTTATCTTTGTAATATAACTTTATTTCTGTCTATCAATTGCAATGTTATTTCCTCTACTAGATTCCTTCCTTTGCATGTTTTTACCCTACGCTTCTAGGGAACTTGTCGGCGCAGGCGCCCAAGCCGCGAGCGCTGAGTGCGGAACTTCAGCAGCCTGCTGGCGGCGCTGCTTCCGACAAGAAACCTTGTCGCGACTAGTTGCAGCACGCTTAAGCTGTTGAGCGGACTCGAAACAAAGTAAGGGCGCAACTAGCCACGAGTAGGTTCCTCCGCGCACAGGTTTTCCATACAAAGCAGGGTCGTTCGAGGAAGATAACTCTAAAAATTTAAAAACTGATTGCTCAAACTTTGGCAACTTAGCTTTTCTGTCGCTTGCTTCCCGGCAAGGCAAAACTTTTGCTTTGAACGACGCCTGGTCCACACCACAATCTTCTCCTTCCCCCCCGGCAAACTTGTGTGCGAGAGGACCTTCTTTTCCTTTAAAAGAAAAAGAAAGAAGACAAAATAATGATAATGGAGCTCTTCGGCTCGTTACTGCTTACCGGATGTAAGTGCTGCACAAAGTGTCAGATAATCACATGCAAGAAAGGAACTAATGCATGAAATGGACAAGCTGTGCGGAGCACATGGGTTTTACTTATGCACGGGATCTGCGCCCGGCTTTGTACAAAGGATTATATGCAACAGCGGCAAGACTTGTACAAAAGGTGGTTGCCGGAACGGGTTCCGGCAACCGCGCCCTACGGGAAAAACTTACGAAGATGTTCTATGTTCCAGGAGTTGCTCACCGGAATGCCATCTTCGGTCTCAAGGCGGACAGCGCCGGGCCTTGTGACTCGTTTCACCCTATAGGGGCCTTCCCACTTCGGCGTCAACTTGTTGGAATTCTTGGCGGATTGAGCGCGCCGAAGAACAAGGTCGCCTTCCTGGAAGCTTCTGGCTTTAACTTTGCGGCTATGATAGCGGCGCAAAGCTTGCTGGTATCGAGCAGCTCGTACAGCAGCCTGAAGACGATCTTCCTCAAGGAGCAGCGCGTCGTCTTGCCGCAGCTGTTCTTGCTCAAGCTCATCATAAGCGAGCACTCGAGGTGATCCGTATACGAGTTCCGTGGGGAGAACTGCCTCTGCTCCATAGACTAGAGCGAAAGGTGTCTAGCCAGTGGCTCGATTTGGCGTCGTTCTGATCGACCAAAGAACCACTGGCAGCTCCTCGATCCAGTTCCTTCCGCACCTGTGCAACCTGTCGAAAGTTCTGGTCTTGAGCCCGCGCAGCACTTCAGCATTTGCCCTCTCTGCTTGACCGTTGCTTCTCAGATGAGCAACAGAAGCGAAGCAGACCTTGGCGCCAAGGTCTTGGACGTACTGCATGAAGGTGCGGCTCGTGAATTGCGTATGGTTGTCGGTGATGATCCTGTTAGGGATCCCGAAACGGCAAACAATTGACCTGAAGAACTTGACTGCTGATTGTGCTGTCACCTTCCTCACTGGCTGCACTTCCGGCCACTTTGTGAACTTGTCGATTGCGACGTACAAGTACTCAAAGCCCCCGACAGCTCGGGGGAAGGGGCCGAGGATATCGAGCCCCCAGACCGAAAATGGCCAGGATAAAGGGATTGTCTGGAGAGCTTGAGCTGGCTGGTGTATCTGTTTGGAGTGGAACTGGCACGCTTCACACTTGGTTACTTGTGCAGTTGCATCCTGGAGGGCTGTCGGCCAAAAGAAACCTTGCCGGAAAGCTTTGCCGGCGAGTGCTCTTGCGCCTATGTGGTGGCCACATATGCCTCCATGTATCTCTGCCAATAGCTTTTGTCCATCTTCCCGGCGAATACACTTCAATTTCACACCGTTGAGTCTTCTTCTGTACAGTATGCTATCGACAAACTGGTACATACTTGACTGCCGGGCTACTCTTTCCGCTTCTTCTTGCTCTTCGGGAAGTTCTCCCGTCTGAAGGAAATGGACAATCTGCTGTGCCCATGCTGGAGCTTGTGGCTCGACAACAAGGACTAAAGGCGCATCTGCTGCTGCGGGAACATCTGCTTCTACGGCAGGGACTTGCGGCCCTGCCGGAGCTTGATGTTCCCCAGCAAGCTTGCCGGAGCAAAACTTGTCGGGAGCGTCTGCTTCAACGGAACAAACCATTAGGCTTGCCGGAGCAGACTGCCCCTCAGCATCCTTGGTGTTGATCTTGGGGACTTTCTTGGCGGTGGCTTCGGAGAGCTCTGCCGGAAAGTAGTCACCAGAAACCAACTTCCTCTTTTTGCTTTGTCCAGTTGATGGTGTTATGGATGGTTGAGTCAACTTAAGCACAAAGATCCCTGGTTCCACAGGTAACTTTAGTGTGGCGCACTTTGACAGGCCATCAGCAATGTCATTCTGAGCTCTTGGGATATGCTCCATCTGTAGGCCGTCAAAGTGCTCTTCTAGTTTCCTCACTTCATCGACATACGCTTCCATCAACGGACTCTGGTAGTTTTTGTTTACTTGGCGGACGACAAGCTGTGAGTCACCCCTAACAATAAGCTTCTTGATCCCAAGGTCTGCTGCAATTCTGAGACCGGCAAGCAATCCTTCATACTCTGCAGTATTGTTGGTTGCTTGCTCTTTGGGAAAGTGCATCTGGACTACGTACTTGAGGTGTTCTCCGGTGGGTGCGACAAGCAGCACGCCTGCACCGGCGCCTTGCAGCGAGAAGGCACCATCAAAGTACATCAGCCACTCTTTACTTGCTTCTTTGACGGGGATGCTTGTCTCTGGAATTTTTTCATCTGGGGTTGGCGTCCACTCTGCTATGAACTCTGCCAATGTTCTGCTTTGGATAGTTGAGGTACTCTCAAACTTGAGGCCAAAGCTTGACAGTTCCAGCGCCCACTCGACAATCCTGCCTGTTGCTTCTGGATTTTGCAGTATCCTCTTCAGCGGAAAGCGAGTGACGACTTTGATCTCGTGTGCTTGGAAGTAATGGCGCAGCTTTCCTGAGGCCATGAGGAGGCCGAAAAGCAACTTCTGCACACCAGAGTACCTTGATCTAGCCCCCTGCAGAAGAGAGCTGACAAAGTAAACTGGGCGCTGCACCATTCTCCTTGGCATCTTATCATGCTCCTGCGCAAACCCATGTTTGTCGGGACCAGAGCTTGTCGGCGAAGCTCCGTGCTTGTCGCTGGATGGATCTACCGTGGTTGCTGGCTCATCATCTGCCTCCCTCTCCGCCACTAATGCAGCACTAACCACTTGATTGGTTGCTGCTATATACAGCAGCAACTTCTCTTGCGGCTTAGGTGCGACAAGCGTTGGAGTGGAGGACATGTATCTCTTCAAGTCCTGCAGCGCAGCCTCCGCTTCCGGAGTCCATTTCATTGGACCTGCCTTTTTCAAAATTTTGAAAAATGGCAGGGCGCGCTCAACAGACCTAGAGATAAACCTGCTGAGAGCAGCCACGCAACCGGCAAGCCTTCGTACATCCTTGACGCGCTTTGGTGCTTCGATCTGCTCGATGGCTTTGATCTTGTCGGGATTGGCTTCAATTCCCCGCTAAGATATGAAGAACCCGAGAAGCTTGCCGGAAGGGACTCCAAACACGCACTTCTCGGGGTTAAGCTTGAGGTTGATCTTGCGCAGGTTTGCAAATGTCTCATCTAAATCTTGAATCAAGGTCGCTTTGTCCTTGCTCTTGACCACTATGTCATCCATGTAAGCTTCCACATTTCTATGTATTTGTGGCTCAAAAGCATGGTGAACTACCCTTGCGAATGTTGAACCAGCATTCTTCAAACCGAAAGGCATCCGTACGAAGCAGTATGTGCCACACGGGGTAATAAATGCGGTTTTCTCTTCATCTTCTTCTGCCATGAAGATCTGATGATATCCTGAGTATGCATCAAGAAATGAAAGCAAATCACATCCGGCTGTGGAGTCAACAATCTGGTCAATACGCGGCAAGGGAAATGGGTCTTTGGGACAAGCTTTATTAACATCAGTGAAGTCAATACAAAGTCTCCATTTCCCGTTAGCTTTGCGCACAACAACAGGATTGGCCAACCACGTGGGATGGAGTACTCCTCTGACAAGGCCTGCTGCTTCCAACTTCTTGATTTCTTCTGCGATAAATTCTTGGCGCTCAACTGCCTGCTTCCTGACTCTCTGCTTGACGGGTCGCGCATGAGGACAGACGGCAAGGTGGTGCTCAATCACTTTCCTGGGAACACCGGGGATATCAGACGGTTGCCACGCAAACACGTCGACATTCGCCCGCAGGAAAGCAACGAGCGCGCTTTCCTATTTGGGGTCAAGAGTGGCGCTGATGGTGAAGGTACCACCAGTGCCATCCTCCTTAGCGGACACCTTCTTAGTCGCAGGTGGAGCTGCCATCGCCTTCTTGCACTTGCCGGTGGAGCTCAATGGTGCGTCCTCGACGGTAGCGCAGCACTCCGAAGAGGTGCGCTTGCCGGAGTGGGCATCGGAGCTCTTGCCGGACTTGGTCTTCTTCTTCCCCCCGGGAGCTCCAGCGGCAAGGGTCTGGTGTTCTGCTGCGGCTGCCGCTTCCCGGTAGATCTTATCGGCATAGATAAGAGCATCTTTCTTGTCGCCAGGGACAGAGATGACGCTTATTGGGCCTGGCATTTTCAGTATGTTGTACGCATAGTGAGAGGCTGCCATGAACTTGGCGAGTGCTGGACGGCCAAGGATTCCATTGTAAGGTAATGGAAAGTCGGCAACGTCAAACGTGACCCTCTCAGTCCTGAAGTTCAGCTCACTGCCAAATGTTACAGGCAACGTGATCTTTCCCTTCGGCTTGCTCCTTCCCGGGTTGATTCCTTCAAATGTACCAGTCTCTTCGAGCTCGCTGTCAGGGATCTGGAGTTTCTGGAGCACCGCAGAGGAGATCATATTCAAGCCGGCCCCGCCGTCAACTAGCATCTTTGTGACCTTGAGGTTGCGGATTGTTGGTGAAACCAACATCGGCAAACACCCGACCGTGGTTATGCGATTAGGGTGGTCCTCAATATCAAAGATGATAGGCGTGCTGGACCATTTCAGAGGCTTGCGTGACTCAACGGGTGGTTCTGCTGCATTAACTTCCCGCACCCACTACTTGAGCTGACGGTGCGAGGTGTGCAGAGAAGCACCACCGTCAACGCACAGGACCTCTGTGGCTTTCTGGAACTCCTGCTCATCAGTGTCCTCATCATCCATATCTTCATCGTCGCCGTCATCTTCATCCTTGTCGCGGCCGCGAGGAGGTCTGTCTCCTTGCCGCTGCTTGGCCTTGCCGTGGCATCCTCCTCGGCCGGGACATTTCTTGCCGGATCCACCAGCTCCTTCCTGGGCCTTCTCCTTGTCGCGCCGCTCGTATTCAGCTTTCTATTGCTCAACAAGCTGCTCGACCCTCTTGCAGTTCTGGAGATCATGGCCCTTGGTGCGGTGAATCTTGCAATACTACTTGTTGGTGCCGTCCTGCTTGTCGGCGACCGCCACCTCCGCGGCAACCTCCTTGCCGGAGTCACCAGCTCTGGCTTCCTTGGCGCCACCACTGTTGCCGGACTGCTCAACAACTAGCACATCTTTACCTTTCCTCCTTCTGTTGTTCCGCCGCCGGTTTTTCCTTGCCGGGGCAGCATCCTCACTGTCGGATCCCCCCGCTCCTATATTTTCTCCGGGGAGTCTCCTCCCTTCCTCAGCACGCGCACACTTGTCGGCCAGTGCATATAACTCACTAACATCCCTGATCTTGCACATCGCCATTTCTTCCCGCATCCTGCGGTTTCGCACATTCTGATGGAACGCGCTGATCACCGCGGCAGGGTGGACATCTGGGATGTTGTGCTGCACACTGCTGAATCTTTGAATGTACTTGCGCAGGGGCTCTCCTTCCTTCTGGGCGAGCAAATGAAGATCACTCTCCTGGCCATGAGGCTTGTGTCCGCCGGTGAAGGCGCCGACAAACTGATGGCACAGATCAGCCCAAGAGGATATGGAGTTTTCCGGCAAGTGCATGAGCCAGGATCTGACGTTGGGCTTGAGCACCAGCGGCAAGTAGTTGGCAAGGATCTTGTCATCTCGTCCCCCGGCATCTTGCACCGCAATGGTGTAGATGCTGAGGAACTCTGACGGATGCGTCTTGCCGTCGTACTTCTCCGGTACGTCTGGCTTGAAGTTCTTTGTGCTGGGCCACTGGACTTTCCGCAGCTCACGAGTGAACGCAGGACAACCTACCGCATACGGCAGATCGCCTGGTTCCCCTGGCACATGCATGTCAACAGAGGGCCCAGCGCGCTTGTCGGATTGACGCCGCGCTTCTCTTCGACGCTCGATGCGGGTTCGAGCGTCTTCTTGTTATCGATCGTGAAGAACTTGGCGCTGATCGCGACGAGCTCGTGGATCCGACGATGCAGTGGAGTCGCTGTCGAGGTGGATCCGACGAGTCGGCGATCTTGGCCTTCGGGGTGGTGATTGCATGGTAGTTGCACCTCCACCCGTTTCGTTGCCACCGGCTCACGCCTGGCAACCCTGCCGCGGCGGCGACGCGCTCGGCCGTCGTGGAGTGTCGCCGTTGGCGTAGCCGATGAGACTCTGGATGGTTGCCCTCCATTCGTCGATCTTGTCCGACGTCGGAGGGTAATCTAGGAGAAGTTGAGCTCGCGCCAAAGCTTCTGCTGGAGTGGTGGGTGGCAGTGGCGGACGGCGCGAGGAGCGGGACGTGCTCGAACTTCTAACTATGTTAGAAGGAGCGGTATCCCGTCCAGGCGACCGTGCCCCGCTCGTGCCAGCATGCTGGCGTGCATGCTGGTCTTGAGCGCCCCGAGATCCACCAGCTTGGCCTTGGTCTATCATGCGCATGGTGCTGCGAGCGCCATGGTGCTGTTGATCTTGCGCCTCCTAAGAGTGGCGCAGAACATGTACAGTCGCCGAGGTTTGTGCAGCCTTGTCCTTGGACTTGGCAGCACTGTGAGCACCCTCATCGACGGCTGTTCTTCCGTCGGCGTCCACTCCACCACCCATTTGCTCCAACGGTGGCGGAAACGACGTGGACGGAGTGGCTGCCGCCGAAGTCTTCTTCTTCGGTGGCATGTTGATGAAGGGAATGAAGATCTAGCTCGTGTGAACACCGGATCAGGTTCATACAATCTCGATGCCCCCTACCTGGCGCGCCAAAGATGTCGGGGGAAACTGACCCGCGAAATTCTATGGGGCCGGCTGACCGGGCCCCTTTCGGTTTGGTGGGGGGCGGAGGTTGCACGAAGAGCAGATCGAGGCAAAGCACACGAGCGGTTTACCCAGCTTCGGAGCTCTCCGGAGAGATAATACTCCTACTGCTGCTTGTCTGGTTGTATTATCTGGTGTTCTTGCTCTCGAGCGAGAGTACCATGTTCTCTGGGCTACGAATGAATCGAAGAAAAACTGTCCGAACCCCCTCTACGTTGCGCATGGGCCTCCTTTTATACGCTAAAGGGGTCACCGACAGGTGGCAACACAGAGGAGGGTAAAAACGTAAAAAGTGAGGTAGGTGATACAGTTGCTTGTACAGTGCACCCTACCTAACCCTGACGGCAGGGGACAAGGGCATTAAATGCCCGTCTGAGTCGCCCGAACAGTGCAGAAAAGGACCATTAGGGGCGCCACCGTTCGCCATGATGGCGATCTTGTCAGCTTCACATGCCACTGCGCACCGCTGGCTGCACAGCCTCCCGCCACGCATGCCCGGAGAGGCCCCCAGAGCGACACGTTGGTGGATGCGCTGGAGCGTGGATGCAGAGTGGCCGCCTGCCGCGGCAAGCGCCTTGCCGCTGTTGTTATCTTGTCGGGTCCGGAAGCTTGTCGCTCACCGGGCTTCGAGGTACCTTGGTTTGTCTTCCCGGCAAGCTCCTCTTGTCGGGGCCTTGTCGCCTTGCCGGAGCGCGTGGCGCGTCGTGGCAAGTTCATTGGAGCGTCTTGGTTGGCCTTCCCGGCAAGCTCCTCTTGTCGGGGTCTTGTCTCCTTAGCTTAAATACTTTGTTCTTGGATGGCTCCAAGGGAGCCTTGGGGGGATCTTGGCGATCACCCGGCAAGCCTTTGCTGCGGGGTGCTGCAACTGCCCGTGCACAAGTTCGGGGTACTAGGGTACCCCTAATCTAGTACACCGACAAAACTGTGTGCGATCTACTTGATTTTGCGCCTTGATTTGAGTTACGTAATGGGGTCAAAACTGCAAAGGATGGTGTTTGAATTGCTAGAACTTTTGTCTGCAGTGAACATGCAACTATAGGTGTGTCGTCAAAAAAATTTGAATTATTCACTGTTCGTTTGGACGTTTTTATAGATTAACTTGGTTTCATAGGTATTTCAGGTGCATAATTCAAATTTGAACTACATGCACATGCTCCAGTGCATATAAACAGGTTGAAAAATCAAATTTGTGTCCTTGGTTGCATGCTTAGGTCCCATGCAAGAAATGGGAATGAATGTCAAACACCCTGCCACCGTCAATCGGCCGCAAACATTGAGATAACTAGTTTTTAAATTCTAGTAAATCCAAAATTCGTATGAAATTCATGAAACTTGGCACGCTATCATGGAGCGGTATCAACATGCCATGGTAAATTTTTTGTCCCATTTGGGGCAGGTTTGGGTATAAGCTTCTCCCAAACCAGAGCTTCTCACAACAAGCATTATGGTTTCGGTAGGGAACGTGCCACATTTGGGGACGAAACGATATTTGTTGCCTCTTATTGCTTTCTTAAACTTCCTAGTGTCAACATAGAACAACAAGAGTGTTGTGTTTAATTTTGGAAATTTTTCGGGGTTCGTTTGGACATTTTTATACATGAACTGGGTTTTCCAGGCATTTTATGTGCTTAATTCAGATTTGAACTACATGAACATGCTCCAGTGCATATAACCTGCTTGAAAAATCAAATATGTGTCCTTGGTTGCATGCTTACGTCCCATGCAAGAAATGGTAATGAATTTCAAAAACCCTGCCACCGTCACTCTTTCGCAAACATTGAGATACTTGGTTTTTAAATTCTAGTAAATCCAAAACTCGTCTGTAACTCATGAAACCTGGCATGCTATCATGGAGCGGCATCAACATGCCTTGGTAAATTTTTTGACCCATTTGGGGCAGGTTTGGGTATAAGCTTCTCACATACCAGAGCTTCTCACAACAAGCGTGATGGTTTTGGTAGGGAACGTGCCACCTTTGGGGATGAAACAATATTCGTTGCCTCTTATTGCTTTAAAAAAAATTCTAGTTTCAACATAGAACAACAGGAGTGTTGTGTTTAATTTGAATTTTTTCAGGGTTCGTTTGGACATTTTTATACATTAACTGGGTTTTCCAGGCATTTTATGTGCATAATTCAAATTTGAACTACATGCACATGCTCCAGTGCATATAAACTGGTTGAAAAATCAAATCTATGTCCTTGGTTGCATGCTTAGGTCCCATGCAAGAAATGGGAATGAATTTCAAACACCAGGGCGCTGTCACTCGGCCGCAAGCATTGAGATACTTGATTTTTAAATTCTGGTAAATCCAAAACTCATGTGAACTTCATGAAACCTGGCATGCTATCATGGAGTGGCACCAACATGTCGTTGTAAATTTTTTGTCCCATTTGGGGGAGGTTTGGGTATAAGCTTCTCACAACAAGCATGATGGTTTCGGTAGGGAACGTGCCACCTTTGGGGACGAAAAAATATCCGTTGCCTCTTATTGCTTTCAAATTTTTCTAGTGTCAACATAGAACCACAGGAGTGTTGTGTTTAATTTTGGAAATTTTCGGGGTTAAGTTGGACATTTTTATACATTAACTGGGGTTTCTTGGCATTGTATGTGCATAATTAAAATTTGAATTACATGCACATGCTCTAGTGCATATAAACTGGTTGAAAAATCAAATATGTGTCCTTGGTTGCATGCTTAGGTCCCATGCAAGAAATGGGAATGAATTTCAAACACCAGGGCACCGTCACTCGGCCGCAAACACTGAGATACTTGGTTTTTAAATTCTGGTAAATATAAAACTCGTCTGAAATTCATGAAACCTGTCATGCTATCATGGAGTGGCATCAACATGTCGTGGTAATTTTTTTCCCATTTGAGGCAGGTTTGGGTATAAGCTTCTCACAAACCAGAGCTTCTCACAACAAGCGTGATGGTTTCGGTAGGGAACGTGCCACCTTTGGTGACAAAACAATGTCCATTGCCTCTTATTGCTTTAAAAAAAATTCTAGTGTCAACATAGAACAACACGAGTATTTTGTTTTATTTTGGAATTTTTGGGGTTCGTTTGGACATTTTTATACATTAACTGGGTTTTCTAGGCATTTTATGTGCATAATGCAAATTTGAATTACATGCACATGCTGCAGTGCATATAAATTGGTTGAAAGATCAAATATGTGTCCTTCGGTGCATGCTTAGGTCCCATGCAAGAAATGGGAATGAATTTCAAACACCAGGGCACCGTCACTCGGCCGCAAACACTGAGATACTTGGTTTTTAAATTCTAGTAAACCCAAAACTCGTCTGAAATTCATGAAACTTGGCATGCTATCATGGAGTGGCATCAACATCTCGTGGTAAATTTTTTGTCCCATTTGGGGCAGGTTTGGGTATAAGCTTCTCACAAACCAGAGCTTATCACAACAACATGATGGTTTTGGTAGGGAACGTGCCACCTTTGGGGATGAAACGATATCTGTTGCCTCTTATTGCTTTCAAAAAAATTCTAGTGTCAACATAGAACAACAGGAGTGTTGTGTTTAATTTTGGAATTTTTGGGGTTTGTTTGGACATTTTATAAATTAATTGGGTTTTGTAGGCATTTTATGTGCATAATTCAAATTTGAACTACATGCACATGCTCCAGTGCATATAAATTGGTTGAAAAATCAAAACTTTGTCCTTCGGTGCATGATTAGGTCCCATGCAAGAAATGGGAATGAATTTAAAACACCAGGGCACTGTTGATTACCGGCAAAACGTTGAGATACATTATTTTTAAATTCTAGTAAATTCAAACTCGTCTAAAATTCATGAAACTTGGCATGCTATAATGGAATGGCACCCGACAAGCACTACAACAAATATGTCAACTTGTGACCTTGACTATTGGTCACTGAAAGGTCATTGTTTTTCATTTGCGACCCTTTTTGACCAAAAACAGAAGGTCAAAAGCTGCGGTCATAAACAGAAATAACGACCTTCTCTATGAGAAGGTCGTGATCGTTTACGACCAAAATATGCCTACTATTTTGTTTTCGTCACTAGCAACCTCCCCATGCCACGTAGGCATCCGGCGTGGCAAGCTGATGTGGCACAAGATTCAGCCCGGTCCAATTCGGTTTTCTACATGGGCCTAGCCCAACAATTCGGCCTTTTTAATGTATTTTTTCTATCAATTTTTTATCGGCTTCATGGGCCAAGCCCAACATTGCATCCTTTTTATTTTCTAGGCCTTCGGCCTTTTTGCTTCCATTTCTTATTTGGGCCTTTTTACAATCCATTTTGGACCAGGTGTGTTTTCTTTTGTTTTCTTTTGATCATCCAATTAGGTCCCACTTGTCAGTTTTCTTTTGTTTCTTTCCAATAGTGAAATGGGACCAGGTGTGTTGTTTAGGTGCCACACGTCAGTTCTCTGTTTGTGCAAAAACCAATAACTTGAATCAAACAGAGCCAATAACACATAAATTTTCAAACAACAGCCAAATCATGGCAGGTAGTTTACAATCATGGCAGTACAAATCAGGTATTGAAATATAGAATACATCTAAATATTAACATGTCCAGCTCCAGAGAGATAAAACACATTGTTGGGTGCGAGTTTTCTTTAGGATTCTACTCCTGTAGTTCCTTGTACAGCAACTTTTGACGAATTAAGGCCAAAATCTGCGAGTTATAAATCAGAAAAGTTAGGAATATAATCAAGTGAAGCCATGCATATAACATTCTCCTAACAATGAAAAATAGGTGCAGAATTTGAGATCTAATAAGAAACCATGCATATAGCATTCTCGTAACAGCAAGACTGAGATATATTTGGGAAGGGAAAACGACAAGTATCAACCCAGTGCAAGATAACACAGCAACTATGTCAAAGTTATTCAGATTTCCTGATGTGTGTGTCACATTATACAGGCATGCATCAAGCATCAGGTGACCAAGCAAACTATTCTGGAATAGATACAAAACAAGCATGTATTGACCATCCTACTGGTAGCAAGTACATAATGGTAATCACTTAACAAGCAGCACGTGGTAGCAAGTACATAAAGGTAATCACTTAACAAGCAGCATGAACATGAACGAGCGAACATGTATTTGACATTTCGGGATTTCAATACATGCACGACAAAGAGTGACACTTTGTTCTTACCATGGCACAAGCGAGAGATGTCCCCGACGATGCCCTGCTTCTCCAGGTCGCACTAAGGCTCAACCAGCTCCGTGGTGTGGATGATGCCCCCTCCTTGCTCCATCTAGGGCCACGGACTAGGAAGCCCTGCATATTGCAATTTGCACAAGTTGAGAGCAATACAAGGAACTGGTATCAAGCAGAGCACAAGTTGAGAGAAAATTACTGTCCAGAGCCGACCTTCCAAGGGAGCATCATGATGCGTTATCGTGGTGCCTTCATCTAGAGTCACAGGCCGGAGTTGTGAGCTGCTGCTTTGCTTCCCCACATAGCGCGCCTGGGT
Source organism: Triticum aestivum (assembly GCF_018294505.1). Classification (NCBI taxonomy): domain Eukaryota; kingdom Viridiplantae; phylum Streptophyta; class Magnoliopsida; order Poales; family Poaceae; genus Triticum; species Triticum aestivum. The sequence goes on along the minus strand of NC_057812.1, from coordinate 723,471,165 downwards.
TCTTCTAAGATACCAACCCGAAAGACGAAAAACATGATTAGGGAGCTGGTACATCAGAAAAGGAATCCATGCACGAATGACATATGCAACTAAAAAACTAAAATCAGTATTGCACATATTATTAGAACTGCATATTAGATGTCTGCAAGATAAGTGTTGCTTCATATAAGATGTTTAGTGATTTAACAATCAGTATGCTGCAGGAAATTTTGTTTGCCATGTCACCCAATGTTTACTAACAAAAATAGAAATTATTCACTGTTAATGCCTTTGAGCTATAAGATAACCAACTAATGTTCTGTCCCATTGAGATGATTTCAGCCCTTCACATGATGGTACATTGTTATCCATGTTGCTATAGTTGGTTACTTTACTTGAGAGATTGCATTTGTGCATCTTAATAGTTTCTTCACCTTTCATCATGGACAAAAGGCAGAAAACAAAAACATACAGCAGACAATCATTCACTTGCCTACAAAACTGCATTCAAGAAACTGACCAGGAGGATATATATACATAAAGAAGATCATATATATAGACAGATTTAACGCCTAAAGCACATCAGGCTTGGATCTAGTGAACAAAGGTTGTGAATAATTTTCATACGAGTATGTACAGTCATGGTTCTGGACATGAAAGTATTTATGTATAGTCATGGTTCTGGACATTAAAATATTTGACAGTTCAAACTGAATGCAAGCAAGTTTGCACATGACATGAGCAAGTCTGCAGTCCCTAATTAGTAGATGATGTTGCTTTTACTTATGATGTAAAACATTTGTTTTGACTTGATTTTCAGGTCATTAAGCTCTCCGATTTTGGCACTCAAGGAGCTGATTCCAACAACATTCTGTATCTAAGAAAACAAAACAGATGGATATAGCATCACACATGTAAATGGAAGAAAAAGAGGGCTTCCTGACCTTGGGCTACAGACTCTCTAGCAGGTCCATGTGCCACGCCGCCAATCCCTACAACGTGTTCTGCACAACCACCGCTGCACCTTGCTACTGCCCATCACGCGGTAATTCATCTCAATTTTGTGGTCTGCATAATGAACAAACAATCAAGCATCAGCATCTCTATACACTCATCAAGCAACAATAATAAAAGCAATAACGCCAAGCACGGGAAGGAGCCAGCAGTAGCTGCCCAGGCCGGCCACTTCAGCTGGCCAGTGCACGAGCAACACACAGCAGCGACGCGGCCCGGTGGCGCACGGAGGAGCACAAGCAGAGTCAGGGGACACCAATGCAGGGGAGGGGAGCGGCGCTGGCCTGAGGTGCTTGAACACGGCGGCAGCGGCGGAGGAGCGCGAGCGCGGGAACTTCCACTCGGACCAGGCGCCTTCCTCGGGTGCTGCTGCTGCTCCCCCGTCATCGTGGTCGTTGCCGTAGGCGCCATTGTGCTGATGTGCTCCCCCGTCGTTGTGGTCGTTGCCGTAGGCGCCAGCTACCGCTCCGTCCAGCCATAGCTCCGAGCCACGGAACGGAGTAGAAGAGGACGGGGCTCACGGCATCCGTGGTGGAGAACGGTTGCGGCTGGCTACGGCTAGGTCGTAGATCCGGTCAAGGCCGCCTCTGCCGTCGTTGGAGACGAAGTAGCTGCGAGCAAGGAGAGGTAGGGTGTGGTCGTCTGGGTGGAGAGGCAGGGGGCGAGGTGCGGGCGGTGGAACCCTAGGACGACGACGGCCTGGGTGGGTGGATGGATCCCGGAGCAGAGCGGAGCGGAGTGAAGCGGAGCGGGTGGGGGCGGCCAGGGGCGAGGGGAGGGGGATGGCGGAGATGGGGGCGACGCGAGGTGGGCTGTGGTAGTCGATGGGATCTGAGATCGAGGGCGCCGTCGATGGAGGGGATCTGAGATGGGGACGAGGGAGGAGGGGGACGAGGCCGTTGGTTGGGTGGGCAAGGACGTGGGCGAGCCGGGTGTGGATGGATGTGGGATCGAACGGATGGATGTGGATCGAATGGATGGATGGATGGATGGGCGCCATGTCATCGATCCGTGTCACGGCTAGTTCTACCAATAAGAATAAAGCACATGCAATTTTGTTTTCCTTCTTCATTTATCAAGTGCAAAGTTGGGTCTTTTTGTGAATAAACTACTAGATACTAGTTGCAAAAAGGCACAACCCCATTTTTCAAAAATATTAGACCACATTTTATGTGGAATTAACCAAATGGTTGTGTGTCAAAAGGTTTCGGTCCAGCTCTTATAAAAAAGAAAAAATTTCGTCGATTCAATAGGAACCGAGTCAAATTTGAAGTACACGTGCCGCATAGTTTACTCTTTAATTTTTCCAAAATTTATTTTTGGGTACATAAGTATCTATTTAATTAGAGAAATGCCAAAAGTTTTCCAAGATTCAACCACTAGCTTGGAACGGTCATGTCCGTCATTTTGACTGCATTAACAGGCATGAATAATTCAAAAGAAAATCAAAAAATTGGAAAACCTTTGCATTGTGTCATTATATATTCTTCTTGTAATGGAAAACGATGTTGCCTAAGGATTTTTTTCATTTTCTTTGGATGAAAAAACCATTTTCCATTTTTCGAGTGCCCAAAAGGACCTCCCAAATAATTGTTGCAAAATTGGACCAAATCATTTTACTAAAATACCAGGCCATATTTAATGCACAATTGACCAAATGGTTGGGTGTAAAAAGTTTTGATCCACCTCTCGTGAAAAAGACAAATTTCCGCCGATTCAGATGGAAGCGGGTCAAATTTGAACTATAGCTGCCTCATAGTTTACTATTTATTTTTTCCAAAAATCATTTCTAGGTACATAAGTATCTATTTAATTAGAGAAACACCAAAATAATTCCAAAATTCAACCACTAGCTAGGAACGGTCATTCCCGCCGTTTTGACCGCATTTTGAAACGGGCATAAAAAATTCAAAAAAATCGTAAAATTTGGAAACCTTCGCATTGTGTCATCATATGTGCCCAAGTTCCCAGGAAAAATAACAAACTTGTAATACGGCAATTATTTTAAAAAAGTGTTCTCAAAAACGAGCTATCACGTGTGGAGATCGATGACTTTCAAGCCAAATGATCAATCTTATGGCCACATTCAGGGCATAGTTTTTTCAAATGATCTCATAGTGTTCACAAGGGTGCATATTGGAATGGCAAACAATGTTTCCTAAGGAAGTTTTCATTTTCTTTGGACGAAAAAACCATTTTCCATTTTTCGAGTGCCCGAAAGGAGGTTTTTTTTGTGAAGGACCTCCCAAATAATTGTTGCAAAATTGGACCAAGTCATTTTTATAAAATACTAGGCCATATTTAATGCACAATTGACCAAATGGTTGGGTGTAAAATGTTTTGATCCACTTCTCGTGAAAAAGACAAATTTCCGCCAACTTAGTTGGAAGCGGGACAAATTTGAACTGTAGTTGCCTCATAGTTTGCTATTTATTTTTTCCAAAAATCATTTCTAGGTACATAAGTATCTATTTAATCATAGAAACACCAAAAAAATTCCAAGATTCAACCACTATCTAGGAACAGTCATTCCCGCCGTTTTGACCGCATTTTGAAACGGGCATAAAAATTTCAAAAATAAAATAAAATTGGAAAACCTTCGCATTGTGTCATTATATATGACCAAGTTACCAGGAAAAATAATAAACTTGTAATACGGCAATTCTTTTAAAAAAGTGTTCTCAGAAATGAGCTATCATGCGTGAAGATTCATGGCTTTCAAGCCAAATGATCAATCCTATGGCCACATTCATGGCATAGTTTGTTCAAATGATCTCATATTGTGCACAAGGGTGCAACTTGGAAGGGCAAACAATATTGCCTAAGGAAGTTTTCATTTTCTTTGGACAAAAAAACCATTTTCCATTTTTCGAGTGCCCAAAAGGAGGTTTTTTTGTGAAGGACCTCCCAAATAATTGTTGCAAAATTGGACCAAATCAATTTTCTAAAATACTAGGACATATTAAATGCACAGTTTAGAAAATGGTTGGGTGTAAAAAGTTTTGATCCACCTCTCATGAAAAAGACAAATTTCCGCCGATTCAGTAGGAAGCGGGTCAAATTTGAACTGCAGCTGCCTCATAGTTTACTATTTATTTTTTCCAAAAATCATTTATAGTTACATAAGTACCTATTTAATCATAAATACATGGTTTGGTGGCGATAAGTCGTGGTTTGGGCGGTGGCCGAGGCCCCCAACTCTAGAGCGTGTAAACTCGCATGCCCGCCGCGTGGTCACCGTGTGACCATGCCGTTGCCATGTGTTCTGGGCAGCCTAGGTATGTCTAGTGGGTTGGGTACTCCCCAGGTAGGTGGTAGGAAGAAAATTACAACATAAGATTCTCACGAGGAGACCGATCGATGCTCAAACATGAATTAGCAGCCAAGTGTTTGATTAGCGGTACGGGAAATGTACATGGCTAATGGGCGTGAGTTTTGGCAGAGGATGATCAGTTACTAAGAAGACCGTCTTCACAAATTTTCAGCTCAAAAGGAGGAGCCTAGGTGGTACTTGCTTTGCAAACTACCACACTGGACATAAATACGAATGTTGAAGCTCGGCTCCAAATAATGAATGGATTGAGCTGGCATTTGGTGGAGGATGGTTATTTAGGCATAGGAAAGCACTGTAGAAAATGGATACTATTTGGACATGCCAAAGTGGTACTTCCTTCACAAACTGTTGTTTTGAACAGAATAGGAAAATGAATATTTTTGAATTATTTTTGAACTAGGCAAGGAAGGTTTTTACATATTTGACGAATATATGACCCAAATAATTTATGAGATTTTTTTGGGAATTTTGGGAATGGCAGAAATATAGGTTGCTTTACAACCTAGGGCAAAAACTGCCACATGGACATGACACATAGGCAAAACTGATGAGGTGGCGCCTAGTCATAGCAACCCGCCACAATTTACAAGGCTATGACCATCTATATTGGTCGTTAACAACTAGAAATAAGGCTATGGCCATCTATATTCATGTAAGGAAATTACGACCTTTCTGACCAAAATGGTCGCAATGGTTTAGGGTTTGGAGCACCCCGAACAGCTTTTGACCAATTGGTCTGAAATGGTCATAGATCTATGACTATTTCTTCCAGGGTCATTGACAGAAGGTCACTAGTTGACATATTTCTTGTAGTGATGCTTTGGTATTTTTCGTGTCCATTTTGAGAGAAGGCCCACTCAAATAACAACCAACAAAGGCATTTAGAAACAAATAGCTGCCACTGTAACATCTCAAACGTTTTGTATAATTTAAATTGTGTGCGTTCTGTTAACCATTCACGTGACGCCACGCCTCACTCTTTTAATTGCTAGGAGGTGCCGTGCAGACAGGTGCTTGAGTGCTTGACTAAACGGGAGGCGTGCAAGCTGTACTCCAATGCGGAGGCTCACCGGGAAGCATGCGAGCTGTACGCCACGCGGGCTCACCGGGAAGCAAGCCCTTTAACTTCCATGGCCGCCCGCCTTGCTCGCATCCTCTCCATTAATGGCGCCCAAGCCGCAGTTTAATACGGTTTTTAAATATAAAACACTCATCCCAAATGTTTTAGTTAGAACACTGGTATGCAAACCAGCAACTTCCCCAGGAATCCAAGGGAAAATGTGCCTAGCTGGATTTGTGTAGCTCTTGATCGCAAACGTTTTAGTTAGAAGACCCGTATGCAAACCGACAGCTTCCCCAGGAAGCCAAGAGAAAATGTGCCTAGAAGGATTTCTGAAGCTCTTGATCACAAACATTTTAGATAGAACACTCGTGTGCAAAGTGAGAGCTACGGTCTCCCCCCTTAAGTCGAGGGAAAATTTGCAACGCAGGATTTGTGCATCCCTTCAACGCAAACGGTTTTTTTGGATGACCCGTGTGCAACCACGTACAAACAATTTGGTAAGATTTGCATCTGTCATATTGGGTATGTTGCCATTTGTCAAACTGGAAAGATTGAAATTTGTTGATCTACTAACATTGTCATTTGTCAATCCTTGTAACATTGTGATTTGTCAAAATATGTAGCTAGAAATCACTAGCACTATCTAATTTTTGCAACTAAAATTCAGTAATTAAGCATAGATTTCATTCATAGATTAAGCAGTCATTCTTAATTTATACAAAAAGTTCAACTCGACAGCTGAACCGACCAAAATTTTCCCCAATTGTGGTCAACCACGTACTGAAATAGCTAGTTCAATTATATATACTAGCTAATTTTAAGTACCTTGTATAGTTCCACCACACATCTATAGTCAGATGAACTGAACAAAATAGCCCCTAAATACTACTACTACGGAGGGGCTTTGTGCTACTTCCAGCAGCCTCTTCTCTGCCGAGCACTCTAAGTAAGAGGCAGAGGAGGAGGAGGCCAACGAGCTGGATAAATGCAATACAGTCTCTGCCGCTATTGCACGTTCAGCGACGCTCCCCAGCTCGAACGCCAACTGTCGCTCCAGACGTTCCCTCTAGAAGCGGCCGGACTGGTCGTAGATCTCCTGATTCCTCGCCTCTGTGTCGGTGTGTGCTGCGGCCACGGCTGTGGTAAGGCTCTTTGCATGCTCAACGAGGCATTCCTCCACCTCCCGCAGGAACTCGATGTAGCGTGCAAGGTCGCTGACGCACGTGCGGGGCTCCACCTCCGCCTCCCTCCTTCGGGCGGCGGTGGCGGAGCGGGTGATGATCCTGGAGGTCGGCGGTGGGCCGGCGGCCACAGCGGCCGACGATGGGGTGGTGGCCACGACGGCCACCTCCCGCCTTCGGGCCGCGGTGGCGGAGCAAGTGATGGCCTGTAGTGGGGTGGCGGCCACGAGGGCCACCTCCCGCCTACGGGCCGCGGCGGCGGAGCGAGCGATGGCCCTAGCTTTTGACGGTGGTGTGGCAGCAACACTACTAGGGAAACCTTATACACAGAACTTTAGTAGTAGCGCTTGTTAAAAAAGCACGCTAGTGCTAACTAGCAGTAGCGTGCTGGCAAAAACCGCGCTACAGATACATATGTAGCAATAGCGCATCTAACAATAAAAGCGCTACTATTAAAACTCCCACTACTAAGCCGATAGGCTACACATAGTAGTAGCGATTTTATGGAAACAACGCTACCGCTACTTGTTTTGTAGCAGCGCATTTACGAAGAAAGGCACTAGTGCTAACGGAAATAAAACTAAATGGAAAGCAAATAAGAAAGAGAAAGGAATAGCAGTAGCACATGTTCAGAAACGCGCTACAGCTAACATAGCAGTAGCGCACTTCCCGGAACTCGCTACTGCTACTTTTGACTTAACCGCACGATTCGTTCTTCCCCACGGCCACTTCCCCCAAATCCCAACTCCTACGCTGTCGCCGCCCTGCATCGCCGTCTGCCGCCGCGTGCTCTCCCGTTGCTCTCTGCACACCCTCGACGCCGCCCCCGACCCCGACCTCGATGCCGCCCTCCGCCGCGCGCCCGAGCCCCGACCCCGACCTCGACGCTGCCTACCCCTCCCTCGCCGCAGGCACCCGAGGTGAGCACGCCTCCTCCTCCCCCTCCCCTACCTCTTCCTAGCTAAATTTGCTAGGGTTCTTCAAATTTTAGATTGCATCAAATTAGTTAGGGTTCATCAAATTAGATGGTAATTAGTGCAGTAGTTCCTAGGTACTAATTAGTTAGTAAGAACTAGGGCAGTAGTGTTTAATAGAATTAGTAAGAAATTTAATAGAACTAGTTAAACTTGTTTTTTAGTAATAATAGTTTAATTAATAGAACAAGTGTATTTTTAGTAAGAAAATTAATATAACTAGTTGAACTAGTATATTTTTAGTAAGAACTAGTTTATTTTTATTTATAGTAAGTTTATTTTTAGTAAGAACTAGTTGAAATAATAGAAGTAGTTGAACATGTCACATTTGTTGTTATTTTTTTAGTTAAAGCAATTATTCCCGCATCAACGTCGATGATGCCTATCCCGCATCCTCGTCGTCGACTCGGTAGAGGACACATGCTTGACCAGATGGGCCATGTCTGGGACTGGGCTCCGTCAGGCTGGTACTGGGAGGCGCTACCTACCGGGGGACGCAGCTTGGTGAGGAGCCAGCCCGTCGTTGACCCGAACCTTCTTTGGTGACAGTCGCGTGGGCCAGTGATGGTGCAGAGGCTTGAGTACCCCGCGGAGGTGGTACGTCACCGTGTCAGCGAGGAGGACGCGCATGCCCGTCGCTACTTGTTTGCGTTGGAGCACATATTCTCCAATACCTGGCAGGTTCTCTAGGGATCTCACTGGAGCTATGATCCTGTGATGGTTCCTTCTCTTTGGGTGTCCACCGCCCGTGCTGATACCCCTCATGCGCTAGGGTTTTAGTTGTATTAGTGATGTTATCTGTATGATAATATTCGGGTTGTATTAGTGATAATATTCGACGATGTATGGACGCAAGAGATGATTTACTTTTGCTTATTGAATGCATGCTAATTTGAATACTTGTTTATTTTACGATTTGGTTTTGCTTATTGAATGCTCAAATTGGAGAAGTACTCCTATTTTGAATGCTAAAATTGGAACCCACTATGCAAGGCGTATGCATTTGATTAGTTGATAGCTTATAGGGTTTTTGTTTTTGCAGAAATCTAGGAGCCCCTCCATCATCCCCGCCGTCGTCCCCGTCACCGACCCCCTCCGACCTCGAGGTGAAACTAGCCAAATATCCATGTCAATATGAGTCCTAAAAGATATTTTGAAATGTTTTTGCTGATATTTTCAACCATTAAAATGCAATGACCATCAAGTTTGAATGCTCATATGATGTAGATAAAAAATGTATATCTTGTGTTGCTCAAATAGGATATGTGCTTGCCCAAGTGGCTGGTCATGTTTGCAGGTTACACCACCAAGTGGCCTATGTTTTGCCGGAGTGTTGATTAATTTCCGTTCCGGCAAATTTCAGGCGCTTGATATGTCCTTTTTTAGCAACGGTCATGCTGGATTTTTCCGTGAATTTTGGCATGACTTGTGCTAGAATATGTAGGAAATACCGAGTGGCCTGGATTTTCTAGAAAGATAATTAAACGATAATTTGGGTTGACCTTAAGTCTATCGAGGCTCCACCATATATGAGAGGATGAAGAATCCCGACGGTTGTCGTGGGGGTCATTTCTCTTTCTTCTCCTTGTGCTAGACCATTGTTATGCACTAGGGGAAGGAGGAGTAACGACCATAACTGACGGTTGCAAATGTCAGAGAGGAATCAGTGAGGGAGAGTATCCACCATGTATGAGAGGATGAAGAATCCCGACTGTTGTCGTGGGGGTCACTTCTCCTTCGTTCCCGTGTGCTCGACATTTTGGTGTAATGCACTCGGGGACGACAGGGGGAGCGACCATCACCAACGGTCGAATGTATACACCACATGAGCTGAGAGTTTTCAAGAAAAAACTCGGCAGACTATTAGTCAACCCGTGATGAATAATGATCTAATTTAGTTTTTGTAGTACATATATTTAATTGTACAAGTTTAATCTTTGAATTATGAACATAGGAAATGTCGTACTCGGACGACAAAAGTCTCCTGGGGGAGTGCGACTGGTGCAACGACGACCGAGGTCATTGCGACAGGCCTCAGCTAGACGAAGATCGGAACTTTAGCATTAAGCTCCAGGAGACCTTCGATGTTGAAACGGTACGCAACGATGACAAGTCTTTTTTTGAATTAAGCACGACTTCAACAATTTCAACGTGTAATTTTCGTCTTTTACAATTCAACTAGCTTATCCCATTCCATGCAAGACACTATGTCTTGGAGAGGATAGGTTTTGAAGACCATGAAAGTTTCGAAACAAAGAAAATTCACCTAAGGACCCATCATGGTATGGATTTTGAAGTAAATCTGTACAATTCTCATAGCGTTACCCATTTTGGTTGCACAAATTGGGAAGCACTTTCCAAGATGTATGGTTTTTATGAGGATATGATTGTCACCATGGATCTTGGTGATCCTGACATCGAGCAAGACAATATGGACATTTGAGTCCTTGATACGCTTCCAATTCTACCGCTATGTGAGTTTCTCAAACATAGTTATTAAATAATTTAATTTGTTTATTTAAAAATAGTGGACAGCTTATTTCCACTGACAGCTTATTTTCATTCTTCAAACAATGTGTAGAAGATGGTACACAGAACCTACTACACCGATGGCTCCGAATTAACTTATCAGGAGAAAAATCATCTGATCGCGTTTTGTACGGAACTTGAGAATTACAATATCTATTATAAAACCCCTCCACATTATGGTCAATATGTGCCACTAGTGCACGTGTTGAACCACTATAACATCCATGGAGATGCCATGGTAAGATTTCTTACTATTATGACATCCGTGCATCTTTTGCATACTTCTAAAACAGAACTACATTACTAACTACTAAGTTATTACTATGTTTTTCAACACAAAATCCGGAAGGATTGTGTGCCTCATCAGAATGGTCGCTTTGATGTTTTGAACACACAGCCAGGTCATCCTATGAATCTCACCTGTCCATATCAGATTTCTAAAACCGATGAACACATCGTAATCAAAGAATGAAAAAAATGTATGGACAGTCGTAAGGAGGTTCTTGGAAGCAACATTGTGCGAAAGGCAAGAATTGGAGACAGGATAATCACCATTCTCCATAATAGTAGGTCCTAAGAGAATGTAGTAGGTTCTATGAGGTACAATGTATATTATGTGGTACAATGTGTTAGAGTTGATGATGAGGAGTAGTTGTGATTATGACTAGTGACCAACTTGCTATGTGATGTCTCATTGATGAAAACGATGATCATGAGGAGGTGTTATATGACAATGATGTATTATGATGATAAGTTGTTAATGATATGATGATGATGATGATGATGATGATGATATTTATCATGTCATTAGGTGAAGGAACTGCGGATTAGTTTCAAGTGGATGTCCATCCACTTGAAACTAGTCCACGGTTCTTTCACCCAGTGATGTAATAACTCATTATGATGTAAAAACAATCTCTAAATTGTTGTTGTATGAAAACTTGTATAAAGGTGTATGAATACAACATGAAATAAAAAAAAATATGGAATAGGAGTAGTAGCGCGGGCTGGTAGAAGCGCTACTAGTAAGTACCACTAGCGCTGCTAGGGGAAAGCGCTACTACTAAGTTGATATAGCAGTAGCATGGGTTAACCCGCGCTACTGCTAACCTTTAGCTATAGAGCCGTACCAGTAGCGCTCCTTCCCACGCTACTGATAGGCCTAAAACCCGCGCTGCTGCTAGGCTTTTCCCTAGTAGTGCAATGGCGGGCGGCAACAGCTGCCGACGGGTAGCGGCGGTGAAGTGTGTGGTGAGTGTTCCGTGCACACCCAACAGGGACGCCACACCCACTACACTACGCCGGGGAATGAGCCGCCGCTGCGGTCCTCCTAGCTGGAGATGTCCTCTGATGACGGTAGAGTGGATGAGCGACGATGATGGACCGGTGCCATTGGCGATTGTGGGAGAAGCAGACAAGATAAGCTACAGGGAGGGAGGGGAAAATGCGACGCAGGACTCGCCGGCCGTGAGGGTTTATATAGCACGCCGGTAAGCATTGGGATTTTGGGGGACTTCACCGAGTCGGGGGGAAGCTTGCGTGGGAACCTGCAAGGTTGCACGGGGACGGGCTCACCGACGATTCATTGGCGCCACTGTTTGGCCAAAAGAACGCCCCTGTGCGCTGCGCAAGCTTGCATTGTAAGCCGTGCGCGGTTACGGGGTGACAAGACGTGCGAGAGGAGGACGAAAGGACACGTACACATATGATTAATACAAAAAATGTTTGCGATTTAATTACCTATTATACCCCATCCTGGTTTATAAGTAGGATTTAACTAATAAAATATGAATGCATGTCGCCAAAGATTATATCGTTGGATTCGTATTTGAACATAGTTTCCAGTTATACAATTTTTTAACATGCATTACCACTTGTTTGGTTAAATTTAAGGTTATATACCAGCAAGCGTTTGCCCGCAACACACACGGCTTATTCGATCACAAACAGCTCGGATGGATCAACTGTATGCCACGTATCGTACATGCAACTCTAATCTGATTCGTGCTTGATGTCTCCGACATCACTCGCACAGTTCGTCTTATTTTCCACGTATCACTGTGCCGGCCTCTGCTCGCGTCCCTTGGCAAGCTCTGCTCACCGTTAGGCGCCGCAGCGCGCTGTGCTTGTTGTTAGGCACCGCGGCATGCTCTGCTCATGTCCGTTGGCGCGCTCGGCTTGTGGACAACTTTTCCTTGCGTGTTCAACTGCTATATGCATATATATATATGGTTGCTCGCCATTGAGGCGACCGCGGAGCGCTCTGCTCGCGTCCCTCCATGCGTGCTCTGCCACCGGTTGGGCGTGCGCACGATCACGTGGGGGGCCCCATATGCATGCGGTTGCGCTGCGCGCATTGCCACGCGATGCAGTTACGTGCGGCACGATGGAGTTACGCGCTGCAAATTAGAACTGCCATCAGGGCCTGCGGATACTCCTGTTCGTCCAGCTTCCCCTTTAATTCCCGCGGCCATTATAACCTTAGTCTCTTCAACCTTTCAATCGCGCCCCACAACACAACAAGCACACCCAGACGACACATAGAGAGGGGATGTCTAGTGGCGCTCCAATGGAGTTCAGCGAGCATAGAGTGGAGACTCACGCGAGGGAGAAGGATCTCTCGGTGGTGTACACGATCGTCCCGGCCTTGGTGGATGACTACATCAACAGCGTTGAGCAGTTCCTTGCTCGAGACAAGTACAAGGTGGTCGGCATCGACCTCCAATACACCGCCGGTCGTCCCGGTATAGATCAGAAGGTTGTCATCGCCCAGTTGTGTGTGCGCCATCATGTCCTCATCTACCACTACTGCATGGCCACAGAGCCTTGCGACCATTTCAACAGGTTTGTCAAGAGCACCGACTACAAGTTCGCCATGGTGGAAACCACCGACGATGTAAAAGCTCTCTTGGCCTGCAAGAACCTTGTCGAAATCCGTGACCACTATAGGGTCTGGGGCAGCATGAAGAAGGGCTCCCTGGTCGAACTCGCCTCAGCCATCATCGAGCCCTACTACGAAAAGATGAAGCGGGATGCCCAGAGAACAAGTCCCGTATCCTGGCACATGGCCTAGATGCAGCAATTGGATGAACCTCACCTCAGGTTCGTGGCCAAGAGCGTGTACACATGCTACGAGATGCACAGGCGGATCGTTGACATGAGGAATTGCCTTGTTACCCAAATCGACGAGCTCAGATCGAGCCACGAGCAGAGCAAGCATAGTGATTATGCTGTTGGTGTTGTTCTAGGACAAAGAGTTGATAAGAAACTGAATGTTATTCATTATGCTAGTAAACCTCTAGACAGTGCTCAACGAAATTATGCTACTACTAAAAAAGAATTCTTAGCAGTGGTGTTTTCTTGTGATAAATTTGGACCTTGTATTGTTGATTCAAAAGTAACTGTTCACACCGATCATGCTGCTATTAAATATCTTATGGAAAAGAAAGATGCTAAACCTAGACTTATTCGATGGGTTCTCTTGTTACAAGAATTTGATTTACATATCATTGATAGAAAAGGAGCTGAGAACCCCGTAGCTGATAATTTATCTAGGCTTGAAAATGTGTCTGATGACCCACTACCAATTGATGATAGTTTTTTTATGAGCAGTTAGCTGCAATAAATATTGCTCATAATTCTCCTTGGTATGCTGAATATGCTAATTACATTGTTGCTAAATATTTACCACTGAGCTTTACATACCAACAAAATAAAAAATATCTTCTATGATTTAAGACATTACTTTTGGGATGACCCACATCTTTATAAAGAAGGAGTAGATGGTATTATTAGATGTTGTGTACCTGAGCATGAACAGGGACAAATCCTATGGAAATGTCACTCTGAAGCTTATGGAGGGCATCATGCTGGAGATAGAACTACTCACAAGGTATTGTAATCTGGATTTTATTGGCCTAATCTCTTCAAGGATGCTCGTAAGTTCATCTTATCTTGTGATGAATGTCAAAAAATAGGTAATATCGGTAAGCGTCAAGAAATGCCTATGAATTATTCACTTGTTGTTGAACCATTTGATGTTTGGGGATTTGATTACATGGGACCTTTTCCTTCTAATGGGTATACACATATTTTTGTTGCTGTTGATTATGTTACTAAATGGGTAGAAGCTACTCCAACTAGTAGTGCTGATCACAACACCTCTATTAAAATACTTAAGGAAGTTATTTTCCCAAGGTTTGGAGTCCCTAGATATTTATTGACTGATGGTGGTTCACACTTTATTCATGGTGCTTTCCGTAAAATGCTTGCCAAGTATGATGTTAACCATAGAATTGCATCACCTTATCATCCTCAGTCTAGTGGTCAAGTTGAACTTAGCAATAGAGAAATAAAATTAATTTTGCAAAAGATTGTCAATAGGTGTAGGAAGAATTGGTATAAGAAATTAGATGATGCACTTTGGGCTTATAGAACAGCATATGAAAATCCTATGGGTATCTCTCCTTATAAAATGTTTTATGGAAAAGCTTGTCATTTGCCTCTTGAGTTAGAACACAAAGCTTATTGGGCCATCAAAGAGCTCAACTATGATTTTAAACTTGCTCATGAAAATAGGTTATTTGATATTAGCTCCTTAGATGAATGCAGAACCCAAGCTATGAAAATGCAAAATTATTCAAAGAAAAAGTTTAAAGATGACATGACAAAAGAATCCAAAAGCATGAGTTTAAAGTCGGAGAATATGTTCTTTTGTACAACTCTCATATCAGGTTCTTTGCAGGAGAACTCCTCTCAAAATGGGAAGGCCCTTACGTTATCGAGGAGGTTTATCGGTCAGGAGCCATCAAAATAAATAATGCCGAAGGTACTAACCAAAAGGTTGTCAATGGGCAACAAATAAAACACTATATCTCAGATACACTCATTAATGTTGAAAGTAATATTATACAAACTTTGACACCAGAAGAAAACATAAAAGAGTCCTTCTAAAACACTCCAGAATCGTGAAAATAAGGAGGTACATGATACGGTAAGTAAACAGACTTCGAAAAATCCGCAAAAATATTTTTTGTCAGTTTTGGAATATTTAGAAAATTAGGAAATAAAGAAACTTCCAGGAAGCGTCCCGTGGTGGCCACAAGACTCCAGGGCATGCCCAGGTGGGTTGTGCCCACCCGGGACACCTTCCGGACTCTATTTTTCTACAGTATTCTTGTCCCCCAAGATAAAAAATCTATATATACTCCTGTTAACCACAGTATCACGGAGAAATCCTCTATTTTATTTTCCTTGTTGTTTTCTGTCAGATCCCATCTACCATGGCCACCTCCGGTTCCTCTAAGGACAAGTTCTTCAAGAACGTCGTCAACCCATATCTGTGGGAGGTGGTGCAACACCCTCAAGTCATCCAGATGCATGAGGGGCTGCTCCACATCCGCGACGTGCAAGGCCCGAAAGGAACAGGAACCGTGGAGGCTCGGCTTGAAGCTATGGAACAAGATGTCTTCCGGTGCAAGGGGATGGTGGAGCGTGGACTTAACGCAAATCACCTCATGATCACAGACCTCTCCCGTGATCTCAAGGTGGATGGCAAGCCCATGAAGGACATCATCTTCACCCTCAACGAGCAAATCAACTTCCTCTAAAGACGGATCTATGATCTCCAAAACCAAGTCTTTGAATATGAGGTGAGGTTTAAAGATATGAGTTTGGCTGCTAGTTGCAGGACCCGCGAGACTCACTCCTCTTATGTTGGTGTGCCACTGCCGTGGAAATCTGAGGACAAGATCTCTTCTTCATCACCACCACATTCTTCTTCATCACCCAAAGAGAATTGAATATCGGGTATGGGCACTCCCCTTGGCTTCTGCCAAGATTTGGGGAGGTGCCCCGGTATCGTATCACCCCACTATCTTTTTGCATTTACTTATTTTAGTTCAATTGTTTGCTTTAGATGAATAAAAGTTTAGTTTGATCCTTTCTTACTGAGAGTTTGCTTAGTGATCTATCTTTGTAATCATGTGTAAGATATATAATAAAGTTTAGTTTGAGTTTTTGCTTTCTTTACTTTCATTTTGCAAAAAAAGAAATAGAAATAAGAAAGAAAAAATAGAAAGGATAGAAATAAAAGAAAGGAAATAAATCAAGAAGATCATATACTAATCCTATGGTAGGTGATGACACCATATACGGAAAAGTATGAGTAGGTAATTTTATTAGAGATTGACAAACATAGCATTAGTCAATGATGCAACTCATGAAAGAATTAATAAAGGAAGAGAAGATTCACATATAAATATACTATCCTAGAAATCTTGTATGATTGTGATCCCTCATCAAAATATTATATGCCAAAATTGTTGACGTTGGACAAGGAAGACAACTTAATGGTTTATGTTTGTTTATATTCACATAGAAGTCATAGTGTCATGGATCCTTCAACATGTGGTGCTTGCCCCTATCTTTGCTAGCCAAAAATTCTGCACTAAGTAGAGATACCACTTGTGCATCCAAAAACCCTTAAACCCAAATCTTATTTTCAAGTGTCCACCATACCTACCTAGGGATTGAGCAAGATCCATAAAGTAAGTTATCGTCGGTGCAAAAAGGCGATAAAAATTGCTTCTAAAAGTGTGTGATCATTTAGAGTAAGAGAAAATTGAGCGTTGCACGAACTTGTGATGGTGAAGAATAAAAGCGACAAACTGCATAATAAAGGTCGCCATCACAAGGGGCAATGTAATGTGACGTTCTTTTGCACTAAGGGGTTGGGCATACAAACAAATAAGCGCATGGCAACCTCTGCTTCCCTTTGCGAAGGGCTTATCTTTTACTTTTCATGTGTTTACTTTTATGAAAAGAGTCAAAGTTTTCCTTCTATCCCTTTTTATTTTTCTCCTTTGGCAAGCATCATGTGGTGAGGAAAGATCTAGGCCCATATGTCGAGTTGAATATAGATAGAATGAGTTATTATTGTTGACATCACCCTTGAGGTGAATATGTTGGGAGGCAAAACAATAAGCCCCTATCTTTCTATGTGTCCTGCTGAAACGTTTTGCTCTTCTGCACGAGGTGAGTGTTAGCAATCATAGAAGACTATATGATGGCTGAGTATGTGGACTTGCCTAAAGATCAATTTGCTGGAAATGCTAATGAAGATGTTGCATCCCATCTTCATACCTTCGTTGAATTATGTGATATGCAAAAGAAAAAATGTGGATAATGATATTTTCAAGTTGAAATTATTTCATTTCTTGGTTTTCATCCTTACCTCGCAATAGTATTGATTCATGGGATAAATGTAAGGATGGTTTTATTGCTAAGTGCTTTCCTCCCGCTAAGACTATATCTCTTAGAAACCAAATCATGAACTTCAAACAACATGAGCAAGAACATGTTGCACAATCTTGGGAGAGAATGAAATTAATGATTAAAAAGTGTCCCACTCATGGATTAAGCTTATGGATGATAATAAAAAAATGCAGGATTGAATTTTGTATGGAGAAATCTTCTAGATTCTGCTACAGGACGTACATTCATGGGAATTACATTAGGAGAGGCAACCAAGCTTCTTGATAATATGACCGCAAATTATTCCCAATGGCACACCGAACGAGCTCCAACTTGTAAGAAGGTAAATTATGTCGAAGAAGTTTCTACTTTGAGTGATAAAATGGATGCTCTTATGAATATGCTTGCTAGTAAAAATGCTCATGTTGATCCTAATGATATCCCATTATCTACTTTGATTGAGCAAAATAACGATACTATTGATGTGAACTTCATTGCAAGAAATAATTTTAACAATAATGCTTATAGAGGGAATTTTAATCCTAGACCATATCCATTCAATCCCTCTAATATTAATGATCCCCGTGGTAGCTCTTATAGTAAAAGGTTGTTTGAAATTAAAAAGGCAACTAAATTTTTTATGCATTCACAGTATGAACAAAACGTGCTATTTGCTAAGGAAATTAAAGAACACTCTACCTTGCTACAAGCTATTAACAAATTTTTTGATGAGGTCAATCAAGAAGTAGCCAACCTTCAATTACAACTTGCTCGGACTGAAAATATGATAGGGAAGATTTTTGATAAACAAACAACACTAGTGAATAAAATGGCTGCTAAACCGGAATCACATCTTTTAACTAGTGAGGATGAAGATATTAAAACTATAGGAGTCTCCACTATAACTTTTTTACTAATATAAAACTTGATAAAAAGGGACAGGAGATGAGTCAACTTTAAGTAGAAGGTGTCTCAATTGTTCGAAGGTTGATGATCTTAATGATAAAAACTACAAAAGTGGGTCTGAAGAGGTCAAAACTTTAGATATTGATGTGCCCACTACTTTGGATTACAAGGACTTTAATTATGATAATGTGTATTTGATTGAATGTATTTCCTTGTTACAATCATGATAATTCACCTAATGCTTACGAACAGAATAAATCTTCTACTAGACACGTTGTAGAAGCCATGATTAAAGCTCATCAACAAAAACTAGAATTGGAAGTGTCAATACCAAGGAAATTACAAGATGAATGGGAACCTACTATTAAAGTTAAGATTAAAGATTATGAATGCAATGCTTTGTGTGATCTAGGTGCTAGCGTCTCTACTATACCAAAAACTTTATGTGACGTTCTAGGTCTCACCGATTTGGATGAATGTTCTTCTAACATTGTGTCCTCAAAGTTGCCGGCATAGACATGCCATGATCTGGAAAATGTAATCATTATGAAATACCTGAGTTAGTCTTAGAGGCAAGACTAGGAATACATTTTACCGTACTTGCATATGGGTTTTCCTCTAAGACTTTATGGATATACGGACTCAAGGACCATTGCAGGTATAGCATGGAATATAAACATAATTACGAACATGAACATAAATAATAACATTTATTATTGACTCTATGGCATATTTCCTATAGCCTCCACCGAGCACCACCATCGGCACATGCCCTCGCAGCTCCTCTTCGCCTGAGTTGGCCACGCCGCCTCACTGCAATCTGATTCCAGCCGCAGCAGCCACTCCTCCTGTGTACCCATCGGACTACACCATAGCCGCTTCAGCCTAGTGTGATACCATGTAGAAGCGGGAGAGGTGTACCTCGTCGGCCCTCTTGATTGCACTGGCAGCTCGCTCGGTCATGGCGGGCGCCCTCAGGGAAGACAACGACCAGCGCCTCCTTCTCTTCTAGGTCTTGCACATGGGCTGGGCCTTATGGGCCAAGTGGAGATGGGCCAGGCCCATACTGGTTCAACACTCCCCCTTTCTCCCCCTGGCAAGTAGCTGCAAGTAGCAGCAGACATTGCGACCTTCTCTCCATTCAGCAACAACAACGACAGCTTCAGGAAGCAGCAGCCTCAGTCGTAGCGGGAGCAAAAACAGCAGCAGTAGCAACACACAGTAGTGCAAACCACCACTAGCAGCAACAACACAACACTTCAATCAGTAGCACCACCCTCTCAGTCCCTCAGGCTTTGATTGGTAGAAGTGCATTAGGGAGGTGGGGATTTCAGGGGATTTGGTGAATCCCTTCCTTCCACCCAATCCCCTCAAATCCCCTTGAAACCCCCGAACCCCTCCAGCCACAGTCCCCTCCATATGAAAAACTTGTTTGGTAGGCAGGGACTGCCATATTAAAATAAGATAGTGCAAACATCTAAAAATGCAATCTTTACATGTAAAACAACATCATATTAAGAAGAGCTTGCTACAAAATTGTAAAGGTCACCTAATAAAAATGTTACCTGATGAAACTTGCTACACGTGAATAATCTTGCAGCAATTCTTCACAGAAACAACATAATTTTGCATGACTTCGGATCAATATCTCATCCCAACAATATCAATTATATCACAGCTACAACATGATTTATCATAAGAGCATGACTTGGAATCAATAATATCTCATATGTGATCTTTCACAGCAACACCATAATTTTGCAACAACCATAATGCAGCACAAGACTTGTGCAATAGCTCAAAATCAGTTATATTTTTACAGACCAAACAACACTAAGAATGATGTTGCCATATAGATGAATTGCTCTTAGATCATCCAGTTTTTGAATGGCCAAAAGTTTGTCCAGATTGTTTAGTCTTGCTTCTCTAGTTGCCTGAGAACCTAATTATAAAACAAAAGCAGAATGAGAGTGACAAAACTTAAATAGGCCAACCTATGTTCTAGTATTCCAGTTAGCTCAACGAATTACCACATACTAATATACACAAAATGCTAGGTACTCGAGAACAAAATTATGTATGCTAATCTACAGAATGGTCATCAACCATAACTTATGAAGACCAGAGGTTTCAAAGCTCGAGAACAAGTCCAGTATATGACAAAGTAATAAGCCACATATGCCTCAACAAGTGTAAATTTCTTTCAAGGTTCATGAACATGTCCATCATATATCACATGTTTGGCTTGGAAAAAGGTTACACGTCAATGAAAATACATGGGATTTTCTTATTGTATATCCTGGCCCAAAGATTTCCAGAATACATTGTTCTAATTACATATTTCAGGTAGCTACTTCCAATTTGATAGTGCTACGATAGTGACAATCAGAGTAGTGATTATTTATTTCTTGATACCACATCCAAAAGCCAACAGAACAGACAAATAGCAGCTTGAATTAAATTCTGACCAGCTTCCCTTTATTAAAGAATCATTTTAATATATGAACAGAGGCGGAACAAGCAAATGGGTAGAGGTAGAACAGAGGCATCAAATGTCAATTGAAATACTAAACGGGTGTGCTGCTAGCAACAGAGAAGATGGTTGTACAAATAAATGTCAGTCAAATTAATACTCTGGTCTCCTGCAAACTGACATTAATGGACAACAATGTATGTGTTCATTTGCCCTAGAATTAATACCCAGCTAGGAAGGAAATACCTATATACGTATTACCCTAGATTTCCTGAAAGGATCAGCTAGCAAGGGTATAAATAGCTCCAAGTAAAGTTTTTACATCAAAACAAAAGTGACCATAACTGAATCAGGTCCCTATTACATTTCTATAGCTATGACTCATGGGAAAACATACAACCCATAGTAAACATTTCTATGTTTGAGATCATTGCTTCTAAAATTCATCAATTGTTTCTAAAATGATCCGTACATATCTTGCTACAATATGACCATTTAAATGTTTCTCAGTGGGATTTTTTTTCTTTTAAAGGAAGTTCTGAGTGTCATAGGCTCATGGCATATGGTACGACCTCAAATCAATTAATACAGGAAATAGTTCCAGCCAGAATAATTTAGGCAACAGTCCTACTGAAACCAAACTTTTGGGGTTGTGTGAATGCCCTGCCTAGGCCTGATAAGTGTAACAGACGGCTCCAGGCAAGAGTAACAATGTTCAATAGACATTTGATGCTCAGGAAAGCAGGGCAACTTTCAGAAGGAGAAAGATGCATACATTTAATACTACACATTAATCAGCACCAACATTTAAGAGAGCTGAGAAAAAAATATAACATCAAGTATCTAAGTTTATAGATTATCAAGTGCTGACAAGATACTAAAACATCCAGTGAACTGAATCAACAGGGTATGTAGAACATACTAACAGGACATGAATAATTCGACTAGGCAATTAATATCTATCACTCTAACAAGACCAGTTTCACACGATTATAGTTAGCGACCATTCTAAATATCTATCACTCTATCAGTTTAGGTGAAGGAGTTCTTATTCTATTTCTAGTGGCA
This sequence comes from Triticum aestivum, assembly GCF_018294505.1. Classification (NCBI taxonomy): domain Eukaryota; kingdom Viridiplantae; phylum Streptophyta; class Magnoliopsida; order Poales; family Poaceae; genus Triticum; species Triticum aestivum. Next base: position 723,449,390 of record NC_057812.1, on the reverse strand, counting down.
TACTTCAGCAGTAAAATTTTCAGTAATTTTTGTTGTACAGGTGACTGGTGTATTGGGCCTATTGGCATATCTGAACCAGTTGCAAGGTAACCCAAAGAAAATTTCGATCAGACACTCATCATTCTCCACAGATCAATTCAGGTAAATCTGTAGTTCAATTCTCTGTCTCTTTATTTTTTGATAAAAGAGAGCTCTCTCTCCGATTTCCATTAAGTGAAATCACCATGTCTTACAAGGAAAGTAAAAGAATAGAAAGCTACGATAGCAAATCTCTACGAGCGTCAGACTATTGAGGGAGGGGGAAAGCCATCCCTCCCCCCTCCCCATTTTGCCCCCAAAGCAGCACCTCACAAGAGATCTAAGGCCTGGGCATAAACAGGTCCCAACACCCGGCTTAAAATGAAGTTTTAGAAATAGAAAGTAGTTCAAAGAGGCAACATAGACAGCCCCCTCTAACAGGTATCCATCATCATACATTTATTTCTGCCCCGAGAAACAAAAGGCTGAAGAGCAGGATGAAACAGAAGGTAAGTTGATGCAGCTTGTTGAAGCGCCCATCTTTTCTTGCAGCACCAGAGAGTGATCCCGAAGAGTTCGAATCTGGTCACCCAAGAATTCTCCTAGTCTCCAGACACCATCCATGTGCTGCTTTAAACACTTCTCTAGCCACCTCACCGACTTGTTTCACTCCTGCCTCCATCATCTCACTTCTTGTGGGGTTTTGCTGCAAAACATTCCAATCATGCAAAAAATTAGAAGCAAATTAACAGGTACACAGGGGTCATTCACCCTTTTGTTATCAAATACAACACTATTTCTTAATTTCCAAATAGTCCAGCATATCGCAGAAATTCCGATCATAACCAAGACCCTCTCATCTTTGCCAAAAGTCTTTACCCAGTTTCACATTACCAGGTCTAGGTTTTCTGCAATGTCATTTAAATTGAAGGCACATTTTAAAATGTTCCATAATAACCTAGCAATAAAGCAGGAAAGGAAGAGGTGGTTTATACTTTCTTTATGCCCACAAAAGGGGCATTTTTTATCACCTATCCACCCCCTGCGCAGAAAGTTATCTTTTGTAAGAATGCTATTTCTAAGAGCCAACCACTTAAAAACTTTGACTCTGTAAAAGGATTTTACAGTATAAATCCCTTTTTTAGTCAGTGTCCATTTCACTTTATCTTTATCCTCACTCAGAGTCACCGAGCTGCAAGCTTCTTTGATGTGTTCCCAAAGTTCTATTGAGTTCCCTGTCAGAGTTCTCCTAAAATGCATGTTATCTATCCCATTATCCAAAATCTCCTTGATTGTTTTCTTCTTATCAAAACATATATTATATAACCTAGGAAAGTTTTTTCTAAGTGGAGCAGATCCAATCCACCAATCTTCCCAAAAATGAATTTTTTCCCCATTTCCCACTGTGAACTTACACAAAGAAGTAAAATGATTTCTATGTTTCAAGATCTCCCTCCAAAACTAAGAGTCCCCCTGCTTGGCAGTTATATTACTAAGATTTTTTTCCGAGGTATTTTTTCAAAATGATATCATGTCACAGCCCCTCTGTTGTCTATAGTTTCCACCACCATTTACACAACAAGGTTTTATTCAAATGGGTAAGGTTTTGGATCCCCAGACCCCCCATATCTTTCGGCCTGCACACGTCAGACCATTTGACTAAATGATATTTTGGTCTCTCCTACCATAAAAGCCTGGCTCTGAAGAAATCCATACGTTTGTTCACCCCAATGGGAAGCCCGTAGAATGACATTATAAAATAAGGTATGACTGTCAAAGAAGACTGGATTAACGTAACCCTCCCTGCACTGGCAAGTAATCTGCCTTGCCAAGTTTCACATATTCTCTCCAGTTTGCTTTCAGGAGGTCTCCATTTTTTATTACCAATTCTGTTTTTATCAATTGGTAATCCTAAATATTTCATAGGCAGAGCACCTATTGGACATGTAAGATCTTTTCATATTCATCTTGTTTATCAATGGCCTCCCCAAATAAAAACAACTCACTCTTATGAAAGTTGACTTTCAGACCAGACATTTGCTCAAAGAGGCATAAGATATATTTCAAGTTATGATCACTATCTAGATCATCTTGCACTAAGAAAATAGTGTCATCTGCATATTGTAGGATGTTGACCCCGTTTGGAACATTTTCATTTAGTACCCCTTTCACCAGACCACTTTTCCTAGCATTATCTAACATAATAGCTAGTGCATCAGCAGCCAAATCAAAATTGAGAGGTGACAAAGAGTCCCCTTGCCTCAGCCCTTTGTGGGTAAGAAAATATTTTCCTAAATTTTCATTGACCTTCACACAAAATTTTCCCCCTCTAATGATTTCCATAACCCAGTCTATCCATTTATCTGGGAATCCTTTTAGTCTGAGCATCTGAAAAAGAAAAGACCACTTGATTTTATCATAAGCCTTTTCAAAATCAATTTTCAATAAGAGAGCACTTTGCTTCCACTTTTTTATACTGTTTAGAGCTTCATGTAAAATTAAGACCCCTTCCATAATATATCTACCCTTGACAAAAGCAGTCTGAGTAGGAGATATAACATCAGCAGCCACTAAATTCAACATGTTCATCAATACTTTTGTAATAATTTTAAAGCAAACATTTAGTAGACCTATAGGTCTAAATTTTTGTATTTTGTTGGCATCCTTACCTTTAGGGACTAGATTTATAATCCCATAGTTCAATCTGCTAATATCAATTTTTCTTCTTGCAAAATCATCCAACAGGGCTTTGAGATCATATTTCACCAATTCCCAATAATGCTGATAAAATTCAGTTGTAAATCCATCCGGGCCAGGTGATTTGTTATGTGCCATTTTAAAGACCACCTTCTTAATTTCTTCCAAAGAGAATTCCTCAGTCAAAATATATCTATATCTATCTTGTATCTTGTTTGGGTTATCAACCTTTAGAGAGACTGAAGAGTCATCAGGGGGACCAAATAAGTTTTTTTTAAATGCAGTGATGTAATCTATTAGATTTTTATCTCCCTCAATAGTCCCCTCATCCTACTCCAGTCTATTTATTCTATTTCTTCTATGTCTCCCATTAGCTTTAGCATGGAAGAATTTTGTGTTACTGTCCCCCTATAAAATTTCATCTATCTTAGCTCTCTGTCTCCATTTAGCCTCTTCCTGTTGAAGAAGTCTATCAAGTTGTGCTCTCAGCTCCACTTGTCCTTTTCTATCAGCAGCTGTAAGACCATTTATTTCATAATGTTTATCAATAATATCTAGTTTCATCATAATATCTTTTTTTTAACTCTATATACCAGGCATTCATATTTCTGTTCCAACCTTTTAGTTTAGGTCTAAGAAACTAAATTTACCTAGAAGTCAGTCTATACTGTCACCAATAACACTTGGATCATTCCAAACCTCCTGGACAATTTGATCAATCCCTTCCCTTAGAAACCAAGCATTTTCAAAACTGAAAATTGGATCAGTTTTTTTGTATATCCCCAGAATCTAAGAATAGAGGAGTATGATCAGATTTCTCTCTAGTCAAAGCTGTAACCTGAGTTAAAGGGTAAGCATCCTCCCATTCTGTACTACACAGAATTCTATCTAGTTTTTTAAAGCTGGGAATAGGTAAATTATTTCCCCATGTAAATTGTCTCCCATTCATCTCAAGCTCTCTAACCCCAGCCTATTCTGGAATGGCATTAAACAAAAAAACTCCAGTGCCCAAGAGATCCTAGTTTGTTTTTTCAGTGGCTTTTCTAATGATGTTGAAGTCACCCCAATCAAAATGGGGTTAACACATTGTTGAAATTTTTTGGACAACTCAGCTAGAAAGATTGCTTTTCTTTCTGGTTGAGCATCTCCGTATATCACCACCAGGTCCCATATCAATCTTGTTTTCGAATCTTAGACTGTCATTTTGATGTGATAATCTCCTTCATCTTGTGAGATCACCTCCAAAGTGGTATCGTTAACTCCCAACAGAAGATCACCAAATTCCCCCCTAGCTGGGGTGAAATGCCAGTGAAAATCTCTGTCAGCATAGATTTGTTGTAGATCATTTCTAGAAAATTGTTGTCTCACAGTCTCTTGTAGACCCAAGAAGTCAACCTTCATGTACACAATCATTTCCCTAAGGAATCTTTTTTTTAATGTCCCCTAAAGCCTCTCATATTCCAAAAAATACCTCTCATCTTTTTCTCCCCTCTTTCTTAAAAAAAGATTCTAGAATTTTTACAACAGAGACAGTTTTAACTCCAGAACCTCTGGTTGGTTTGCCTTTGTTTTTCCCTTTTTTGGATGAAAAGAGCCCCCTCAGTAAATCCCAGTTCTCTTCTTCCTCTTTATCCTCATCATTCTCCCCCTGATCCAATAAATCCTCTAAGGTGTGTTCCCAAGTGTCAATAATGGCAATATCCTCAGGTAAAGAAGTTTATTTTTATTTTTATTATAGTCAGCCAACCACATATCAATTCTAGCCTGGTCAATAGTTTTTATCAATTTTAAGTTGAGTCTAACCACATCAAGTTTATTACCCAAGTTAACCCCCACCCCCTCAGCAATTTTCTGAAGGAAAATATGAGATCTAGATAAAATTCTAGAAGATGAAGGCTCACCATAGTTATCTTTTTTGGCTGCTCGCTCCTTGGCCAGCTCTGTGAAGTTGCAGTCATCCTTCCCTCTCAATCTAGCACATCTCCTAAGCTCTTCCTCTTTGGATTCTAGTTCCCCTTTCTTAGATTTTTTCACTTTGGTCCCAAAGGAGTCTGTCTCCTAACTGGCAGTGTAATCCACTCGCTCCACATAACCTAGCGCAATAGCCTGATCTATCAGTTCTAAATCTAACATATCTTCCCCATCCACCTGCTTGTGTTCTGCTGCCATTTCATCATCAAAAGCT